>NW_018127883.1:5193677-5226775 GCF_001952655.1 Monopterus albus | reverse complement strand
TATCATGGGGAAAAAGTCCTGACTTTTTTTTTTTTTTTTGATAACTGTTATTTATGCATCGTGAAGAATAAGAAAAACAAGCTTCATTTTTATTTAATGAAGATTTGGCCAGTTGTATTTTACTAGCTTAAGGATGTCTATAAAAATCTCTTTTGGGAAAAATAATTCATTGAGTGGGTACTTAAAAATGGTGAATACACAGTGACTCACACCCCACCCCTGTGCATACAGTATGACAAATGCCTGCTTGTGCTTGTTTGCATGTGAATGTAGTAAGGCTGTGATCCTCAAGTAGATGAATAAAATGTTTGTAGCAATGTAAAGCTTTAATTTAGCAGGCATCATAGCAGACTACCAGATTCAGTGCTCATTAAGCTTGTGTATCTGACCTGTAGGGGGCATTGTGGCTCCACCGAAGTATCATTGACATCTCTGATGGCAAAGTAAGTTTGAGAAGTGAGATGGCAGAGCTGGTTCTGCATTTCAGATGGATAAATCCCTTTTTTCTGCTTCCCCTTCACAGATGTTTCTTTAGAACTGTTTGCAATGACAACTGGAAATTTCAAGGCATCTGGCAGATTTTGAGCATCTGCTTCTTCAGCAGCCCAGAAAAATGTCCATAATGTGCTGTTTTTGGAAGTTGAAACACATTTTTGAAACAAAATGAAACGGTTTTTAAGAACAGATGCTGATTTTGGAGCTCAGTACAAGGTTTGATGTTGCACTGTATTAGCTCGGAGGAAGTGAGAGTGTGGCTGTGCACTTGCTGTGTGAAGGTACAGCAGGTGAGTAGTTGGATGCATGAAAGGTGTGGGTTTTTTTTTTTTTTTTTATTCTGTAAAAGAATGTGGAGTGATGCTGGCTGAGACTAGATTTTTACTGGCAGAGTGAAGCACAGGTAAATCAACCCCTGTCTGCTGACTGTTTCTCTCCCTAAGCAGTGTGCTCAGCATGGTCGGCAGCAGGCCACTTGATTTGCCCTGCTTCTATTACGCCCATGTTTTCTTTGGATCTCTCAGGTTGTCTCAGTTAATCCTGCAAATACAGTAAACCTTGGCAGAAACAAACACATGCAAGTCATGTACACGGAGCCTAGAATAGAGTGCACCTTAAGAAAAGTACTGATGAGCTGCTTGGTTTTCTGTAATGGAGATGTTGCAAATAATGAGCGACATAATGTTACAAGTAAGTAAAGAAATATAAAGCATACATTTTATTTGCAACCATTTTCTTTGAGGGATGTCATTTTCTTTCACCAAACACTCCATTTGAAATTTTTGTAATGTTTTGGCTTCACAGTCCCCACTTCTTCAGAGGGAATATAGTGGCAAAAATAAATTCATGTTGTCCGGAATATGTGGCCACGTTGTTGTGGTGTTACTTTGACTGAGTCACAGTAACATCTAGAACACCAGCACTTTTATGGAGATATGAAGTTGTCCTCCTCACTATTTTCCTGTTTGCTAAACAGAAATGACATACCATATATAGCAACTGAAATGAAAGACTGTGTTGTTTTCCAAGTAGCTTTAAATGACATTACCGTTCTTATAACCCAGGGTAGTTCATTCAATATTTGTGAGCAAGGGTTTCTTTTGTTTTTCTTTTTTTTTTGTTTTTTTTTAAAGCTGCAGAAGTATCTCTCAACTGACCATTTGAATGTATTTTAAAATAACAGATGTTTCAAAAGTTTTACACGAGCTATTCTCAAAGGAATATAGTGCTGTTATATTTCAAGAAGCTTAAGTCCTTTAAGGCAAAGCTTTCCTTCCTCACAAAGGAGTCAGGGAGCAAGTATTAAGCGGAGATGCCACTGCACTCCTAAACTCCAAAATATTTATCTAACATTTCAGAAGCCTCAAGTTGATCGTGTGTGTGCACGCGCATAAATATTAAGCAAAATGGTCAGTTGGTAACAGTGCAGCCTCTCTTGTAATTTTTTTTTTTTTTGACATGGATTTTTAGCAGCTCAGTGTTCATACTATTTTAGTGTGTTGCAGGCAGTTTTGTTTACACTGTAAAGCATCATTATACAGCAATTATGGGTGCACACAGAGCGTAGGTCACCTGCAGGCTGACTTGGATCAGTTGCTACTTTGATGGTTGTCATAAATGCAGAGAAATAGCTATTTTTCCTGATTAAACAGAATAATCCATTTTTCCATTTTGAAAATAATTTTCTTGTTGGTGAAAATGGACAGTCATTGATAACATTTGCATGTTTTTCCCCCCCCCCCAAACTGTTGCAGAATGCTTGCTCAAGGGGGACTTGTTGGATTTTTCTTCTATAAAATTGATTTGTTCAGAAAATGTATTTGTTGGTAAAACAAGTTTACAGGAAGCCTAGTGGCTCATACATTTTTGGTGCAGTAAACTGAGTAATCAGATTCTGCCTGACATGTTTTTGTAAGTGGAAATTACATGTAGAACTTATCTCGTATTACTAAACACTCAAGGTTGGTTTCCCCCCCCCCTGCTTTAGACTCAGACTTTTAAAGTTTTTTTTTTTTTTTTTTTTTTTAATACCCAAATAGTTTTATAGCAGCATTAGTGTTGCTGAAAACATAAGTGTTATCCTAGAAAATCACCCTGAGGTACTGTAAGAGACCTTTTCCATGTTCTATAATGAACCAGGTTCATAATAACATCAGCCTTTACTACATAAAAAAAATAAATACAAAGCCTTTGAAACCTTGCAAAAACACAGTAAATGTGAGAACAAAATTTGTTGTAGTGCTTTTAAATTGGATAATTCACAATGATAAAAAGCTTTTAACTGTAAGGGCCTGGACCTTAAAGAACACTGAATGCTTATTGATAAAAATTTGATCGCTCCAAGAAAAACCTGCTGACTTTCAGTGGCTTTTAAACATGACCTGTATGTAAACAAACTAACCTATGCTTGTCTTATAAAACCCCACAATACTGGCAAACATTAAGAGGAGTTGCAGAAAAGTAATCTTCTCTGTGTCACTGCAGTTTGTATTATCTCTGAAACACAGATATACAGTATATTATGGTTTTAGAGAAGTGCTATACTCCCTCTGCAAATGCACTAAACTCCAGCAATCAGCAGCGGCTCCCTGGGGCTATGGCTGCACAGTTGTTGCCCTCGTGTAAGGTAATGAAGCACTGACTGGACGTCATGATGAAATGGATTTTCTCTCTGTTGACACAAGTGATTGTGCGGTTACTGTAGAGCTTAGGGAATGTGGACTCATTATAAATACCTTCATTCAGTGAAAAGATAGTGGAAATGAGGCTATGATGAACGGTAAGCATTGACGTAGTTCTGTTGGGCAGGATGGAGTCTTCACTTTAAAAGTTGGTGTTTGATGTAACTACCCTGCAAACAATTGCCACTAATGATCCCCCATCAGTTTTCCAAAATCCAGAACCCTTTTATAACAAAATTATCTCAACACTGTTTTTACAGACTGTTAGGGGAAGGTAGTCTATACGGCAGGAATTTATTTCTGCAATTGGGCATTTAAGACATCTGTTAGGGTAATAAGGCTTGTAAACTTATATTCAGCGAGCTGCTTGACATATCGTGTGTAACAAATGCTGTTTCAGACTGCCATGTGGTAAGGACTTTTCAGCAGTGGAGAACAAGAGGAGACTGAAATGCAACCACTTATAACTTGAGTGCCAGTGGTTAATGCAGCAGGGTTCAAAGGCTTGTTCATATAGAGTAGTTGTAGGCAAGCTGATGATTTGTTGTGATGGACAAAAAGAGATCAGTGAGAACTAGTGCAACCTCAAACTGCATTTGTTTAACCTCACTCAGCTGTGGAGCTGTAATGGGATGATGGCTACAGCCATTAGCATGATGAAATGGACAAATAAGTGACTTTATGGAAACCCACTCAAAGGGGGCTGCAATTTGGTTGGCCTTTGATGCCTGAGTTGGTTATGGAAATAATTTCATTTCTTAAATAGAGTCTTAATCTGCTTTTGGGGTGGGGGGGGACTAAGGTTCCCAATAAGGTGAAGGCTGCAGTCTTTGCGACTTTGTGGTACTGGGATCTTTGTCTGTCGTGTAGCAATTGGCAATACACCAGTGCTCCAGTTCTACATCATTGTACTTTTCTTAATTTATTGCATTTATTTCAGCAGGGTTATGATCTTGTTGTCCTGGTGGGCTCTCCCTTGTAAAAGAGATGTGCATTACATTAAGATATGGAGGGAACAGTAGATATATAGGTATAACAAAAAATAGTTATGCTGAAAGATGAACAATAAACAGGACATAAAACATGCAATAGATTTATACACAGATAAAATAGGCATAGTAACTTGTCTGCAGAGCAGTGAAAACTCCATGTACCATAAGCTATATTTAGGCTACTGCATTATTGTTGTGCTTCAGCGTGGTGGTGAAGCCAATTATAACTTGAGTGGCTGAAGCTCAGTCATCTCCACACCAGTTTCCACACACTCCTGTTTTTGAACACTAAGGATGTGATCCTTTATCCTCTTTTCCTTAGCTCTCCTGCCATGAGCAGGTGTTGATTGATTTTTGTAAGGACACAATTTGCAGTGGATGGGTGAGGAAGAAGAAAAAGTAAAGGAGAGGTACCCCCACCCACCATGGGCTGTGGCACTTAGGCAAACATGAATACAAGGTGCAGAGACACTGTATATTTATAGGTATAACTATGTAAGGCTGCCAAGTAAGGGGAAGGAATAGGAAGATGGAGAGAAAGGCAGAGGACGATGCTGCGTATTCTGAGCAGATTTAATTTCCCATGTTTCCTGGGTAATCGGGCTTCACATGACTGCCATGTTGTTGATGAAACGCGTCACATAACAACTGATAAAGTTGCATTTATCACTTCATAGTGGATGTCTTCATGAGTGGTGGAAAAGAAAAGTTGAGCTTTGTACTATATGAAAAGCTTTAGCTTTTTGCTAGTAGACTCAATTAGCCCTTTAATTACTCCTTCAGTCTGAGGATGTGGGACAAGCCCACAGATATTCAGATAGTGCTAATACATACATCAAAGGGTGGAATAAATTAGGTCTCACTGTATATTGAGATGCATGTATCCGCAGGTCCAGATATTTGATTAACAGAAGTGACTAAATGAACATTCTATCTAGTTCACAACAAAAATTCAGCTGGCATTGCAAGGCACTCCTTTTCCTTGTCTTCTCTAGTCCTCCATTCTTGTTCAGTTTTTTCCTCTGATATTTATTTTTTATACATTTATTCTATGGACCCCATGAGTTTTAAATTGACATTGAATGCAGAGCAAAGGTTGTTGTATGAGTGATTAACTGGCATCAGAAAGCAATTTAGTCATGGCAGTTTTGTGAAGCCTAAAGAGAAAAATGACTAAGCAGGTCATTATTTTTACATTTAACTTTATGATGTAGACAAAATACCTCTTCCAACATTTTGTTGACTCTCTGCCCTTTTGAGCTTCCTTATAAGGTGGCTGTCTTAAGTGGGGCTTGATTGTTTTTGCCTGTAGATAACTGGAGTGCAGAGTTGAAAGGGGGATATAGGGGCTCATCTCTAAAGAGATGGAAAGAATTGAGTGTTGCTTTCATTGTGTGTTTGTATGAATATAATTTTTGAATACATTTCTACAACCTTATTTTTTTTGCAGGGAAGACTTTAGTGTGAGTGTAAGTCTAATTTTGGTACAGTTGCACATTTACAACGGTAGGTTAGGGCATTTGTCATACAATTAATCGTCAGTACAGCCACAGTCTACACTACAGCATAATATAATTTCATTAGGTCTACAAGATCAACTTAAACAATTATATGCCTGGGAGAGTACTGCATATCATAGCCCTTGATGTATAATTTTATATATTCATATCAAAAAGCAATTACTTCACCTCACTTAAAAATTTTTTTATTACCGACTGTTGGCTCTGTTAATCTCACTAAATGTAATCTCACTGCGCTCTCTGAATTACACATGAAATGCAAATGGAAGTACTATAAAACGGCTGAAACAATACAAAATGGTGCAAAACCTTCTGCCTTCCTTTTGTTTAGCAAAATGACATTTCAGGGATTACTAACTGATGCAAACTGAAAAAGGTAGAAGACCTCTGGATGTAGTTTTAGGTAGAAGATGTTTCACCTCTCATCCAAGGGTCTTCATCAGTACTGTCTGACTAGTGGTGAACAGGAGGTATTTATTTTATTACTATAGTATATTATTTTATTACCTATTAGTATATTACTTTACTGGGGTGACTGTGGTTCAATGGGTAAAGCAGTCGTCTCCCAACCGGAGGGTTGGAGGTTTGAATCTCAATGCTTGTCGTGTCGAAGTGTCCTTGGTCAAGACACTGAACCCCCAAGTTTCCCCCGATGGTCAGAGCCATTGGTTGAGTTGGTGCTGCAGATGTCTGCCTTGGTTCTGTACTGGAAACAAATTTCTTGTGTGTAACATACTTGGCCAAATAAAGGTGATTATCCTTTATCCCACTGGGTGGTGTTTCAGTCCTTCGACGCAAACAATGTCTGAGTCATTGGGGTCTGGTATCGGTGAGACCTGGATGACTGAGAATTTGCACGGACATAACTGATGCAAAGCATTGCACATGGTCACAGAGCAGGTAAATGTATTTACAGTAGTACATCCAACTGCTGACTGGTCTCTGAGCTTGAATACTGCAATATATAGAACGAACTCTGACTTTTCCCCTCATTCACTTCATTTATTCTTCCTGCGGGTCGTCCCTTCAAAGAGAACTACTCATCACATACCGAAACTCTCCACCACAGAATGCAATATAAGTGTGTTGGTGAGAAAATTGTTTTACCTTAAGTCATAATGGTTAAAGAAGAAATGGAGTTCACAGTTCATTTACTATTTACTATAGGCATATTGGGCAATTGTGTAGCCCAGTGTTTAAGCATAAAGTTTCTAGTGTACATCATAATACATTTAACAGAATAGCACTACAGTAATGCTAACTGACTTTATCTGATTGAATTATGGTTGTATTAACAATGGTATTTCCAGTATTATGTATACTTTAGTATGCATCTAAATGGATGTGGGCAAATACTTGTCAATATGAAGCAATGCATTACGACTGCACCTGGGGCTGGATATTGATGGCGATATGCCTATTCAATTTGATTTTGATTCAAAGTCCAGAATCAAACAATTTTGAGTGCTATCTCATACAGCTACCTTCAGTAGCAGATGCTTTAACTAAGTTCAGAGTTGGCTCAAATACAGGACTGTATTTCTAAATAAGGATCAGAATTGGATCGGCTTTATTCTGGTTTATATGATCCTTTAGAAATATGCCCAGATCGGTACCTATACTCCTATCTGAATATATCTCATTTCTACAAAATGTATCAGTCTGTACTGACTCTGCAAGAGAGATGAGAATAATAACTTGTCAACAAACACTTTTGCCAGTAATAAAAGTGGGATGTTCTGTAATCGACTGAAGTAGCTGATACCTTAAACACTGACATCTGTGAGATGTTGTTCTGGTAGTATGAAAAGTCAAATCTAGATTTTGTGTCCTGGGACACGAGCAAAGTTTAGGCATTTTGTTGATCTTGGGAATTTTGGGGGGAAAAAAAAGTTAAGAATTTAGGTTTGGCTGGTTTTGGTGCCCTAAATTCTGTCTGCAATGAATTAGACCTGGAGTGGCAAAACACAATACTGGCAGCTAAGAGGCAAGTTGAGTCTAGCAGGCGACTAGTGTAATTCAAAGCCATGAGTAAAATCTACGGTCTCTCTGTGGCAAGTCATTATAGCCTAGATTAAAAATGTGAGAGAAAGTTAAGGTTGTGGGTTTTTGTCATTAATGGCGAAGAGGGTACAATTTTTGTGGAATAGATATGTTAATACTTAATTTTAATAGATATTTTGTTGCAGTCTGTCTTGGAACAGACCTCTCCTGAAGAAGCAAGGTATAAACACACTAACAGAAGGCAAAATTATGTTTGCCCACTCTGAGAAGTTGGCACCCCAAAACTAAAATTATTTTTTTTGTTCCTGTTTTGATAGACTCGTACAAGTTGGCATCAAATCATCAATCATTTGTTTGGTGGAGCTTGTTCAAGCTGTGCAAACATATCCAGTGCCACTTTGTAGCAGTGACCAGGGAGATCTTGTGTCTGTCCCAAAAATCCATGTGTGTATGTTCAGGTTTGGATGTGTTAGAAAGCCAAGCAAAGCAGCACGGCATGTGGAGTGCATTGCCTCCCTCTGAGAGCTTCATTATGGTAAACTAGGTTTAGGCTTTCACTCTAAACACCAGCTGTTGTCTCAAGCACAACCGTCTGCTGTGGCATGTCGTCGTATTTAGTTGGTAACACTTTTTTTTTTTTTTTTTTAAATGACAGTTTGTTTTTTTTCCCCCTGTTCTGTGGCAAAGACAAGAAATGCCTCATAGTGACATAATCAGCTTTATAGGTGTTTTTAATGTGCAATTTGGGGGATTATATTTGCTTATGTTTAGATTATTTAGCTTTCCAACAATCTGTTAGGAGAGGGGGTCAACTGAGCATGGTCAAAGATGAGTAATTAAAGAGTTACTCTTGAGTTTCCTCTAAACTCAAAGATGCACGCACTGTTTTACAGACTCGTTCCCAAGATCCTGCTGCCAGAGAGTTGATGGAGAGGTCTTGAAAACCTGTAGGCTCAGAGATTAATCATCATAAAAGACAACAGTGCTGTGCTTTTATACTGCCAAATGCAGCATTGGAAAATGCACCATTCCTGGCTGAGTTCTTTGGATAGGTGTTTTCTTTCACGTCCATTCCTCACCCTTAGCAAAGCACTTGTAAAAACAGCCTTTTGAGTGAAAAGTTACTTTAATAATCTAAATGAATCTGTTGTCATCAACAGTTAAAATGCACAATGTACACACACAATGTTTTGTGCCTAGGCAAACATTAGGGTCAGGTGTGGGCTTCATTAAGGAAATGCACTCACTTGAAGTTAGTGCTAAACATATTCTTCCATGTACTTACCCTTTGATTGCATTGTTATTGCACAAAGGCAAGATGGATGGCTGTAAATCTGATGCTGTGTACTTTTTCAATTAGCCAAGTTTTCTGGGTCTGTGGCTGTGTGTCCCACGGGCACAGTACGTAAAACAGACAACCTGAATGAAGCAAAGTTAGGTTTGAATTCATTAACAATTAGGGGATCCAAAAACACATTGGATGTTACAAATGAAGATTGGATAGTGCAAATGGAGGATTTTGTAGTTTCTGTCTTTTTAGTGCCAAACTCACAATCTCACTACATAACCAGCCTTCAGGTCAGAATAATTCACTATACAGGCTATAGTGAAGTGGTAATCTGAGGGTCTAACATAATAAATTAATCTCCCAGAAAATGGGAAGCAAAAAGCACTCGGTATAAAATGTTTTCAGTGTTTCCAGCTCTTGGAAATTTTTTTTGGAGTTGTGCTGATGCAACAGGAGATTTGTACATTTATGACTATGAGGCAGTGTCCTCCCAGTCAGGGCCACAGCAGGAGGCAGGAGATGAATACTTGATAGCTACACTCCCCAGACATTACTAAATGAGCAAACTGGCAGTTTACAGCTACCTCTCAATGTATCCTGCATGTTTTATAGATGAGGAGAATCTCACTGTCAAAGAATGAAAGCACCTCTCACAATGGTACTGTAATGGCCTTTCTGTAAAACGAGGCTGGGCTTTAAGGGTGTTTATCATTGCACATTTCACCAACTTTTTTTTTTACTGCCCAAGAGGAGATTGCAACAATGCTTGAGAGAACATTGAAGCTTTTATTTCATTAGCCAGTAGCCTATGTCAAATTGATCAGAGAGCACAAGGAATGTTCCGGTGCTTTATTATTTTGGACAGCAATTAAAATGAGAGCACTGCACCTCACATGCTTATGATATTGAGCCTTGGTGTCTTCCTGTTCATGTTGTGCCTATCAAACCTGTCACTCCTCTTTTGACTTTACTTTGCATTTTATTAGTGATGAGCAACACTTCTGGTGTGTGAGCAGGGATGAAGCTAATTAGTGTTTTTAGACTAAATTCAATTCCTTTTTGCATGTCAAATAATGCAGATTTTGTCCTTGAGCTATTTTGTTGTGGAAAAATGAAAATGGGATTAAACCTAGGGACAAAACTCTGAAGAACTCTGTCCTAATGAAATTTCTTTAATGGTTAGCTGCTTCTGAAAGCATGGTGTTGTAAGGAGAACTGCTTTACAAAAAAACATGATATACCAATTATGTCAATGAATAAAATGTATCTTTAAGGTTTGAAGATAGTGATATGGTGGTCTTAAACCATGATTTATAACTTAGACATTTAACCTCTTGTGATCCTGTTTCATATTGTAATAATGGAGGAAGTCCACAAAGGTTACAGGATACATAGTTTATAAGTCTCAAGCCCAATCAGTGTTTCCCTAGATTTTTCTCCATACTACTGGGAGGTCATCTGGAGCTCAAGTGCCGAATTAGCTTGGAATGGACAAAGATGGAGACTTGCAAGGAATTGGCATGCAGGTAGAACAAAAGGCCTTATTTAGTTAGCCTACAGTCGTCATCAGGTGTGAGAGGGCAGGTGTCACGCCTGTGACCAGACCAAACACCAATCGGAGAAAGACTAGAGCTGCTGGCCCTCTTACAAATGCCTCAGGCCATCAAGCAAACGTGCATACCAACCCTCCCCATGACAGTAACTCAATAGCTCTCTCCACACCACTCTTTAGTGCCTCAGCACCTTTCTAAGATTGAAAAATGCCTCTTACCTGGTAGCTCCTCAGGATGTTGACCTGGCAGTGCAGGTCATCACTTTGAGACAGCAAGATTCTTATCAGCCCAGTCGCCCTTGCCTCACCCACCCCCATCTCGTGCCCCAAACATGGTGAGCGATGACTTCTCTGAAACTTAATATCAGTGATATCATCAAGGTGCTTCTTTACCCCTTTCTTAGAATTGATGGGGTGTTGTGAGAAAATACCATCAGACACTTAAAGGGTGCCTCAAGGGACTATTGGTCAGTTTGGTGTCATTAAGTGGTGTGTAATACAAGAGTGAGAGAGAGGCAGATGGATAATCATGAATGAAGAGGGTAATGCGCCATATCTCATTTTCTCCTTTTCACCCCCCCCTTGTGTTGGTATAATGATGATTAGTTCACCTTCTGTTTTTAAAGCAGAAAGTGAAGGATATGCATTACCTTGAGTTTCCAACATTCCATTAAGTAAAATCCTGTAAACTTTACAAAAAAACAGATTCATACCATATGTCCTTCATTGATGATTACGCTTTCTTGCTCACAATAATTGGTATAGCTAGTAATGACCCATTTCAAGCATAAAGGGTTCCTGTAGACAAATAAACAAAATTGTCAGAATATTACTATGGAAATCTGCTTATCATAAAGTACTACAGTAATTGAACTAAAGTGTTTACACGCCTCAGTATACAAGATAATAACCCAGCTTTTATACTTGGGCTGCCTAACGGAGTTATTATAAACAGGACATGATGGTCGGCTTAAGTGATCATCCTAAATATTGAGGTAAATCTGCTGTGCAGGTAAATGTTAACCCTAAAACAGAATTATTTCAGTTGATTATTGTTGTGCATAACTAATAAGCATGTGGGGATACAAAACATCATTTGATGACAGTGATGAATAAGACCGTTCCGATGGATTTATTTTAGTGTGGGGGGTAATACTTTGTCCTCAGTCCTCATCAATGCAGTTTCTTGCTTAAGTTAGACTTGAAGTTTGCTCCTTTTAGTAATTCGAATGATGTAATCCTGTTAATAGGATAATATGCAAAAATGAGGCACCTATTATTTAAAAATATTTGTACTCTGCCTTCACTGTGCATTACTGCTACAGAAAATGCACATTTATATTCCCTCAGAGTGTATTCATGAAGTTTTCATGAGGGGTGAATTAATTTGATCCCTGAATGCTTAGCTATTATAACTTGCATTGTGGCTGTCAACAAGCATTGAAAGCCTGGGCAGAGGAGATGTCTAACCCAGGCAACTTCATTATAAACCAATGAGAGCTCCTTTTAGAGATGGTGTTTTTATTGCAGTCATTCTCTGTTGCAGTATGATATTTGTATACATTTTTTACATGATCGACCAAAATGTTAAACTGATTTGATCATAAATCCCTGATCATGTCAACTAGTGGCTCATGGCAAGATCCAAATGGGCCTTTTTCATCCCTGTTCACCACCACTCGCCCTAATCTGATGAATTCACGGCATTGTGTGCCCAGTATCCACTCTGGTTATCAACAGATTGCTATAATCAATGAGACTTTTGACCAAAGTCAATATCCCACCTTTCAAAGCTGCCAGGTTGTTTTCATTTAGCAGCATGGTCTGACATTTGGGGCAATAGAACATCCTTTATACTATCAAACCTAATTACATGATCAGTTTGCTTTAATCACAAGCCATGTCAGCTAAACAAATAAATGTCATTATGTTACACATTTGTCCAGTGTATAAGAACACACTTTCCTCTTTGGCTGCCGTTTACCTTTGAGGATCAGTGGACAACCATTGATCTTTTACAGTTTCACTGTCTCTCACACAAGACAGCATAAAGTCGAGTGCCATGTAAACCAACATTAAGCAGGGTATAAATGTCATGATGGCCGTCATTGCCCTGGCATCTGGCCAAGATGCCCTGTATATCTGTTTGAGTTACTGTACATGGCCACAGTGGCCAATGTGTCAGATTTTCTCAAGCCAGTTGGATCTGTAAATGATCATTCATGTTCAGTCACTCATGTAGGTGTGTGTTTATGGACGTATGAAGGAGAACACTGCTTAAGCTGTTCACCCAGGAGTGTTCCTCATAAAACCTCCATTGTTCATTTAATTTAACCTAATATGCTGTAGAATTTTATGTTTAACACTGCTTGGTAACACCCATTTTACGAATGGTTGGTGAACTTCTGTGCATTATATTCGCTACTATGCACCGTTTTAGCTTGGAGTGTATATCAATGAAGCTAGTGGTGCTACAGTAAGGTTTAGTTTTACTGAATAAGCAGATTGAAGGATGTAATATTTGGCTTTGTCTAAATGGCTGTAGGAAAACTCGGGCTGTAAAACATTAGATGTAGTTTTGGAAAGTTCAGTGTTCAGCTACATGTCTGTGCAGATTCTCAGTCATCCAGGTCATAGTAAGCTGAAAAAAAAACTTCAACTGGACTAGATTTCTAGGTCAAAGACATTTCACGTCTCATCCAAGAGGCTTCATCAGTTCTGACTGACTAGTGTTGAGCCGAAGATATTTATCCCCCTCGGTGGTGTTTCAGTCCTTTTGAAGGCCAACAATGTCCCTTAACGACTGAAGTTTTGAGTAAAGTTTTATTTATTTTAACCAAGTGAAAACCTTAATAGGCAGCCTTTATGCATTTTTTTTTCCACAGTGCTAGAAGTGATGCTGATCATTCTGTCATCATGACTCCAGAATAATATTATTAGTACAATCATAGTTCTTCTAACCTTCTTAGGCAAGATCAGTAGAGAGCTGCAGGAGCTCAGTATGCCTTTGAATTTAAATTTGCACAGATGCCACCATTTACTATCAAAATTGTAATAAAGGCGCACAGGTACATGTATGTTGTGAACACCAAACCCTAGTTTTGTAGCTTTACTGCTCAGGCTGCATATATATAAAAGCTACGGGCACATATGTGTACATATCATGTCTTTTGTCTTTTCTTTAGTGCCTAGCTATGTGGCCTTTGTGCCCTCTGAAAATGTATGAAATCGAAGGCCAAATGGCCTTGTCCTTCAAATTTATGAAATGTATGACCTGGTTATGAGAGGGGAGTAGTCAAAATCACAACCCACAAACTACAGATGTGTGTTGCAATATTAATGTATGACTATGGGAGGAATAAATAAGGGCCAGGCACAAACGTGATGTTATTTCCTTTTGTTTTATCTGATGTGGTGGAGAGAAAAGTGGCACATCAAACACATGGCTATTATGTCCCTGTGGCTGTAGACAGTCCTGAAATTGAAGTAAAATAGCAAGCTCCCCATTTCTGAGAGCTAGCCTTGGCTGTCTTTTTTGCTTGGAAGGTCTTGACATCGGGGCGCTTCCATTCCTTCATAATGAACATGACTGTCTACTTTTGGTTGCGGCCCGGGGGTGGTGTGGCGTGGATAGGGAGTCGGTTTAATTAGCTGGGGTGAATAGCCAAATTTCAGGTCGCTGATGGACTGTGACGTGGTAGGACAAGTTTTCTTTTTGGGTAGTACAGGGTTTGCACTCTGTGGAACTAAGTCACTGTCAGTCCAGATGGGGTCTGGCCACAGAAGATTACCACTCTGTCACTAGACTGCTATTGGCTCTGAAGAATTATTCAGAAAGTAATGGTGTAATCCCACACTTGCCATTCATGGCACACAATCCCTTTGACACCTGTCACCATTCCCCACAACACAGCACCACTGTATAGAATGCAGCTATAGACTGAGCAGTAATAACCAGTTCTATTTTAATATATATATTTTAACTGCAAAGCCTTTTGAGATTCAGCATGGCTTTTAATGGAAGATATTCAAATTAGTTTCCTCTAGTCATTGCTCTATTGCCAGTTGCAATGTTGATCAGCCCTGTACAGACAGAATATGCAGTTTTTTTTCGCAACTTGGGGATCACAGAACACTTTACCCCTATAAGGCGACTTAATTTGTTTTGCAGGATGACATGATCACTGTTGCAGTACTGCAGATGTAGTACAGTAGTAGATGCCTTTAATTGATAATCATGCTGTGCAGAAAAAAGGTGGAGCTTAGTCTAATGCTTGTTTCTAAGTGAGATTTTATTTTTTCCCCTGTTTTTTGTGTTTCGACAGCCAAATAACTGACTCTGGGCCAGCAAAACTGGTTTTAACTTGGCATCAACTCTCTGCTGATCTACAACTAAGAACCATTTATGTCAGGAGCTGGGGTGGGATTATCATAACTGCAGACCAACTAGGACTCTGTGGACTATTTTATCAATCAAATCAATCAATCAAAATTTATTTGTATAGTACTTGAAAAACAACGTTTGGTCGACCAAAGTACTTTACACGGCAGTGCAAATCCAGAGTAAAAAATATCAATAGAGAAATAAAACATAGGAACATAAACACCAAGTACACAGAATCAACACATAAAAGGACGAAGCATTAGACAGCACTATGTATTAAAAGCCAAAGTGAAGAAATGTTTTAACCAATGATTTAAATGTTGTCAAGTCTGTAGAGGATCTAACCTTAAAAGGTAAACTATTCCACAATTTAGAAGTTGCAACAATAAAAGCACGGTCACCCCAGCGTTTGTATCTGGCCCTGGGCACCTCTAACAGAAACTGGCTTGAGGATCTGAGTAATCTAGTCGGTTCGTGCCACCTCACCAACTCAGCGAGGTAAGGTGGTGCCAAACCGTTAAGAGCCTTAAAAACAAAAATCAATAACTTAAAATGAATTCTAAAACGGACTGGAAGCCAGTGAAGAGAGGCCAGGACCGGAGTTATGTGGTCGAATTTCCTAGTACCTGTTAAAGACGAGCAGCAGCCTGAAAATATTATGAACGATTGGCCTCTGTCGCGCAGTTCTTGCAAATCTCTTGTCAAAAATGGCAAAAAAAAAAAAAAAAAAAAAAAAAAAACTTTAAAAGCCCACAAGGGAGTAGTGTAATCTTGCCTAAATTTTAATACCAAAAGAAAAACATGAGCTTCAATAATGTGATTGAGGCAGCAGAGGGCTGTAGAAGAAATAAACTGTTACTTAGCTAAAGGTTAACATTTTGCGTTCGGTGTTAATATGAATCGAGACGTGTTGCATAATTACCATTCTGCTCAAATGCAACTGCTGTCCATAGTAGTCATGACAAACGGCACAAATGCGTCGAACCACTAGTGTTTAGATTCCAGTGTAGGCTTGCAAGGCCAGGACTGTCACTACAAAGGAGATGCCATAGGGAGACACTGAAGTCTGCCTTTGTGCTTGGTGCAGGCATGATAGTAGAGGTGTATAAAGTGATGTAATTACGTGGCTCTGTGGTGGCTCTCTAGCTCGTTGAAAAGCAAACCGGTTCTTGTAATGTTCGCAAGTTGAACCAGCTCCAAACTGGCTTTAGCATCAGCTCAGAACTAGCACTTACTGTATAGTTTGTTGGTTCAAAAGGGGTATGAGTGGTCTTATTTGTTTGTCGTCTAGTCCCAAAACATATCCAGATAGAGCAAGGTTTAGCTCATCAAAACAGATGGCTGAAATCTGCTCAGCTCTATGAATAAATACCTTCTTTATTTCCTGAGGTACCCTAAGTGGTATTTGTTTTTCAGAAAGCCAGTGACATAAGGGTCAAACTGTTGATGTTTTGGGTGTCTGTAAATACTTTTTGCTTGTTTAAGCTAGTCTCTGCTTTTACTTCCACATCTTTGTTTTTCCACAGCTACTGTATATGGCCAGGGAGAAGCATGAACTGAAATACACGTAAGAGTGCTTTGCATCCTCAAGAAAAACCACCCATAGTCTTGTGGAAGTAGAAAGCACTGACCATATCTTCTGGGAATTGTGGGAAAGCCTCTCTTCTTCACAGAGAGGTGGGGGTATGGAAGGTTGAGCAGTTCAGAGAGCCAGAATGGGAACTGGCTTAGGGGGTAAATGCACAAGGGAGGAGAGAAGTCATGGAGGGTGTGGTGGGACTTTTACACAGCCTGAGCTTAAAGAAAAGAACCAGGAAGATTTCAAAGAAGCTTCTCCACACTGAGCGGTTCTTTCACTGCATCTCCTTGTCATTCACACAGCAGATCAACTCGATGGACAGCTGGGCTTCGACTCAGTAACTGAGAATGAGATGGGCTGCGAAAGCAATGGGCTGAGGCCAAAGCATGCTGCAGTACAGGGAAGAAAGGGGAAATGAGTAGAAGACACAGAATTTTCCAGCAAGCTCCTCAGAAGCAACGTTAAGCTCAATCGAACCTTTAGGTAATCCATAACCATAATTACAGGCTGGATCCTCAAGCATGTGGAGTGATAGGGCTGTAACCTGCTCAGTCTAATATGAGTGGTATCAAGGGAAGGCACAACAGTGCACATTCAGAAAGTTTTTGACTTCCTACAGTAATTACTGTATAGTAAATACTACATATGTAGCATGCATTTGTAAAGTGAAAGTTTCTCTTTGTGTTTAAGTCAGCACTCTATACCCATATTAATGTAGTTTTTCTCTTGTATGTAGCCAGCTTAGCTTCAATGAGCAATATTGCTCTTTCAAGCAACACCCTCCTCCAGTTTTGCACACACTTACTCGAGGTAACATAGTAAAATCACAATGGTGGTTGACCACTGAGCAGTGTGGGGGTTAAGTGTCTAGATTGATTCTTCAGTCTGGTATCAAACTAGGTGCCTTTTGGCCATAAGTCTGCTTCTTTAACCAGGCCACCAGTAAATTTCACTTCAGTATATCTGAGAAGTCTGCATACAGTTTACAGCTGCAGATTTGTTTTAACATTGTTAAATGAGATCCTTGAAGCAGACTGGTAATCATAAATGTCCCAGTGATTTGTGTTTGGGTGTGTGCATGCGTGCATAACGATGTTTGCTGGTTTCTGCATTAGTGTTTTGTTACTCTTCAGTCAGTTTTTCCATCTCTTATGCCAGTTGTGTTCAGTGGGAGTGGTGTGTGATGTGGATGTTGATAATACTTGTCCCTCCAAAACAGACCCAAGAGAGTGACGTGAATGATGCAGGAGAGTAATCTGTCACAGAACATACATCATGGCCAATGTGATCCAGACAAATGTCAGACTAGCAGAGCGCGAGTGGGAGAAATAAAAGGCTGTCAGGAAAGGTCCCTGCTTGGTGAATTAAATAAATGTTTCATGAATTTTACACAGCTTGCTGTTTGTCCTACAGTTGTAAAAGACCAAAAGTTTAAGGAAAGGAAAAAAAAAAAACAGGCTAATAGAAGGAATCTGCATGTATTTGCATTCATTTTGTAACATTAAATTCCCCCCCCGAAATACATTTACAGTGTATGTGTCTTGCGCTTCTTTCTCCACATTTGCCTCTGTACTGGAACAAAGTCTTTCTAGTATGTCATTGTATTACTATTTTAATGTTTTGAGAAAATGACATGTCTATACTTGGGTTCTTTTCAAAGCTAGAAAACTAGGCAAATTTATTTAGCCATCCTCTGTCTATAATTTCTTTATTATGTTTTGTAATATCAAATTCAGCTCTTAGAAGTAACTGACCTTAGTTGGTAATTGTAAATGCCTGTTATCTGCTTAATCTTTAATTTGAAACAATAATGAATTGTTGAATAGCTAGTTCTGTGGGTTACAGGTATCAACCAGCCCATAGTGACTCATTAGACAACAAGATGCTACTGAACCTTGTATGTGGTCATACCTATAACTTCCTTTGTCTTACTTATTGTGGCCTTTTTTTTTTTTTAACTGCATATTTCTGAGGAGCTTCTTATTGTACCTTTACTGAGAAATTTGAGCTCTGTGACCCATTTTAGTTTGAAGCATTACCTGTCAAAATGTTTTTTTTTTCCCTCTCCTTGTTAACTCTGAGGTTCTATTCTTGGATACTTAGCCATTCATTTACTTTCTTAAAGATGAGAGGTAATTGGCCTAGATAATTGATAGTTTTTTGTCAAAATACTTGATTAACATCAAGTCTCTGAAGTTTACTTTTCACCATCTCATTTTGGATTGAGCAATCAAAGCTAAACTAAGTGAATATAATTAAATAAGTCACATCATTATATGTGTAAGGACAATATACAGTTTAGTACTGCAGTGCCAACAACTATAGGCACTCTTGTCGTCCCTAGTAGTGCGATGGATGGACATGACCGTGTTGACAACAGGGAGGGGAAGGACAACACATTCTGTTTAGTCCTTGATTTAAAGATCTGCAGCAGGTGCAAATTATTATTATTTTTTTGCTATGAACAGACTTCTGATCTCTAATCTGTTATTTTAGTAAGATGTTTTTGTTATACCAATATAAATGGGTAGATCTATGTTGTAACAGCTTTAATTGAAGGAGCATTATTTTTGTTTGGCACATAAAAAGGGACTTGATATGCAATAGAGGAATCAATACTTTGCACGATAAGTTTAACAGAATATACTCTGTTGATGTGAGGCCTGGTGGCAGAGCCTGACCACCTTCTTTGCTAAGTTAGGTGTGAATGTTGGATTCCTAGAATCTTGCAGCATTATGTTTACTACATGACAAGTAGTGCTCAAAAGTGACAAATGTTTTGCCAATATAGATACAAAAGGAGAAATTAATTTATCCTGATAAAGCATTGTCTAAAGTGTGGTATTATGCCCACAGCTGTACTGATAAAACACCTCAAATACTCAAGTTCATTCTTAAATGAACCTTCTGCCATTTGAAACCTTTGTTCAGCTGAAGAATTGAAACAATAATTCAGATTTATAGTAAGATGAAATTAAATCCAAAATAACATCATATGAGCTCATTGGTTTTCTGGTTTTACTAGATTTTATCTCGTTCTTATCCATGTCTTTGCCTCTCCCCAAGGAGAAGTCTGAGCTGGCCACATTGAACCCTGACACATCTTAGTCTCATTGGGTAATGGCTTGAGACAGGCCTTATTGACCTGCTTGACTGATGCAGCTCCACATGGTTTTCATTGAAAGCCTTCCTCCTTACTAAAAGGTCTTTTTATGTTAGCTGCGACTCTCTCTGTTTGAGACATGTCTCATAACTATTTTAGGAGCAGTCACATTGCTATTGAATTAACCTGTGGTCCAAAAAAAAAAAAAAAATCAGAGTATTGACAGAACCTGAAACTCATGTGTCTGTTGACAAACTCATATTGCATTTGCTCTAATACCAGTTTGCAAGCCATTTTTGTTTGTATTGTTACATTGTACATTACACATCATTAAATTGACTCAGTTCGTATTCTCGTAGCTGGAAAGGCAAATTTGTAAGGACTCATGATGTGAAACACTATAACATGGTGTTTCCACTGTCATTTTTAGTTCGCAGAGAACATGTCTGACCGGGCCAACTGCCCATTTGTTTTCATTATCCCTAGTCTTGATAGGTCAGCTTAAAATTGAGATTGAGACACTTTTGTGATGCTGAACAGCTTAAGGCATCACCACGATTTACTGTTCTGCAAAGAAAGATTTGCAGTTTTAGACGGTTTCTTCAGTTCACGAAAATGCCAGAGATGAGCTACGGTCTTACAGTATAGAAACATCAGATCTGAGAGAAGATAATAGTTGAGTGTAGCAATGTGTCTGAGAGAGAGTGGAGGCAGAGGGGGGATTACAACTTGTATGTGCGGATTCCATCACACTCAGGAAGAATTGGACTGTTATCCCCATATTATCCAATAAATGTAAAAGTAGCATTGTACTCAATGACAATTAACTTTCTTCTGCAAGATGCAGTAGTTTTCTCATAATGGTGCTTGATTTCAGATTTACATCAGGCTGCAGCATTGCACAATTTGTACAGTGCCCTTATTAACCTAGTGCCTGACTCATCTGTAGTTTCATCATTTTAAACTTGTGCATTTGACTATTGTTTAAAAATAAAATTGAAATTTATGTAAAAAATAAGTGCCTCCGGCACCAGAATAATATAGAATTCTCAACTGACCTGTGCAGTCGTATTTTTAGTTTAAATGCTTTATATCTGTATGCATTAGTGACAAAGCACAGATCTGCAGAACTCTTTCTAGATGCCATGTTTTTCTACTTTATGCCTCAAGCAGTTAATATCCAGCTACCATCTATGTTACTTTATAACTTAAAACAGCCTTTGTGCATGTTGTAACAACTAGGTTTCCACAACGTACACATTTTCTGTATAATTATAATAAGGACCTTACTATGTAAAGTGCCCTGAGAATTTTGTTGTGATTTGGTGCTGTATAAATAAAACTGATTTGAATCATGCAGCCCAAACTGAACCAATTATAGCAACCACTGCACGTGTAACATTTAGTGCAGATGTGCATATTTACTAAAAAGATCATTCTCAGGATTTCAAGAATCAGTATTGAATCATTTAAATAAGAACCGCAGGTGATCAGAATTTTCTTTCCTGCACCTACTGTAGAAGAAGGTGCTGTGTAGCATGAGCACTTGCTCAGCAATGGGTTACTACTTTCAGCACAGTATGAAAACATTGGATACTGCAGAGTTCTTCTCAGAAGAACTGATTCAACATGAGACTGTTTAAAGGCACGTTTTTGGTATGAAGGTGAGAGACAGTAGGTGTTAATGAGACACAAATGTCTCATCTCTTCTACCTCTTAGCACTGTAATTGTAGGAGGCCTTTTGTTGACAGTCCCTGGAGGAAAATTGCAGGCACTCTCTGACGCCTGGGCAGTCGGATCCTATTACCTGACTCCATACTAACGTCAGCTTCAATCAGCAGGTAGAGCACTACTGTATACTTCCCTTATTCTACTGCTCTTTTGTCTGAAGGGTCTATTTTGTGCCAGTGTTGTAGTACTAAAGTCACAGGACTTGTGACTTGACTTGGACTTGAGCACTAATGACTCAGACTTGAGCATTGACTGCAGTCATTCTTGTTAGCTGAATTTGTCGTTGTCATAATTTTGGCATAAGAGTTTGACACTGATATTCGCACTGTTCACTTCTAAGTGGTGTGTGCACTTAGGAGTGCATTTGTTTGGCTGTTGAGTCACACACAGTAAGTAAAATCCTTTTAAAATGGTGAGAGATGTTGTCTTTAATGTGGAACTTGCCGACTCAAACCCTGGGGACTCTAGATTTGACTTGGGACGTGGTTTAGTGACTCGACTACAACACTGTTCTTTGCACAAGGAATAAGAATAGCCTGCTGTTAAAATACAACTTGGCAAAACCCATTGCTTGAAGTTTCTTCTATGTGCATATTTAGCACTTGTTGTAATTTTTAGGTAATAATTCTGGTATTTCCCTAACCTACAATTTTGACTTGATTCCTAATATTTGCCAAGATGGCAAATGCCAGACCATTTTTTTATACTTACTGAAATATGCAGTGTAACATGTCTGTCAAGCTAAAAAGTTCAAAAGTAGGTGACTGATAACTTAAGCATATTTGATTTCTCAATAATAGTCAATTTTTTTAAAAATAGTTTCTCATTTAGAATTTGGAGCAGCCAACATGAAGTTGCTTGGTATAGCTCATTATAAAACCATTATTAATAATAATCAAGATGGATTTATATTATATTATATTTATTTTGTACATACTGTCCTATAAACCTATATTTGCTCCTAAGAGCATTTAGCTGTTTGTAAGGTGGCACAACTGATTATCCTATTTGTTGGAAAGTTAGGAATGTTACTCTGTTCCAGGACCAAATAACTTTGTTAGATGACAGTTTTCCTCAGTTTATTCCCAAGCTGTCACATTTGATTTTTTTCAGGAAACAAAATCTCAAAACCCTCTTTGGCTCATGTTATGTAAATCTTGTATAACAGAGGGATGGAAGAGGCTGTCTGAGAAGGTGACTCTTCTTTGGGAACAATTTAAATGTCCTTCCTCATGACTCTTCTAAATCCCTCAATTAATCATGAACTTTCTTCTATGAAATATTAAATGTGGATGTACTTGTGAGTGTTGGAGCAGAACTACTTTTTCTGGACCCTCTCCTTTGTTATCTGGTGCTTACTAGGCATGGACGTTTGAGATGGTTGAAGACAAATGGACCAAGAGGGAGGCCAAGTAATCAGCCATGAATTTCAGCTTTGAAAGAGAGTGAGCTCTAATTAAATTTGGCTTGGCTTGATAAGACGTTTAGGTCCAAGGTTAGCATGAAGAATGAATGGAGTAAAAATAAATGCTCAATTTCTACTTAAAGCCAAAAGCAGCTTTGAATGCAACTATTAGAGGTGTGAAAGTGCATTTCTTTTTATCTAATTAGTTAGTTAGTGATATGACTGAGAAAAGTGATAACTGCAGTGTTAATTACTATGCTTTCTGTAGACCATGTGTGCACAGGCCAAGTGAGCCACGAAACAAATAGCTGCATTGCAGTTATTAGCTAGATGATGTGCCTATATGTGAAAATGCATTTCTCAGATGATTTGTCTTGTAAATGTACAGTATGGCTTCTCTTTGTGCACCGATGAGTCAGAAGTGTAATGAAGTTATTTTTTCAAAGAATGAGAAATGGGAGAAAGAAGGGGAAATCAATAGTGATATCTTGAAGCTAGAGTCTGCCATCTAATCTCTGTGGTACTGGAAGTGCTTCATTTGGCCTTTTTTATGCTTCCCCACCCACACTCGGCTCACAAAAACACCTACTCCCCAGTGTTTTGTATAAGTAAACATGCATAAATGGACCTTGCATAAGTTTTGAAATATCATCTTACTCATGCAGTAGAAATTTAAGGAAGTGGAGACAAGTTTCACAAGGAAGTCCTGTAAGAATTCGACACAGACTGTAGTGCAATTTTTTTTTTCCTGCTATTCATTTTTGTTCCCTACTGCAACTTGTGTTGTATTATCAAAGGATTTTTATACATTCAGTTAAAGGCTGAAGAGAAGCTTGACATCAGTGGTTGAAAGTAACTAAGTACCTTTACTCAATATGCTAATACTTTTGTAGTTAAGTCACATTTTGAATGCAGGACATTTTTACAGAGTATTTTTACACTGTTGTATTGCTACTGTTGTACCCGGTACTTTTTACCATACTGACTCTGAGAGACGAGGCAGTCCAAGTAACTACAAAACAGTGCTGATTTATTCCATGAACACAGGTAAAAATTAACATTACACTCTCAGGTATCTTGCACCTCCAAACTGCATGCAGGCAGATGAAAGATGAAAGACCTCCGAACCCAACAGGCCTGTACATTATATCTCTTAGTAACATGTCGTGGCTTAAACATAAGAACATATTATGGCTAAGGCTACAGTTATACACGTCATAATAATAATATTAAACACCCTGTCTGCTGACAGTCATCAACTCTTCTCTCTAGTTATCCTTGACCAGATGTACCCTGTAGAAACTCATAAGCATGACTAAGCATTTAACAGTCTAACTAGACATTCTATCTCCACTAAACATTTCTAATACATAAAGTATCTATCCAATATCTATCTGACTAAAAATACCTAACACTACTTTTACTCAAAGAATCTGAGTACTTCCTGACACAAATGACTTGACACAAACATGTACTGTAGGTCCTGTCTGCTGTATGTTGATTAACCCCTCCCCACACATTATTGGCTGCTTGTGAAGAACCAGCATCTGCACAGGTCTGGTTACAACACTATTAGCTGAACAATGTAAATCAGGAGTAATGTATGAGGGCTCATAAAAGCACCAGCACATGTGATGTAAATGCTCTGCTTCACATGATCTGGCATCTGAAAAGGTGAATCTAAAGGCCATGAATAAATCACATGCTCTCCAGCAAGCAGATCTTTTGCTTTTCACATGGCTGGACCTTTTCACTGCAAGTATGGGTAGACTTGTTTTGGTTCTCTGGCTTCAAGCGAACCATAAAGCACAGCCACATCTGTCTGGTTCAAGCTGAGGCAGACAGTAGCCTCTAAGTAACATGAGATGAAAGACTAGCAGGTTTTCTCAATCTTTGTGACAGGGATGGCTGTGGTGTGAGAAGATGTCAACTAGCATACCATAGTAAGAAGTCTTTGAGAGGTTAAAAAATACGTTTCCACTCAGGCCTTCTACCTCTGAATTGGACTCTCTAGCTGACATTGCTACAGCTGCTGTATGTAGTGCCTATAGCACAAATAACAATCACCACAGTACTACATCTGTGTTAACATATGTATAACTGTAAAGTGACTTTGGACTCCTCTCCCAGATTGTGGAGTTAAGTTACTTCATCTGATTCATCACTCTTTAAAGAGATTCCAAAGTCATTTTACATTTATAACATATGCTAATATAGATGCAGTACTATGGCGGTGCCAACTGATGCACTGCTGTGCTACATAGCTTAATTTTTAAATTTTACACTGATCTGACACTTGGAAAATGCAATTTTAGAAAATTTAATTTTCTAATTTTGTTTGTTCCTTCCCAAATGGAAACCTGAACTGATAAGTGTTACATGGACCTAATTGGTTTGCAGATAATTTACCCTGAGACAGTTGGTGTCCAGTCATTCATCAGAGTGAAAGCGACACAAGTGAATATCAAGTGAAGCAGGATCAGTCAGCCCACAGGGGACATACAACAGTCAGAACAAAGGTTCCCTCTTCTGTACTGAGGAGGTCCACAAGTTGTTAGCTACCTGTCGCTTTTGGGAAGGTTTATTGTTCGTATGTCAGATTTATTTATTTTATTTATTTGCTATATTCCAGTAACAACCCTTAATAGAAATACCATAGTATTTAATTGATTATCCAGTGTAAAATTGTACTGTGCTGTGGGGTGGTTAACAGTGCTGCTGTCTCACAGCAAGAAGGTTCCAGGTTTGAGCCCTGGCTGACCCGGGGCCTTTGTGTCGAGTTTGCATGTTCTCCCTACGCATGCGTGGGTTCTCTCCGGGTGCTCCGGCTTCCTCCCACAGTCCAAAGACATGCAGCATAGGTTGACTGGCGAACCCTAAATTGCCCCTAGACGAGTGTGTGTGTGTGTGTGTGTGTGTGTGTGTGTGTGTGGTTTGTCTACATGTCAGCCCTGTGATAGACCGGTGACCTGTCCATGGTGTACCATGCCTCCCGTCCAGTGTCACCTGGGATTGGCTCCATTCCTCCGTGACCCTCTTCAGGATAAGTGGTATGGATGGAAGTGTTACTGTTAGTCAAACACAGCCAAATTTTATTATTTTACTGCAATGAAAAAGGAACAGAGTAAAGTGGGTGGAATCAGTCAGTTTGAAGGTTTAACTCGGTTACTGCCCATGGCGACTGATTATTTCGAGGAAGAAAAGCTGTTAAACTTTTTTGTATCTGTCCCATAAACCTGTCGTCTCCTACTCATTACTGAATCTGCCCTTTCTCTCAAATTGTCAGGCCTTGTTTTCAAACCTTAGAGACATTTCAGTGGCAGAGAAGTGCTTACCTCCTCTTTATGTCAAGGTGGTGAAGTAATGAATCAAGCAGAGAAAATGGATGGTTTCAAGCTGAATACTGCACATTACTATGTGCTGGTTAAAACTTGAAAAACAAGGGGCGATTTTGTGACATTCTCACCCAGCCTCCCTCTCCCTCCTTAGCT
The DNA here is from genome assembly GCF_001952655.1 of Monopterus albus. Taxonomy (NCBI): domain Eukaryota; kingdom Metazoa; phylum Chordata; class Actinopteri; order Synbranchiformes; family Synbranchidae; genus Monopterus; species Monopterus albus. Next base: position 5,200,549 of record NW_018127883.1, on the reverse strand, counting down.
CTCTTTTTGTATTTTTTTTTTTAAATCACTATCTTTTCTCTTCTTTGTTTGCTTGTTCCCCCAGTGTCCCCAGGTCCAATTTTTTACCAGCCATTAAAGTAAGGTTCAGTGGTTAGAGGTCTCCAAGGAAAGCATCCATCAGGAAAGGATTTCATAAGGGGGCTTTGTTAGCACCCCCACCCCCCCTTGAGTTTTAATATTTCAAAATTGTAACCCCACATTACTCATACAATTATACATATGAATGTTATGGTCTGATCCAGTGAACGCCACATCCCTGTCTCCTAAGGACTGTATGCCTTAACTGAGGTTCTTGAGGACTTTGCCTCTCTACCCACAGGACCAAGGTGATGACTCCTTTTCCTTCAGGCCTCATGTTAACTTTGCTTCTCTATCTGACTAAACTCAATTTCCTCCTCCACTGCCTCAAACTGCATCATCAGAATAGTGCGCAGTAGAGCTAGAGCATATTCCCAGTGGCCAGATTTGCATACCTGCCACTGTACAAAAATCCACTCAGTCATTTCAGAGGCCTGTACCTCTGATTTTTCTTCATCCTGCTAAGCTCTCTTTTTCCTTTCCTCCTCCATTTCCATGTCTACAAATTGTGTGTGAACTTGCATTTATAAGTTTTTGTATCTGAAGCAAATCCGTGACTACATTGCAATGACCACCATAACAGAATAGAGACTGGCAGGCAAACAGCAACACAGGATGTAGGCCAATATGAGTAAACAGTTTTTGCAGGTGCCGCATTAGACTGAGAATGTCTGTTGGCCACTTGCCTGGGAAAACCCCAATTAACAGCTATGCTTTGTGTATGCTTCAAAGTGGCTAAAGTTGACAGCCTTTTATGGAACAAAAGAAGGCCAGAATGCTACCAACAGCAACCTCATAGACTTGCACTCTAATTCCCTTAAATACAGTCTATGTAAGACCAAGCTGCACACACTCTGTAACTGATCAGACCTAATGAACTCAACCTAATCTTGGTAATCATTACAGTAAAGTCTGTTTTAGTAAGATTGTAATGGTCAGGAGATGCCTGTCAGTTCAGACTGACAGTTTTTATGTTGTAAATATCTTGTAATGGCATTTGCACTTGATTGTTGTTTTGGTCCTCTCACCTCTACTGCATGCATTTAATATGATTTCAAAAGGAAGATGCCTTTCCAAAAAGCAGAGGCATACTTTGAGGAAAAATTAAATTTGATAGTTAAAAAGGATAATGTGATTTCTGCTTAGGAGCTGTCAATTGTGTTCATCTCTTTGACGGCCCGGTAGCTTTGAGCACCCCTCTCGGTGGGTAAAGAAGAGATCTCCAAATAAATATGCACACAGTGTATTTGTGGTGGCACAAAGTGTCCATGGGAAGCTCAGAGTATCCAGGTCAGCACATGACTGGCGTCTGTTGTCCTTGGTGTTGGACCTCACAGAGTGAATGTACATCTGTATGCAGAAGAAGAGGAGGGGGTAGTGACAGGTTTTGGAGATGGTAGCAACAGGATCAGTCTTTGACTAAGTCTCAGACACACAAATGCACAGTGCTCGCTGCTTGGGTGGTAGTCCCAGGCACACATATTTTTACAGCTGGACCCACATCCAGTGGCTTCCACAGATGCTTTAAAGCTTTTCCTGAGGATACAATTGCATGTTTTACTTGCGGGACATCTTGGCCCAAGCTGGCCTACAAAATGAACCTGATCATGTATCATGCTCACTGTTAACTTCTGAATATGGACCATGACAATACACAATCTACTTATCAAATTGAAATGTGCATGAGTTTAATTTGTGAAAAAAATTCTTAGGCAACAGGCCATAAGCTGTTTTATTTGGTTACATTTCAAATTGCTTAGCAGTGCAACTCAGAAGGATGCATTCGTGCTTGGACTGGACTTATTGATTGCCCCTGAATAATTATGCTGCATCAGACTCTGTGTTTCCTGCTATTTGAGTGTAGGTGTATACCTGGACGGGCCTGTTGTATTTAACAAAGTCCCAGGCTCTCTTCCTCTGTCGGATTTAAGTACAGGCAGGGGAGACTGAGATATGAGCTCATGAGAGATTAAAACTTGGTATATCTGATTGTTTCTGTTGTGTGGTGAGGTTTTTACAATGGGTCTGGCCAGATGAGTTCAGTCTAAATTAGCCTTAGCAGGAGGGGAGGGAAGGGGTGCTGAGAGGGGCCGCAGCTAATCCCAGGATATTGAGTAGGATTCCTAGGATGAAGCTTCGGTCCTTTGCTTTCCCAAGTGTGACAGTGGGGAGTGTGGGGGTGATGAAGGAAGAGGGTGGATTTGGGCTCTCTTTCTCTCCTCAGTCCCCATTGTGCCGAGTTTTCACAGTTTAGGGGCACAGTGTCTGGGATTCTCTGGCCACTGAAGTGAATCTTTCTTTTTGGGAGGGGGAAACGGCCAGGCATCACCGGCCTCTGAGGATTAGGCCCACTGGGATAATCAGTTCAGTGTCCTCGAAGGGGGTCTTAGTTTATGTCCAACAGAGTAGGAGAAGGGGCACCACTGTCTTGTGTAGTTTCTGGCTCTATCACATCCCCCTCATACCCAAATGACATCTGCTTCCCTTTTCGCTGTGTCCATCTCCTGTGACACCTGTTCAGATTCTGCATGAAAGTAAATCAGGTTCAGCTTTAACTTTAATGTTGGTTCAATCCTTCAGTGAGTCAGACAAAATTATATGGTAAAATATATAATATGTTTTTTCTTTTGTGAAGAAAAACAATGTGGATTTCATGGGATGTTTTAATTGATACAAGTTCAAGTAGACATTTTGTGCTGTCCTGATTGTGATTACTTATGTTATTTTCCCCTGGGACCTCTTTATTGTTTGCAGTTGTCTAGACATAAAAACAAAAAAGTCGAGTGCCATTTTGTTGGCGACCACATCTGCTTTTATATTTAGCCATACATTTGTATCTTTTGTGAATAACAAAACAAAAGCCCAGGAAATGGGTGGACCTGAGCAAGACGGGGAATACCGATGCAAAAGGATACCCAGGTGGTGCAACCATTCTCTTTCATGTAGCACACAGATCTAGAAATAAACCAGGAAAGTACACCTTTTTCTATAACACCATTGTTTTTCTTTTGTTGTCTACCCCGGGCCTTGATCACGCCCTCACACAAACTTGGCAGAATTTTATATTTTCACATACTGACTAACAATTAAGTTTTTGTCTGACTTTTTCATTCTCAGTTATATCTACAGTAAGACCCACCACAAATGTCTCTGGCCTTGTGCTGTTACTAAGACACGGGTGCTAACAACTACAAGTATGCGGGTGAGTGACTTCAGCCTGTGCACAGACAGAGCAGTTCTCTGCACAAAGGCCAACAAATAAGTGCTTTTATATCTACCCTTCCCCCTCCTCTTTGGGACAGTTAAGTGGCTGAATGGAAAGCAGAGTTGGGGCTGTGGGTTGTAGTATAGGAAAACCAGCACTATGAACATTGTGTTGCTGGTTTTTTGGGCTGTGTTCATTTTTTCTCTTTGCTTGCATGTCTCTCAAGATGAAGTGTTAAGCATCATTTCTCAAAACTCAGGGAGTTACCATCGCCATGCTCAAATGTGTTCTTTCTTTGTGGAGGTGACAACAGTCGATGTTTCTGGTTGTCTTTGCTCCCATTAATGTAGCAACAGTGATACTTGCAATATATTAATGTTGTAGTTTGGCTTGTTGGTTTGAAATGTTACACTTGATTCTGACAACAGGTTTTTGAAACGGCTCTAGTGTTGACTGATGCACCGAGGAGTTTAAAGTGTACTCTGGCTTTAAGCAGAATGTATAATTGAATTCAAATTTAATCTATTTCTAAATGGTTATAAAAGTGACTTATTCTATCTACTCGTTACTAATGTCGGTATGTTGCTGCATACTGTGCCATAGTGTCACACCAGCACATCTTGTGGTGTAATTTCATAGCAGTATATGGCAACTACTGTATCCTTGGGGACATGTGTAACAATATAAGCAGAAATGGCAGCATGCTCCAAGTCTTCTGCTTTTCTGGCAGGCACTCTGTCTCAGCAGACCCCACTGCAGTGTGAGAGTGAAGCTTATGCAGCATTGAGAGAAGAGTTGTATATTCTGTTCCCTCTGCACACAAGACCAGGCACACTTTTCTGGATGCTGTCAGACTCAGGACTTAAGTATAATTTAATGATAAACAATAATTCTACAGTCATTAAAGGAAAACATTACATTTATAATGTATTGCCCCTCTAAAACTGTAGTAAGCTAAATTACATTAACCATTCTTCCATGGGAAAAGCAACCGTTAACTTCTTGTTGTGCTCTAGAACTCGTATTCTGTTCCTGCACATAGCAAATGTCACATACCTGCACTCTTTAATTATCACTCATGTCTCGGCCATTTCTTACCCTTTTCATCTTGTCTTATATGCATCCTGTACTCTGTTTGTGTAAACAGGAATATGATGAAGGGACAACATGAAAGCATTTTTTTCAGTATAATGTTGATGGCAAACACATGAGAAATGTTTCATTTCTACACTTGCAGCTCAAAGAATGGAGCCTTGATGTTGGCCTCATCTCTAACTGTAATGTGATTTGGGCAGCTAAAATTCACACAAATGCCTTTTGTTAATCCACAAAAAGTAATGCAATTACATGTTCTGCTATATACATGTTCCCCTTACACTAATGACTCTTATCACCATGGTAAACATAAATGTTATCCTTGCTTCACTCCCGCAGTGTGAGATTTCATATTTTTATACCACTCATTCCCCTGAAGGACTGTGGTTCTTGTTACCATTCTAACTCTGAGAGACGAGACAGTCCAAGTAACTTCAAAACAGTGCTGATTTATTCAAAGGATCACAAGTAAAATTAACATTACACGCTCAGGTATCTTGCACCTCCAAACTGCTCACAGGCAGATGTAAGATGAAAGACCCTGAACCCACCAGGCCTATACATTATATCCCCTCGGTTGGGCTAGCCCCATACTACACAGAAACGTCAACCGAGACGTCTCTGTTACCAGCTTTGCAGCTGGTCATAGCAGTAGTCAAAACATGAAGCAAATCAATGTGTGTGTGTCTGTTGATTTTTTATATTATGGCTAAGGCTACAGTTATTTATACACGTCATAATAATAATACAAACACCCTGTCTGCTGACAGTCATCAACTCTTTTCTCTGTAGTTATCCTTGACCAGATGTACCCTGTAGAAACTCATAAGCATGCCTAAGCATTTAAGTCTAACTAGACATCCTATTTCCACTAAACATTTCTAATACATAAAGTATCTATCCAATTTCTATCTGACTAAAAATACCTAACACCCCACATAATATATTTTCAATTAATGTTTGTGATTTGGGCCTCTTTCCTTGGAATGTATGCACTGCTAGAAGCACCATATGCTACATTTTACCATGTTTAAAGTGGTTTTGTTTTGCCATTCCTATCCTTTCTCCTACAGTTAAAACAGCAGAGGAGTAGCTTCAGCGCTGGCTGGTCTGTGATGCACAACTGCCTTTCTGCAGCTTTATTAATGGGATTCGGGAGCTCATCTGAGCGTTCCGATAATGGAACAATAGAGGACCCCGCTTTGACAATCCTTCATCTCTGAGATGCTACAATTGATCACCAATTCAATTGCTAACTGTAGAAAATTGAATTTCTAGCCCTAACATTGTTCGTTAACCACGGTGCCGATGAGATGGCCATCCAGATTAATGATAATGGGAGGCTGAGATGGCTTCTGAGACGGCCCATGAATTTGATTAGCTCCAGACGGCTGTGGAGACAAAGAGCAGCCAGTCAGATGCTTATGTGGAAGTACTTAATGAAAACCCTGCTTGGAAGGTAATTGGGAAATGTTTGTCTGGCTGCATGCTTCTCAACTTACTGTACGCAGTCTTTAAACCTGTCTCGCTTCAATCTCGCCCTCACTGTTGCCTTTAAATGCACGCACAAAATTAATCTTCATTTTCTCTGACATAATCTTGCTTATTGAAAGTAATAAAACCACTTAAAATACATTGGAAAAACAAACTTTTTTTTGTTGCCATTTTGGTTTTAATCCTTAATGTTTTAATGCTTGGCTTGGTTTTTCATAAACATGTTAAATTAGGGGCTACACACAGTAAATGCAATGTTTGGGGCGGGTGTAACAAAATTACTGGTGTTCTAAGCAAAAGTCATATTTGCAACGTCTTTCAACTGTTTCATCTACCTTTTTGTACTTCACTGCAGCTCTTTTCCTCTTACGACTGTTTTCCCCAGCAGCGTGGTCCTGTCATTGTTGACTCCTACGCCATTCCTTCTCTGATACACATGGAGTCGTGCATCCTAACCTGACTAACATACTGTACTTTGTCTTGTACTGTACATAATGTCTCTTGTGTTCAAGGTCTGGACAGGTTAGGTCAGTGATGAATCCTCTAAATCAGACCCAAGGATCAAACAAATGTTTGTAGATTAAAAACAGACATAACAACCTCAACACTGCAACCTTAAGGCAGTTGTTCATCCAGTACTCCAAAGTCTTACTCAGTTGACACTAACAGCAGTTTTCCTGTATCCTTGACGTGCCTGCAGGCTGAATAGTTAACAGCCCAAGCTAGTCACCCTGTCTGCACTAAACATTCATAGACAACAGATCTCTAATCCATACCTATCTAACTAAGAAATAACCTAACACCTGCTTGACAATTTATTGTGAAGTCTGGAACATGCCTTTCACTGCCATTTTCCAGTTATTCATTCTATTAGCATTTATCTTGTTGGCCTTTGGTTCTTGTTACCATTGCTAACTCTGAGAGACGAGACAGTCCAAGTAACTTCAAAACAGTGCTGATTTATTCAAAGGATCACAGG
>NW_018127883.1:5192058-5192764 GCF_001952655.1 Monopterus albus | reverse complement strand
GTGTCATTAATCTTAGTTACACAAGTGTAGTTGTTTTTTACTGCAGTAGAGTACTACATTATACAACATTTGCAGACATTAAAAATTACACGTGACAAGCGCCCCCAAGTGGAATGGTCTCTGCCCAGAACCAGCTGATTTGAAAAGGAAACTTCTACACCAACTAAGTTGGTGCGCCCAATCGCTGGGGGTTCACCCAATCAACAGGACTGTTTTAATTCCACTGAATACGCCGTTACCCTAAGGCTATAATACAGTTGTCCCATAAACTATGCCCAGCCCCCAAAGACAGTTCTGCCAGAGGCACACTGTGTCACATCGAATTCTCTCCATAGCACTGGTTGCTATTGAGATACACATGTGCCAGGGTTTAAACAGCCTTCAAGTGCAGCAAACCACCCACACATTCCATGAAAAAAAAAAAAACTACCTGGCAATTTCCCTAGGTCGTCCTCCGTGAGTGGAATTTATCAAAGATTATCTATTCAGGCAAGATAACTCACTGCCTGATCTGCAGCCGGGGAGAAATGAAAAAGAAATCAGACAATTTGGGGAGACAACTGCCAAGAAATAGCAGAAACGCACTTATAAAACGTGAATTTTACATCTCTTATTGATATCAAATTCTGTAATCAACGGCACTCATTTACTTCCCCTCAAATGAGACTATGTGCTTTGTCAACTGTTACATGTTTCAGGGAACAAA
>NW_018127883.1:5164859-5190424 GCF_001952655.1 Monopterus albus | reverse complement strand
TGTGTCTTGCACTGAGGAGAGGCTTCCGTTGGGCCACTCTGCCCTAAAGCCCCGACTGGTGGAGGGCTGCAGTGATGGTTGACTTTCTTTGACTTTCTACAACTTTCTCCCATCTCCCGACTGCATCTCTGGAGTTCAGCCACAGTCATCTTTGGGTTCTTCTGTACCTCTCTCACCAAGGCTCTTCTCCCCCGATAGCTCAGTTTGGTCGGACGGCCAGCTCTAGGAAGGGTTCTGGTCGTCCCAAACGTCTTCCATTTAAGGATTATGGAGGCCCCTGTGCTCTTAGGAACCTTAAGTGCAGCAGACATTTTTTTTGTAACCTTGGCCAGATCTGTGCCTTGCCACAATTCTGTCTCTGAGCTCTTCAGGCAGTTCCTTTGACTTCATGATTCTCATTTGCTCTGACATGCACTGTGAGCTGTAGGGTCTTATATAGACAGGTGTGTGGCTTTTCCTAATCACGTCCAATCAGTATAATCAAACACAGCTGGACTCAAATGAAGGTGTAGAACCATCTCTGGGATGATCAGAAGAAATGGACAGCACCTAAGTTAAATATATGAGTGTCACAGCAAAGGGTCTGAATACTTATGACCATGTGATATTTCAGTTTTTCTTTTTGAATAAATCTGCAAAAATGTCAAAACTTCTGTGTTTTTCTGTCAATATGGGGTGCTGTGTGTACATTAATGAGGAAAAAAATGAACTTAAATGATTTTAGCATATGGCTGCAATATAACAGAGTGAAAAATTTAAGAAGGTCTGAATACTTTCCGTACCCACTGTACCTAACAAGTTCTACACGTCATAATAATAACATTAAACATCCTGTCTGCTGACAGTCATCAACTTTTCTCTGTAGTTATCCTTGACCAGATGTACCCTGTAGAAACTCATAAGCATGCCTAAGCATTTAACAGTCTAACTAGACATCCTGTCTCCACTAAACATTTCTAATACATAAAGTATCTATCCACTATCTATCTGACTAAAAATACCTAACAATCTGAATTACAAAAAGATGTGACTCATGTCTACAGCAGATTCATCCCATCTCCTTGACACTTCTATGCATGTGTCTGAGCACTGACTGTTCCCCCCTAGTGTCAGCAGTACTAGTCAAATGTTGCCAATTAAGCAGTGATAGAAATGGTTCATCCCCCCACCCCATCAAAATGAGACTCGTTTAGATTGAATAGAAAGATGGTGTTTAATACAGTAACTTCTGATTGGATGGAGTAAATATTCCCAGTGTTTTAATGTGATGTCTCAGTGCCATTTCCTGATCATATAGAGAGGGGAAGCAGCTATGAAAAGTTCCCTTTCATGTTAAAGACACAATGTAACCTATATGCTTTTTTTTTTTTTTTCTGTGCATTTATACCAAAATCCTATGAAGAGTAATGACACTGAGTATACTGAGACAGAGATAAACAACTTCACAACCCTGGCTGTTTCATGCTTCTATAATTGTTGATTATTGCAGGACTGGAGATTATCTTGCTTGGACACTGACTCATTTAATTACACCTTAGCGATCAGAGGAGGGAGGAAGTGAAATCCCTGATGCTGAATTTGTATAATGCATGTGCTTTAAAAGTCAAAGCTTATATTTTCAGGTATACCGTCAACCTAAATCTGAACTTAATGGACAAGAGCCACGGCTGCAGTCAGCATCTCTTAGGAGCACGCAAGTGTGAAAAGTAGCACGAGTTTGTGTGCTTATATGACTGTTAATTTTGTGTGCAGATGGTGCAAATGAACACTGCCCAAAGAGGTGAGCCCCCCCCCCAGGATAGTTTATGAAAGTGTCTTGCAGTTTGGAAATTAGTGTACAGCTACTTTGTTATCAAGCCTGTGCTGAGCATGTTTTTCCTTTCTTCAAGCTTGTGAATAGTATTCTAGAGCCAGAATTGATGAGAAACCTGTTACATTTTGGGTGCAAAAAGGCAGCCAAGGTTAATTTACTGGATGAGGAGGCTGCTATAACCCTCCCTTTAGCGAGTGTCTTCACTGGCCTATTTTAAATCCCCCCCTGAAAACAGGAGTTAATTAGGAACACCAACAGAAAAAAAAAAATCAAGGCAAGACACCAGCTTTTATTTTAGACTGAAAAAGCACAAATGCGTTTGCATCCACACTCATTTACTTGGCAATACATCTTTAAAGTGCTTGCCTTGGACAGTGTGTTTTTGTGATAATTCATTTACATGGGGCAATATTATTAAAAGGCAAACACAATAGAAGCTCTTTGTGAAGTTAAACCTGCTTCTAATTAACAGAACAAATTTGAAACGGGAATTAGTGTGTGAAGGGGAGCTTGTTAATGAAGTGTGTGTGAACAGAATAAAAGAAGAAAGCACATGGCCTTCACTGCTGGAGAAAGGTTAATGACTGTATGAAGCAGACCAGGAGTGTCTTTTCTCGCACTGCTCTGGGTCCTAATCTTCGGGGCCTCCCTTTTTATTGGACTTTTGTTTTGTATCATCTCAGTATTAATAATATGGCTTCATTATTAAATTGAATGTATGTGGAACTAGCAGTTTTTATATGCATTTAAATGGCAGAAATGGTTATGTAATGCTGAAAGTGATATCCTTGCAGGCCTGCATTATTACAACCCCAAATCGGGAAAAAGTTGGGACGGTATGTAAAATTAAAACTGAAAATCGTGATTTGTAAATTATCTGCCTCCTGCATTACATTGAAAATACATGAGCACAATATTTGATGTGATGTCATCAGCTTTATTCTTTGTTCAAATAAACACATTTCAATCCTGATGCCTGTAACGCATTCCAAAAAAGTTGGACCAGTTGCATTTCAAGGCTAGTAAAGAGGTAAAACAATGAAATGATTCAGTTTGAAATGGTAATGTCAACAGGTGATTGCAATCACGATTTGGTACAACAGTGGCATCCCGCCGATGACACTGCATCAAGAATCATCACTCATCTATATGCCATATAACCACATGGGATCAGGATTACTTTGGCACACCTGTATCAGGCACTACAATACATAGTTACATCCATAAATGCTGCTTAAACTGTACTGTGCCAAAAGGAAGCCCTATGTCAACAGTATCCAGAAGTGCAGTTGACTGTTCTAGGCTCGGAGGCGTCTGGGATTGGACCATCACGCAGTGGAAACATGTATTATGGGCATTTGAATCAGTGTTTCCAGGTCCTTTTTTTTGGAAGGAATGGGTGCCGTGTGCTCCAGACCAGGAAAAGGACGCGAGTGCTGGACTGGCCTGTCTGCAGTCCCGACCTGTTCCCAATAGAGAGTGTTTGGCACATTTTGAAATGCGAAATGTGTCAAAGAAGACCCAGGGCTGTTGTGCATCTTAAGACTTGTTTGCAGGAAGAATGGGATAAAATGGCACCTGACACATTTAATCACTTGGTGTCCTCAGTCCATAAACATCTTTTCAGTGTTGTGAAAAGGAACAGCAACATCACACCGTGGTAAATGTTTTACTGTCCCAACTTTATTTGGAATGTGGTGCAGGCATCAGGATTGAATTGAATGCTCATTTTGAATAAAGTTGATGAGGCATCGTGTCAAATAATGTGCTGCTGTATTGTTTTCAGTATAATACAGGACAGATGATTTACAAATTGCTATTTTCAGTTTTAATTCAGATTTTATATAGCTTCCCAGTGTTTTTTCTGATTTGGGGTTGTAGCTGTTACATTTAGAGTGGGACACTATAAAGCAAAACACCTTTGTGATTGGGTATGCTGGCACATCTGCCCTAAGGACAAAAAGCCATATAATGCATATGGAATCCTAACAGCAGGCCCCAACTTGTGACTCATTTATTACATACAATCAAGTCATGGAGATAATCTAATCAAGTTAAATTTTTAATTTGTCCATTACTTTTCAGACCAAATACTGTACCTGCAAAGTAATGACAGACCCATTAGGCTCTGCTGTACTTTGTGTTTAGTGCTAATTAGCAAATTTCAGAATGAAGATGGTGAACATGGTAAATATTATACCTGCTAAATAATCAGCATAATTTTGACCATGTCAGCATATAGCTCAAAACACTGCTATGCAGCCTCACACATGCGGGTGTAGATTCTTTGTTTTGTATACAGTATGAACTTTTCATAAAAGGAACTGTGGCATAGAATTTTACCCTTGACTGCCTGAGTCTTTTGTAAATTCAAACAGCTGCCACCAGTTTTTGACATGCTCCCGTACACATCACTATATCAGTTTTGCTTCACAGACTTGCGCACTTCACAGCGATTGACTTTATGCTCATTTTAGCATATAACATTATTAGGTAAATGAAGATTTTCAAAAAAATGACGGTTTAATATTGCCAAACTGCATCATAACTGAATGAACTAAAAGTCCTTGTAGATGAAAATGCCATGTCTGTCATGATAAAACACTGAGGAAAACTGTAGTAACACTGCTGCTCAGCAGTGATTTGTTCCTAATACTTGGGCTGCTAACATGAGATTGTAAAGGTCTTGGAGAAGGCCAAAACCAAATCATTAAAATTAAGACCCAGTGGACATTTAGATTTGGAGCTGCATATGAATTGTGTTGTGAATGTTTACTGTCACCTAGAGAGGCCAACTTAGTGACTAACATAGTGAAACAGGATTGGAGTAGAGAACTACATGTAATTAAAAATAGTAGTTAACTGCATTTTGCAGCAGCTTGCTCATATTTCAGCTACATTCATATTTATGCAGTGATTCAAATAGTTATTACCTCTTTGTGTAGTTACAGTGAGGAACAGAAGTATTTGAACACCCTGCGATTTTGCAAGTTCTCCCACTTAGACATCATGGAGGGGTCTGACATTCACATTGTAGGTGCATTCCCACTCTGAGAGACAGAATTAAAAAAAAAAAATCAGGAAATCACATTGTATGATTTTTAAAGAATTTATTTGTCTTGCACTGCTGAACATAAGTATTTGAACACCTGAGAAACTGCAAGAATTCTGGCTCTCAAAGACCTGTTACTGTGCCTTGAAAAAGTCCACCTCTACTCCACTCATTAATCTAAATTAGTAGCACCTGTCTGAGCTCTTTAAAGACACCTGTCTACCCCACAGTCAGTCAGACGCCAACTACTACCATGGGCAAGACCAAAGAGCTGTCAAAAGACACCAGAGACAAAATTGTGGACCTCCACAAGGCTGGAAAGGGCTACGGGGCAATTGCCAAGCAGCTTGGTGAAAATAGATCAACTGTTGGAGCAATTGTTAGAAAATGGAAGAGGCTAAAGACGACTGTCAGTCTCCCTCGGACTGGGGCGCCATGCAAGATCTCACCTCGTGGGGTATCACTGATGATAAGAAAGGTGAGGAATCAGCCCAGAACGATAGGGAGGAGCTGGTCAATGACATGAAGAGAGCTGGGACCACAGTTTCAAAGGTCACTGTCAGTAGAACACTACGCCGTCATGGTTTCAAATCATGCATTGCACGGAAGGTTCCCCTGCTCAAGTCATCACATGTCCAGGCCCATCTGAAATTTGCCAAAGACCATCTGGATGATCCAGAGGAGGCATGGGAGAAAGTCATGTGGTCAGATGAGACCAAAGTAGAACCTTTTGGTCTAAACTTCACTCGTCGTGTTTGGAGGAAAAAGAAGGATGAGTTGCATCCCAAGAACACCATCCCTACTGTGAAGCATGGGGGTGGTCCGATGCACACCGCCAGGATAACCAAGGAGTGGCTCTGTAAGAAGCATATCAAGGTTTTGGAGTGGCCTAGCCAGTCTCCAGACCTCAATCCAATAGAACATCTTTGGAGGGAGCTTAAACTCTGCGTTGCTCAGCGACAGCCCCGAAACCTGACAGATCTAGAGGAGATCTGTGTGGAGGAGTGGGCCAAAATCCCTGTTGCAGTGTGTGCAAACCTGGTCAAGAACTACAGGAAACGTTTGACCTCTGTAATTGCAAACAAAGGTTTCTGTACCAAATATTAACACTGATTTTCTCAGGTGTTCAAATACTTATGTTCAGCAGTGTACTGATAATACAAACTATTTTGGGCTGTAATAGGAAAGGAATTTTTTTTTTTTTTTTTTTTTATTACTTTTTTTTGCTGGATTTCTCCTTTGGGTAGTGTTGCTGTAGTCCAACTTCTCAGTGTGAAGTAATTGGTAGCTTACAAAGCTCTGCTGTCAAAGTAGCCTCCCCAGCACTGGTGATGAGAGATTTTGTTGTTTTTTGATGACAAAATAGGTGCTGCAATTACCGTGTATATAAGAACCTTATTATGGTTCATATAATCACCCTATTCTCCTTTCACTGCATTAATACATTGGTTATGCAGTTGTTAAAATCACTGTTTTTAAAGAATCCTCTCTGTTGTAACTTTGCTCATTTGACTCTACCACACTTTCTGAAGTCATGGTGATAGATTTTAATTGTCCCTGACTTGGAAATGAAGCTGAACACAGACAAAGTATTGAATTTTCATCCTTCATTTCCAACAGTACAGAACCACTGGGGTGTAGTTTTTATTAGCTTGGTGATTGATTAAAGCTAGGTGCCACCAGCATAGACGAGGGTTTTAGTTCTACTTGTGTAAAATTTTTGCATAATTCACTTATCTTGACACACATTGGCTTATGTAAATGACTAAATACCACATCAAAAACATAAATTCATCTTGAAGTGTCACAATGGTTTATATGTACTTATTCCACACATCTAAATTACATAATTAAAGTTAATTCACTAGTTTAGAATGACGATGCCATTTTGAATGGAAAATGTAGGTAAAAATACTGAATACTATCCACACATCCATAAATAAACATGGTTCTCAAGAACTGTACTGAAGCTTTCTACCTCCTAAATTCTTTGTCTGTTTTAGAGGGTTTTATGACCTTATCTAGAAATAAAAACTATATAAATTTAGAAGACTGTGAAAAAAATCTAATGTTGAAAAACATCCTAGGCATTTTATATTTCAGCTTAAGATGGTAAGTTTCTGTAATATATCCTTGACAGAAGCAGGGCTGCTATTGTTTTATTTATTTCTTTTGCTCTACATTTGCCAGCAGGCTGATAAATTTCAGTTAAACAGAAATCAGTCTATTCATGTCCCTTCTCATAATACCTGAATGATTAATTAGTCCTTTACTGGTTTTTACAAATGTTGTCTTGCTTCACAGCTTACTGCAGAGGTGTCTCTTGGATTTCATCCATATAAAGAATTTTTGAGAACTTTGTGTTTTTTAGTCCCTAGCTCCTTGTTGGTGTGACTTTGATGTGCATAGCCACTGACAGTACCCTTTACCACTGTGGACGCTGCATTCTACAGTGATGTGATAGTAATATTTTCTGAAGAGTAATGCATTCTTATTTGAAGAGATTATTTTAAGGGCTCTTGGACAGACTCAAACTCTCAAGGACAAGTTTTAGATTTCATCTTGAGAGACTAGTACAACTTCTGTATTTATTAGAACAGCTTTCACAGTGGGGTATTAAACATATCTGTTAAAACGGCATGCATGCAGTTTTACACACTCCAACATACATACATGTATGTGTATGTATAAGAAGACGTCATGTTAGAGGGAATACCTCCAAAAGCTTGGATCTTTTCTTTCTCTTCTCTTCTTTCCAGCGTGATTTTATGCTCTTGCTGAGGCCAGGCCCACTGTCTCAGCCCGTTTTCCACACACATTCATAAACTACAGCTTCTGGGGTTTCACTTGCATCTTGGCTCACCGACATATCAACCCCTTTGCAAATCAAAATAGGCTCTATAACTCATCCTAGCAAATCCACCAAGAATGTAAATAAGGAACAAAAATTGACCTGTTCTCCACATATCAGAGGGTCTCTCTTGGAATAGAGCTTACTTTAAAGCTGGTCCATCTGCAGGCCTGACTCTAGACATTTCTTTCGGCTCTTCTTTTCTAAGGCGTTAGCACAGGGCAGTGTGCCATAGTCTATGCTCTGCCCTTATCTCACATTGGCAGACAGTGGGTCTCCCCATAGTCTGGATTTCCATCTGAGCCGGAGCTCCTGTGACCTGGCTGTTCCACCCTCATCTGCACCACCATCTCCTCCTTCAATCTGCCGCAAACTAATTGACTTACATTCGTCTTTTTGGTCCTCCTATAGTGAAGTGTACCTTCTGAGTTTGTCAGTCGTAGCAAGTGTCAATTAAAAAGGCATCACCCAATAAAATCCATAACCAGCTGATGTTAATTAATATCAGAGGTTTATGGTGTGTGTGTGGTACAGGTCCCTGCATGGCTCTTAGCACTTGATAACCATTTGGCCATGCAGTTCAAGTGCCATTTTGGAGACTGAGGCTAATGAAGCTTGTCGGCTAAAATGAAGCCAGACTGAAATGGCCTCATCAGGTACATTATTGTAGCACAATCAGAGAATTGGCACCTTCATTTGGACACAGTCTCACTTTCAGTTTTTGAATGCCTTCTGAATCACAGGACACAAAATTAATGATAACAAAGATAATCTCAGGAGATTTACATACAAGTCATTAAAAATGTAATACATTTCATGGAGTGGACAGGCTTGGTAAAGAATTCAAACAGTTGCTTTTATTGAATTTTTAACACCTAAAAGATTTCCAATGATATGTCAGCAAATACTGCAGCTTGCTGGGAGTTGCAGTCTTTAGAATTGAAGGTTTTGAATGCATCATCTGTGTGGGCTTATTGTATGTGGACTGATTCTTTTGATGGTATCATTAAATAGACATGTTTTACAATCTGAATAGGCCACACTACATGAGCTTAGTATTCAGAAAATGTTGCTTCAAACCAGTTCCGTTTGTTGCGTGCTCTAAAACGAATATTTAGATTGTTTCCTGGATGGCTCTGTATTTTGTATGAAGCAAAATGTCATCCATAGAAACAGTGTCAACCATTTTTTTTTTTTACCTTGACTCAGTTGGTCTCAGCAACTCTTTGAATAGGTCCGAACAGAGAAATAAAAGAGGAGCTTAGGAGAACCCCTTGTGGTAAGATAAACCCCTGAGTTTAATGTATTGCCATCTTAACATTTTGAAGTGTGTATGCCTGGAACATGAAGCCAGAATGACTATCACTGGGGAGATGTGGTCTTGTTGCTGTTGAAGTTGCTTCATTTGCACATCCTCACGTGTTTCCCCAGGTTTATACTAATGCAGTATAAAGCCAGGGTTTGTTTTGTAATAGCCTCCATATTGTTCCTTTCCTTTCTGTGTGTGACAGCTTCCATGTCTGTTCTCATCTGTTAGTGTTTTTTGTCATGCTCTCGCTCTAGTGTGCTGAGTGTGCTCATTTGTGTTTTCACACAAACACTCCAACACAATGTGTGTACACAAAAATCTTTTGGTAGGTTGTTCATTTTTCTCTCCTTGACAGGTAGAGTTAGGGTGGGAGGCTGTGCCTGGCTGTAAAAGTAAATTGTCTTTATTTCAATACTTAGATCTTCTTTTCTCAATTGCTCTTTCTCCTTTTTCTTTCTCGGGTGTGCTGTTTGCATGCCTGCTGGTACTATTTATGGTCAGCCAAAGATGGTTTCTTCCAGAATGAAACATCACTTTGTATAATTTTGTTCCTGAAAAGATGGGCAGTGATCTATATCTCAGAAGTGATAGGTCTTCATGATATAGCAGATTGCATCACATTGTTATCGCATGGGTAGTTAGTAGCTTGCTAGGTAGCTGTGCTACTAGTGGTTTGTCATTGATCCTGTCAGTAGGGACCTGTGTAGTTATCAAGTAAAACAGTGATGTAAAATCTTAAAACTGGAAAAATCTATGTCCCTCAATATAAGAACAGTCAGTTTGAATATATATCTTTATTAATTCTATGTAAATCACCAATACAGGCCTGGAGTTTAATTTATAAGAATTAATTGCAACTAAATTTTCAATCCCAATATTGAATAAATGACAATTAGATGTTTTCCTTAAGTTTCTGTGGCCAATTATGCAGGAGTTAGCATAACCTGTTGTTGTAACTTGTTTGTTGCTTAGTCTCACTCTTTTTACTTTCTGGCAACTATTTCCTTTTGTTCTAATCTCTTACCTGTGTGTCATGTGCTTGGCCTTTCCCTTTTTCTGCTCCATTCTCTACCTAATAATGCAATTCTGTGCTGGTAGTTTTAATGGTTTACTCTCACTGTATTGTAAACTAAAACACTTGAGCTTCATAACAAAAATGCCTTTACCACAGACATTCCTGTCTCTTTCATTTCACAACAGCTAAGTGAAGAACTTTGCTCTTTTCAAGTAGCCTCTGCTATATGAACCGTTAACTGCTGTCTCTGAAATGATGGGCATCCATTGAAGCCCATTGTCTTAGCTGAGTATCCAGTCAATACCTGAGCCATTTATTCTGCTGACTGGCAGTCTCTAGCGATGTTGCTATATACCCTGTAATACTGATGTAACTTGTCTTTCAGTCTTACAATTTAATGTACAATAAGACCTGTGATTACAAAAGAAAAGACATTTATAGCCTTGGGGTCTGGAGTGGCAGGTGTTGTAGAATTTCAGTACCCATGTGTGCTTAAGAAAAAAAAGAGCATGGCAGTAGCAACTCTTGCACTCAATAAGCATGACACTATGACATGACGGAGAAGATCAAGCTCAAGATCAAAGATTCTTATTGTCGATTCACTATATGTGCAGGACATACAGAACATCGAAATACCGTTTTTCTCACCTAGTATTGAATGCCATCCCATTTAGGAAACTAAAATATAATAAAAGTAGAGTATAAGTAGAATAAAAAGAATAAGAAACTAAATCAAAGTGATTAGGATAAAACTAAGCAATGCAACCTAATGGGCTATGTACAATCAGTAACAGTAGTGCAAATAATAAGAAGATTATCAGATGGTTGTGAGATTGAGATGCACATGGACAGTAGTGCAAATGACCAACAGCAGCAGATATGATGGTAAAAACAGTCAGCAGTAGATTTACATGTAATATAACAAGAAGGGGGAATGTACTGGGTTTGTGAAAAACAGCAAAGGTAGTGTTTTTATGTTCTGTGGTGAGTTACAGTCCAGGGGCAGAGGGGGGCAGGTAATGGACAGCGTTCAGCCTCCTCACAGCCTGGTGGATGAAGCTGTTTGTAAGTCTGGTGGAGTGAGCCTGAAGACTCCAATACCTTCTCCCTGAAGGCAGGAGTCTGAAGTGGGAATGTGCAGGGTGGGAGGTGTCATCAGCAATGCTGATGGCTCTGTAGGTGTTAAAGATGTCTATGACAGAAGGCAGAGGGGTACCGATGATCTTGCTGGCTGTATTCATTGTGCGTTGCAGAGTCCTTCTGCAGGAGGCAGCACAGCCTCCGTACCACACAGTGATGCAGCCAGTGATGACGCTCTCCATGGTTCCCCGGTAGAAAGAGCACATGACGGGGGGTGGGGACACAGGCTCTCCTCAGTTTACGGAGGAAGTAGAGGTGTGTCTGAGCTTTCTTGGCCAGTGATGTGGTGGTGTTGGTCTAGGAGAAGTCCTCAGAGATGTGCACCCCCAGGAACTTGGTACTGCTCACTCTCTCCACTACAGCACCGTCGATGGTCAGTGGGGGATGCTTTAGAGGTTTTCTCCTGAAGTCCACAACAATCTCTTTAGTCTTCCCCACACTGAGGGAGAGGTTGTTGTTCTTACACCACTGAACCAGTTGGCACACCTCACTCCTGTAGTTGGCCTCATCATTGTTAGTATTGGGGCCAACTACAGTCGTGTCATCCACAAAGAAGGCAGTAGAAAGAAATATTTTGCAAGTTCATATTCTTGTTTAGTGGTGTTTGTACAGTATATGTCACCTTCAGTGTTTAGTATTCTGGTTGGACATGATTAAGCATGGACAGGCCAGCCGACATTTAGTTTCACCGCAAGTGTGTAGTCACCCACCATGGCCCAGTCCAGGGCATGAAACAATGGCTGCTAAATTAAAGGTTTCAATTAATCATCCTCAAAGAAGATTTGCATTTCTCAAGAATTTCTGTTGATAGTCTAAATGTATGACCAGCTTTATATTCAGGTCACACTTTGTGTTAAATGTGAACTCAAATAGTCATTGAAATGACAAATTTCACAAAGCAGAGAAACCCGTGTTGATAATACATCATCTACGCTCTGTCAAATACACATTAAAGCTGCTCAAATTAACTGCACCTCAGGACAAGACCAGCAGTTAGGGAAATGAGCAGGCAATCTAAGCAAACCACTGACTGGTACAATTCTACCCTGTAACACAGGCCAAAATGATGTAAATGTTTAGTTTTATTGTAGTCATTGAATATTCACATTTACCAGAGTCAACTGAAGCCATGTGTTTCTTGGATTCTGGCTGTGTGGGTTGCATTTGTGGTGACAGACGGTGGTTTTGTGTGGTTAGGGAGTTGGCAGGTGACCTTAGATGGAGCACCTGTCCAAGAGTGGACCTGCTGCTCACTGTGTTGTGCCTTGGGGTGGGTTTGGCCTTAACCCCATTGTCGTGTTCCTCTCTCTCCCACTACCCTCTCACCCCAGTCCTAAGAGATACATAATATGCCAGATCCACTCTGTCATCGGGAGATTAATTAAAATGCTACATAGCAAAGGCACTGGACCCCTTTGGCATTGTGGTATATGCATGAGTGACATATACGCATGTAAGTGCCCACACACACAAACACACAAAAAGTCCTGCCTGACATGGTACCAGGTTGTAGTGTTTAGTTGCCTCTGGGGGCATATGACCAAATAATTACCTCCAGTGATAGATGGACACACCTCACCTCGGCATCCCTTTATTCATGCATTGTCCAATAACGCTTTGGCCATATTTATAATGTGAGCCATTACTTATGACTGACTAAATAAATTTGCCCAAAACTATGACCATCTGGTTCATGCTGATGATTAGCATTTGCATAGTTTCTCTTGCAGGGACAAGTATCTTGTCAGAAGTTCCAAATTACCTACTCTCATTGTTGTTTAAATCATGCCTCTCTCACAGCCCTGGCTATTCATTTGGAGGGATTCAAATACATTGAGAAGAAAAGGGGGTTACTTATTTATTCCACACCCCAGTAATGCCCTGGCAGAGAGACAATAGAGATGAGGGATTCTAAATTAATTCTGTTGTCCTATGTGCTATCCCTAGCTATCAACATAATTTGATTAGTGACCTTGTTGGTATGAATCTGTAGGACCTCTTCATTCAAATCTATTGGGGCTCCTGGGGCAGGAGCCCATGTTACAGGGCTCAACCCCTTTTCATTACAACGCTGCCCTAGTGTCATGTCTGTACACAACTAGACGACTGGTGATTAATGACCAAGCTCATGGGGCCATTGTCAACTTTTGGTTACTCTACACAAAAGCCATTACCTTTGTCACATTAACAGCAGTCTGAGAACACTGGGTCATGTGCTGTTAGCCTCAACAGTAGGAAGATGTGATAGACCGATGTGGATATACAGAGCATGTCTGCTCAGCATTGTCATAGTAAAAAAAAACAAAACAAGACAAAGATATTTCATTATTATTATTTTGTATTATCCAGCAAAGCTCTAAGCTCATGGTCTGCACCACAAACAGCAGAATCCCTTTTATAATAACATCATCTCCTCAGCGTGCATTTTTGGCATCACCTGATTTCATCAGTACAGTACTTCCATCAATGTATGTCTTCATCAGTTGCCTCTTGCTGAAAATAATCCAGCAAATTAGAAAAATGAAGAATGGACCTGTCAGCATTCCCAGCAGTACTAGAAAGTTTCCATTTCTAAGTTTTTGTTTAAATGAAATGTCTGCATAATAAAGAACAATAATTAGTAGCCTTAAAGCTTTTGGTTATACTAAATTTTTGAGTCCTGAAGAGTTTTATTTTCTGAGCTGCTCACAAGTTTTGCTTTATTACGTGGAAGGGTGAACGGTGGAAAGCCTTGGATATCATCCAGTGTTGAAATGGCTGCCAAACCAAGATAATATAAATGCTATCTGTCTTTTAAACTTTCAGATCTACCTGTCTTCTACAGGAAAAGTGAAGTGTGAAATAAGTTCCATTGCTGTCGCCTCATCTGCAGTATCCTGTTGTCACCATCGCTGTCACCTTTAATAAGAACTGTTGTTAATGACATCTGTGGATGAGGTGTAACCTTTAGCACTCCAACTTGGTTGTGGTATGTTTCTCTCACACAGCAGTAAGAGCAGGTGGGATGTCTTTCAGAAAATTCCCAAGACATTTTTATTTTACTTTTCAAGCTTGCTTTAAATGCTTTAGCCAAATCATAATTAAAACCTCTCAAAGTGCAGACATAAGTGCAAATATGAGGCTACATATGGCTCCCAGCTGGCTGCTCCGCCCATCTGGAAGAAGAATATGAAGTATATTTTACAGATTGTAAACGTTACCGAAACATCTAAACTCTGGTTACCAACACAAAAATAATGCATTTCTCAATACTAGCATTTCTCAATACTGTAGCATTCCTTCTTGTACGCTTAACATCCTAATGCTGCACTTCGATGAACCATTAATAACTGCTAGCTTGGTAGCAGCTAAAAAAACACACTGAACTTACTAGAAAAATAAAGATCAATCTCAGTTTTGGGCTTGTTACTCAAAAATGTTACTTGTGAATCTTTTCAAAAATGATTACTCCCTTTCAAAAGTAACTTATTACTTTTCCGCTGCAGACCTGGGGGTCTGCTGGTGCCCATGACAGGTTCCCCCCCCCCAAGGATCTGTCTGAAAGGCAGAAAGGCAATAGTGACTTCCACCACATATGCAGCCACAATCTTCATTAGTTCTTTGTTGCTTGTTGTAGCTGGCTGTCTGATTAAAATCCAGTTTTGGTTGTTTTAGTCACTGAAGGGCTACAGCCATCCTCTGCAGCTGTATAGGGTTCATCTTTGTTGTGGTGTATCTCAACAAGCTTCACATTGTTGTGCTGTCTAAAGTGTTTCAAGAGATCTGAGGTCGTGTTTTTCACAGTGGAAAGAGTCTCATCGCTACCTGTACACAGTATACTGTACATTTTACAATAATGTTCTTGTCACCTGTCATCCTGATGAAATCAAAGTATTTCCAGCCATTTATTGAAGGCACTTCCATCTTCCAAGATAGCTTACTGCTTATGGTACTGCTAATTGACGTGTAGTGGCGTGTGCACGTGCGATGACTACAAATATTGTCGAATTTGAATCTATCTTTGCTGTGGTGATGACAAAAGTAAAATTGTAATGAGCTGATTTTGGAGGGAACAACTAATATTATTACTGAAATTTTATTTGTAACCTTTTACACTGGTTACTGAGGAGAGTAATGTTATTAGAGTAACGTTACGGGCCAACACTAAATCCTGCAGCCATTAGGTCTTTATTCTTATATTCTTTGAAATAACTTGTATAAACTAGAAAAACGCCATCAGTGGTGGAAGAAGTATTCAGATTCCTTAAGTAAAAGTAGCAATACCACAGTGTAAAAAAAGCTTTGTAGCAAGTAAGTTCTGTATTCAAAGGTTTTAGCATTAAACATGCTTAAAGTACTCATTAACGCTGCACATCATATTATTGGATTATAATTGTGTACATCACACTTAATGTTGGAAAAATAAATGTAAAAGAGTAAAAATTACAATATTTTACATCTAAAATATAGTGACGTCAAAGTACGAAGTAGCACAAGATAAAAGTACTCAAAATGCAAATACATCAGTTATACTTAATTACATCACTTGAGTGAATGTAGTTGGTTACTTTTCCATCACTGCTGTTACTAACTTGTTGACCCTCAACGTTGTAATTAAATATTTAATTATCATGGTTGCATGGGTTTGTAGGGACTGTATAGACATGTACATACAGCTTATGCTGTGGGTAAATGTAGAGCAGCAACTAATGACTATTGTCATTATCATTTAATCTGTTGAATTTTTTTTTTTGAAAACCTCCCAGCAGCCAAGATGTTCTCTTCAGTTGGCTTCATTGGTTCAAAACCCAGATATAAAATAAATTTTCCATCTTCGTATAGTATATGAAATGCTGAAACTAGAGAATAATTTACCTTTTTTTTGATAAATGATTGAATGAAGTGATTATCTTTGAAGCACTACATTAATAACTGATTGATGTTGAAGTTTTTTTTAAATTGTATTTTGTAATGTAATAGTTGCTTTGTTTTTTGCAACAAAGGGATTACTAAGCATCCTAAGAAATAAGTGGAAAGTTTGAAATCGTAGCTTTGCCAGATGTTTAAACTGCATGAGTGTCCATGTCTGTAGACACACACATCACCCTGCTATCGCGAGCAGATTTTAAGCTGTGTCAAGATTTGGATTACAGTGGCTTAGATCTTTTGACCTCCCCCTCCCACTAGACCAGTAACCCGCTCAGTTGAAATAGATTCAGGAGACTTTCATTCAAAAACAAAAGATTTCTCATCATCCTTCTTCTGCCACCCATGCCCTTTCCTTCTTTTTGGATTCTCAAATTCCTCTCAATGAAAAATGATTCTCTCTTTCTTGGTATTTGGTACAACAGACGGTCCCATTTTCCTCCCCCACCTCAATGGGAAGGAAATGAGTTGTGGGAGCAGATTCCTTTCACAGAGAGATCTCTGTAATCATGTGGCTGCATGTCACCAGCACACCACAGTGACAGCAGCTTTTAATTAATCTCACATCCCATTGCCCTGCCCACTGGTAGCCTCTCCCTCAAACTTTTTCCTCTTAACTTTTTTTTTTGGTGTGTGTGTATATGTTTGACTGTGTGTCTTAGTGCAATGGAGGTGATTTCTCTAACTACTACAACATGTGCATAACTTGTGTAGTTACAAGATGACACTGCTGTCACTTTCCGACACTTCGGAAAGCAGGAGATAGTCCACTAAGTCTATATAAACCTTCTGATGCTAACTCTACCAACTGTCTCCTAGAGTTTAATAACTGTGTCTAAAACTACAGGACTACACATAGTCCACATAAAATGCCAAGAAGCCTTTGCGTTAGTTGGCCTACACAGGGTCAGGGATGTTATCCCTTTGCTACACGGCAGTGTTCTTATGTCAAAGTGCTTGAGGATAGTGAAATAATGAGGCCTCGAAGTGTCTGTGTTCTCGTTCTGGTGCCCTGATGAAAGGTGACAGGTTGTATTTAGAATCCTAAAAGGTGCTGAAACTGCTGAATTCTGCACATCTTAGAGAAATACCAAAACATTGCTAGCCCCAGCTGAGCTGTGGAGGCACTGTTTTCTGAGTGAAAGCAAGATAGTCCATCTCTCTAGAGAAGTCTAAGCTTTTGCCTGAAGGTCAGACTGTCAAAAGGGTAGTATCAGACCTGCTGAGGTACAGTTCTCCCCTGCTTAGTCTACATCCTCAAAACATCCTGGTAGAACAAAGTCAGGAGTGTGAGCAGGAGAAGCCGCAGCCTGTAATTGATATAATTTATATTGACCTTCTTGTTACATCAGTATTATTTAGTAGACTTTGAATAAGACAGTGCTGTTTAATAGTCAGCATGGAAGGATTCCTGTCATTACTAATGAACTGATTGTTCCAGGTTGCTGTGTTTTTCCCCAAAGTGAATAAGACTGGTGCAGACGAACACTGCTTGAGATGAGCTTTGGTTTGCTCTTCACTATGACTTGGCTATAGCTAGCATTAGGTTAGCAAAGTGAGATAAACTTTCATGCAGTTGGGCTGTCAGCATCTGAAAATAATGATCTGCAGACGGAGCCACATTGGCATGCAAATACTGTACTGACATTTAAAGCTGGCTTAACATAAATGAGACAAGAAAATGGATCGAAGAGGAGCTTTGGTCTTCGACTGCAGAGCTGCAGATCTGCTGGAGGTAATGGACAAACTGGACCTCTCAGAACCTTTAGGAGTGTAATAATTATTCCATTGCATCACTTCATGGACAAATGGGACTGCAGGTCAATTAAGTTCTAAGGGGGACGTGGTGTTGATCTTCTAAAGGGCATCAGGAGATATATGGCCTCTTACAAGATCATTTAAACCACTTAATGGAGGACAAGAACTAATGACTGCCATAGAGCAGAGTCAATTATATGGATATTTTCATAACATATTGTGTATAATTTATAGAGCAGTGGCACCAACACCAATCAGACACTCTGCTTTTGTTTTTGTTATTGCCTGTTTTAAATTAGATTAGATTATTGACTCTGTTTTTTGGGGGAATATAATAAGCTGCCATATTCATACCATGATACAGATGTTGTCATTGTCTGGCAGTGTGGGGTGGCACAGTCTTGATGGCCATGGCTCATGTTAATTTATATTAATGTCAGATAATTTAGAATTGCAGTGGATGTATGTGCACGCCTTGTGCTCTGAGGCAAAAAATTGGATTCATTAAGAAGACAGAGAAGCTGGTTAGGTTTTTTTTGGCCCTTTGGTTTCAGGTCACTGAGTAATGTGAAGAGATGGAAAGGGTCCTGGCCTGGAGGATGGGGCGAGCTGGTCAGAGACAGAGGGAAGAGGACAACACCCCCCACACAGAGGCATGTCTCTTGCCGGGGACACAGTTTTTGCCCCTTTGCTCTTTTACAGCTAGAATAGACAGTGACTTCTAACTGAGAGAAACTGTCACATGACAGTCCTGGGACAACTGTGAGGAAGACTAATAGTTTTAGGTTATTCTAGTTGCATGCATAACAATCAGTAGTAATGTCTATTTGTGGTAAGACAGAGCAGACGAAGCACACTCACATGTGCAGACATTCTCATGGTTGAGCATGACCCTCTTGACAAATGCAATCATGAGTGTCGAAGGTGGCTTGAAAATCAAAAAACATCCTGTCCCTTGTGTTTAAAACTCATGTTGTCATTTTTCACCTCCTGTAGTTCATTGCAGTGTACAGAAGAGTTGGATGGTAAAGTGACACAAGCACTTTTTTTTTTTTTTTTTTTGTCATTGAGGATCTCTCCCCAGTCTGTAATTCTCAGCACAGAAACCTGTCTGTGGCCACACCTAGACATTCACAAACATGTTTATATTAATAACAGCACATTTTAGTGATTAATATAAAGAGCCACAGTAAGATGTATGTGATTCAACCATATAGGGTGTGCCAAAGGATAAATCTGAAGAGCAAATACTACACCTCAAGAGTGACTCTTTACTCATACACACAGAATATGTGATGTATTGGCAAAGGTGTAGACTTGTGGGAGGCCCTGAACCTTGTATTGCTCTGCTCAGTATTTAGAGACCATAAAATCTTGGGTCTATCTGATGTACAGGTTGTTTGCAGCAAGATGTGAGGCGGGGCAAGGGAACAGCAAGAACCCCCCCCCCTTCCATTTTGTTTTGAATGTGCAGTTTTTGGCATACTAGTCTATGTATTGATGAAGCACACTTTTTTTTACAAGAGTTAGAAAAGGCCACTTTATCTTGTCTAAATAACATTCAACATGTTCAAGACCTCCCCTTTGACTATACACTGTGACATTTGAGTGGTATATGACCAGAGTATTTACCTATAATTCTGTAATGCTGGCATAATTTGGTAATGCTGATTTGTTTCTCTCATTATGTGCAGTTTATTAAGGTGCCCTAGCCTAGCATATCTGAAAGTTGATAAACTGTCTCATTTAAAAATGATTTTTTAAAAACTCCATTCAGTCCTCTCTGTATAAACACATTGACTTAACCTTAGCGTCTGTATGGTTCTGAAGGCAATTAAGCCATTAGCTAAACATCTAACCTTTTCCTTGTAGTGTTTTTCACCTATAATTTCTGGCATCCCTACTAAGAATACCCTGTAATGAATGTCAGGGGTCCCTTCTGAGCAGGGCATCCTTACTGTGAACAGGTTGCCTATTAAGACTCCCTGATGACTGGAGATGTTTGTGGGCACTGACAAGTGTCCATTTTTCATCTCTTGAGATTCTTGAACTGAGTCTGACCTGACCTCTAATCAGTCATTGGGTCACATCGCCGGTGTTCTCGTTTTTTTTATTTTTTTTATTTTATCCTACTAATGGTGATGATGGAGAAGAACCATGCCTAGCCACTGGCCATGATGAGGTCGTCCAGGGGAGCTTTGATACGACCGTCTATAGGAATGCAAATGTGACCGTCTGCCTGACCAGTACATTACAATGGAAATAGGAGCAGCCTGGAGCAGACAGTGCAGCTGCCTCCATTAGTTTTAATCTCTAGGTTACATAAAAGACAAACATAATTAGGTTCTGCGAGTGTCACACAGGAGACAAATGCATGAGGCATCTTGTGTTGTTTAAAGGCTTGTTTGACCTCAGTGTGAACATGAGTGATTAAGGAATTGTTTAAAATGACAGATGGGTCAAGGGTCATGAGTGATAAGTGAGGTCACACAGGGTCATCAGCAGTCTGGTTCATCTATTTTGCCTCATACTTGGGTCAACCACAAAGATGCTCAGTTTAATGTATTATTTCCAGTGAATGTTGCAACAATAGCATGCTCCTTTCACCATTTGGCTAAACTGTAATTTATCACACAGGTGAGAGAATATTATGAGAACAGCATACTGGTTCTCAGAGTTTTACAGCACTCAGCATACTTCAGTCACTACAAACCCGCAGGAGTAATTTACTTAATTCCGAAAGAACATCAACAACACAGCTAAATGAATTGTAGAGATGACAGCAATTCACAATGTTTCTAGTCTTTGTCTCAAAAATAACACTAACATGTTAACTCTTTATAAGATATGTTTACCCTGAACTCACTAACTCACTAACATGTTGAGGTTCTTGTAATTACTGAACATATGGACACTATGTTCAAGAAATGTAGTTATCCATTTCTCAGCGTGTGTAGAGCACCTCATTCATCAGCGAGAAACTGATGCTGTGCTCACATATTTTTTAGCTAGGCCAATAATAGCAGTGCGATAACGGTGCACCTTTTTATTTTGGATTAAAACAGATCATAGCACATTATACTTTTTCTTTTGTGTTTCTGTTGAAGGCCATAAGTGTAATCGGGGAGTACAAGGTACAACCTAACACATTTTGGTTTTTGCTAAATTATAAAATATTTGAGCTGGAGCAATCATGTTTTACACAGGCAACATATACATCTGTGCTACAAATAAACAATTGAACTTAATTTCTAGCACCTACCGTTCTTGTACAGTTTCATGAGACACTGAAATTTAGTTTTTTGTCCACAAGGTAGGACAGCAAATAAAAATAACAGGTTAGCAAAATATGGATAATTTCTAAAGAAATTGCTTATTGTCATGGTTTTCATAAGCGGGGTTAGTAACCCAGGGTTTGTGATTTACACACACATCTCACTAACTGAAATGATGTGATGGAAAAAAATTACTTTTGTGCTTTGAAAACGATCTTTGGCACATATTTCCTCAAAATGCAGCTGAAATTTTCTGAATTTTTGTTGGAGACCATGGTTGGTAATTATGGTAATGTGACTGGAAGCACACTCTGTTCAATTTTCGGTAACCACATGAAAAGTCTGTGTTAAATTTTGCCCCACGTTAGGTTGTACCTCACCCTCCCCTAAATGTTATCTCTGATAAGGATGCTTTGCTTGCTTTTTATTGAAATAAGTCAAATAACAGACAGCATTCATGGAACCCATTACTATTCATTGTTGTAAAAATAGGCCACGTGTTTACTTTAAGTTAATGTGATATATATGTAGTGTACAGGGCAGGGTCAGTGTGTACTTAAGGTTGCGTCACTTGTGCAGCTTTTAGCAGCTAGGTTGCGTCACTTGTGCAGCTTTTAGCGGCTCCTGTTACTGTAATTAAAGCTTTCACTCTGTTAAAAGCTTGTGGGTGTGTGAATGTGAGTATGCGATATTTTCTGTGACACATACTGTGAATGCTTATGTGTGCTTTTAGAGTATATTCAGTGCTAGACTCCAGAGAGTATAATGTGAAATACATTAACTTTATGTTGGCATCACCAGATATCCTGTTTGCAGCATTTGTAACAGGCTTTTAGACTATTTCACTGCTTTTGCATGTGTACCTTTTCATGGGGTTTTGGGTGAGTGAGCTGTAATGATATTGTGCTGCTTGGAGCAATGTATATTCTGCCTCTGCAGGGGCAGGTATCCCCACCAGGGTCTGTCTGCACCCCCACCCCTAAATTCCCACTCAAAGCCCAGCCTTATATGGTGGCTTGTCATCAGCTTTCTGTTGCCCTGGTGCCTGGGAAGTTCATCAAACACTAGAGTCCAATCTCTCTACAGCAGTATTTCTACTGTTACTGTGATATTGCTCTCTCTGGTAAGTCAGATAAGTCACATGGCTTCACCGCATGAAGGAACAACAGCAGCCTCAAGCAGGTGTTGCTCTGCAGACTGCCCATGAAGTGGAAAACTGGGTTTTAAGAACAGTACTGTATCTGTGTGATTGTTAGACTTCACTCTCTTGGAAGGGGAGAAGTGGTTTAAGGCTATGAGCTAAGGCCTCAGAGTTCAAATCTTTGTGATGGATAAAAATGTAGCAGAATATGTCTTTCATATGTTTTTTTTTAATGGTGTATCTACACAGTAATTTGATATGAATGAATCAAACCAGTTCCTTGTAGCCTTTTTTTTTTACTCCAGGGCAGTTCACATTTGTACAACAGTAGAATTCTATTGAGTAGCAAAAATAGATTGAGCAGTCTCAAAGAAGTGTGATGTGAAAATACGAATTGAACAACAGAAGGATTATTTTGAGTAGGGATTTGCTGTATTCAGGGTAAAAAAAAAGAGCAACATTATATTTTTTCCACTTTTATTCTGTAATATGACCAATACTTTTCATATTCAAGTGTGTGTGAAAAAAATTCACTGGTTTCTTAAAAAGCTAAATACAATAAGCATTTGATCAAGGCACATACAAGACTGGCCAAAGGGCATACAATGCACTTTGGTTTTCAATTGTAAAGAACAGGTAACTTCAAATTGTGGCAACATAAAAGTGTGTTCATTTGAAAAATAATACAAAATAATACTCGTAGTAGTGGCCCACACTGTGGTTCTAATAAGAACCAACATGTTTAGTCTTTTGGCCTGGTGACTAGAATGACGCATGGTACTAAAGAATGCCACCATTGTCCTTTGGCCTTTGTTGGCTTGTTCAAATAGAAATAGTGGGGTGGGGGTCCTCTGTGTCAGCCTGTCCAGTCGGCTTGTTTTGTGGAGCAGAGAGCTCCTTAAGGTCGGTGTGCTTTATCTGGCCTGTGCTGTGGCCTACAATTCTATCAGAAACACTGGAACCCTGCTTGGGTTGTTTTGCTTGGTTTCTTCTTGCAAAAAAAAAAAAAAAGCACTGCAGAGGAATAAAGCATGGTGCCTCATCTTTAGTTATTCATACCCCATATCTGGTGAATACCAGTGCAAGACTTTAGGTCTGAGGTATGTGGAGACAGCTTCTGATCATTCATTCTTTAGAGGGCAGCATGCCTGCTTTGCAGATTAGTTGATCAGCAGCTGTGCCTTAGTTTATGCAATGTCATTTTTTTGCCTTTTTGTTTTTCAGACAGCCACAAAGTTAAAAGAATGACCTGTGCTTATACTACAAGGTTTTCTAAAGTCTGATTGTTCAACACAGCAATGAAAACCCACTTTCACAGTTGACAAGTCATCATATCTCAGTAGAACACAGAGTTTCTTTTAGTTGGTCAATAACCTTAAGCCAAGGAAATACAGTACAAATTACTACAAATCCCAAATATAGAATTGCTGTTAGTGACAACACCCACTGATGGTTCAGTGATGGCCTGCAACTAGAAAGTTCTGTCTTCGTAAAATGTCCTTAAATATAAATTATATGGCAAATGTACAGAACATTGCTTCAATAGTCTTTTAGATCCAGTGTTTTGTCAAAGTCTTGCCACTCAGTTTTGGTCACACACTCAACATGAATGTCCACGTGCAATATCATGAATGGGAATGGTCTGAATCTGGTATACCACTGTCTCTGTAGTTTCTGTTGTTAATACTTGCTATGTGGGCTTTTGTATAAACTCAGGCCATTAGGTGGGAAGATCGTGTGTATCACAAACTCCTCCTTGGACACAGGCAAGTGATTTATAGGTATCATTTGAAAAGAAGTCTCTCGTATTTCTAGGATGGAGTTGTCCTTCTTAGTGCCAGCCTCAGCATAGTCGTCCTTTCTCCGACGGCCTTTATTGTAGGTGCAGTTTCTGGAAAAAAGTGAACCATTTCTGTGGACGTACCAGCACACAAGTGCCAACATGATTATTGCAAAAAGAGCCACAGTCCCTCCAATGATGGCAGCCAAAGGCAGGCTGGGGTTTTTGTAAAGCTCTTTTTCCTGCTCTCTGTTTAAAGTTGTAGTCGGGTTGTATGATTTGTGAGAACCGGTCTCTGTCTCTATGCAAACAGGGTTCTCATCTGACAGGTACATGTTGCTGGTCTCCATGGGAACCATGCATATCCTATAGGAAGACTCTGGCTCCAGTGCCGTAAGCAGGTACTCTGTCCTCTCCCCCTGCACAATGGTCTCAGTGATGGATCCAAAGGCAGGGCTGTGTCCCAGTTTTAGCCAGCTAAGGCGTAGGGCAGTCATTGGCTGTGACACTCTCCATGATATGTGTATTGTATCTGCACCACTTGATTTCACACTGATGGTAATGATCTTTCTGCTGGAAGAGGTGGTAGTGCTGTGGTAATTCTTACTAATGTCAGGCCCTTTTACCACAGGCCTTTTAGTCACAAACAAGGGCCACTGGGGCTGTGAGGGGTGTAAAATGTTGGAGACTGTGCTTGTCTCATATGTGGGGATCAGTTCTGAATCTGTGCACTCAAACATGTCTGTGGTTAGGTCTTTAATTGCCATGCCTTTGACCTTATCAGGACCCTGGCACATAAAGCCACGTACATTCACCTTAGATGGCAATGACCGCAACCAGTCACGCACCCATTTCATCCTGCAAGTGCATTGCCAGGGGTTGTTGCGTAGCAGGAGCTGTGTGAGGTTGTCCAGATCTTCAAAGACACCATGTGGGAGACTGCTTAAGTTGTTACCAGACAGGTCCAGGCGATACAGCTGCCTAAGGAAGGCAAAAGCCCCAGGTGGAATCCGATTAATGTGATTATCTTGTAGCTGCAGCTTCTCCAAGCTGGTGCCTGGCAAGTTGGCTGGCGGGGATGTCAGGGAGTTCCTCACTAGTGAGAGCTCAGTCAGGTTGATCAGATTGATGAACGCCATCTCCCCAATCCCGCGGTTGTTGAGAAGGTTACCATCCAGGATTAGTCTCTTCAGGTTGATAAGATCTTGTAGTGACTGCTCTGAGATAGAGGAGATGCGGTTGTCATCAAAACGCAGCTCCTCAATGCTCATGGGTAAGCCTGAAGGGATTGTACTTAGGTGGTTTCTTGAGAGAAAAAGCAGTCTAAGATGATTGCTGTCCCTGAAGGCCCCATCCTCTATGCTGACTGCTGATACAGAGTTATCATCCAGGTGTAGTTCCTCAATGTAAGGAATTTGGGCTAAAGAGGCATGGGTAATCATTCGAATGTTATTCTCCTGAAGGTGGAGCTCCTTTAGCCCCAGTGGAAGGTTAGTGGGGAACTCATCCAGATTGTTACAATAAAG
>NW_018127883.1:5160994-5164821 GCF_001952655.1 Monopterus albus | reverse complement strand
CTCTTAATGCGATTGTTTTGCAGGAAGAGCACTGTAGCATCCTTGGGTATACCAGTAGGGATGGAAGTCAGGCCACGGTCATTACAGTAGATGAAGGTTCCATCACAGCGGCAGGCTGAGGGACACGAGGTGGAAGTCACCAGGGGGTTAGCGAGACCCAGCAGCAGTCCGACCCTGATGAGGAACAGAATAAAGGCCTTGCATTGACGCACCATCTTGAAGTTCTGTTGCCTAGCAGTCTAATCAGTCAAGAGCCCCTGGAGAGAAGACACAAGGGTAAATTTAATGCACAAGGCCTTTAAAGGAGAGCCAAAGTCCTGTTCTCGTAATTGCTGGGTGTTTGAAATGCTGCCTGCAGCACTTTCTTGATTAAATAACTGCTGAAAGAATCTGCTTGAATTCCCCATATTAAATTGACATGAACTGGTTATAGTTGGATTGCCAGAAAGTGAAAATAAAGCATAAATTTTTATTGAAACAACCTGGTTGCTTCAGATCAAGTGCCACACTATCTACCAGAGCATAATTTCCTAGGATTAGAAGTTTAAAATTTAACCATTATTAGAGATACAACTGCATTTTTTTTAAATAAGAAGTGTTCCAGTTTTTCTGAGCTGTGTGAATTGAATCTCTTTGCCTCTGCTTTTTGGCCCCAACTTGTGAAATGTAATAGCTTTCCCTAGTTGTTTTACACGTTTCTGTGTCTCAAGGCTGCCTTTCATCGCTACAGACCAGTAGGGTGAACAAAGTCGGGCTTTGTTGATGAACTGTTGTGGAACCAAAATACTCCTAGGTCTGGTTAGATTATTTAAAATCTGGGGTATAAAGATAGGGAAGAAATATCTCCCTTCACAGAAAAGAGGCTTTATAAAAGCCTGTAGCAAATTATGATCCAAGAAGGACATGGTTTGTCTATTTTCTGAACTTACAAGATGAAGTCTGGGAGTTTCATTTATCCTTGCAGAGGACTGTGTTATTGATCTTTGTAATTGCATAAGTTTTTTTTAAATATTGAATTTATCAAATAAACTGACATCATACAGCATTGAAACTGAAAGTGGTGTAAAGCAGAAGGTTCCAATTTCTTTTTTTCACTAGTGATGTGTAGATGTTTAAATGAGGCTAACATTGATTTATTACTTTAATTATGCATTTCTACCATGACCTCTCTTCCTGCACATCTCATTAGAAACTGCGGTTTGGTCAGTGAAATGGAAAGATGCAAAGCCATTGTATTTGTCATACCTGATTTATACGATGTGATAAATCCCTTCCAGCTACCAAAAATCCAATCAAGATTTCCTCCTGAATTAGCTCTTATCCTTTCTGAAAGGAAAAGTTTGTCCGAGGGGGTTCTAGTGATATCCTGACCTGGTCTGTGTTTGCTGAGCCTGGTCCTTGTTTGGACGATGACCTCCTCTGTGTTGTCAGAGGCTCATGCTTTCACTGCCTTTACCATGGCAGATAAGCCTGGAGAGGAAAAAAAAAAAGTGGTGAGGGGGGAAACATCCCCTCTCACTGAAAATACATGCGCTCTCAGGTAATTTTAAAAATCCTAATGGGTTTTGAAATTGTCAAGCCTAACAGCCATAACTGCAAATTAGAGTTTTTCGATGTTGTATAGTGATCCGTGTGTATTGTTGGGTGAGCTTTAGTAAAGACTCCTTTCTGCAATCAGGCCCGACAGGCATGATGAGTTGACACAAAGCTGGTCTGAGCCATGCCAATCCCCTGTGCCATAGGCTCAATCCAGGCCTGTTCACTTGTGTACTCCAGGTCTTCAGGTAACCCGGAATCCTCTGCTCCCTTGTCAAGCCTGTATACACATTAATCCAGGGTTCTCATTTCTTTTCCTGAAGCTGATAACCACAGTCCTCCTCTCCTGTAAGTAGCAAAAAGGGCAAGGTGCTTATCCTTCCGGACCCAGCCTCCTTTACACATCTGCAGCTTGACTCACACTGTGCCCTCCACACACTTCGGACGGTGCTCTGGAGGGGGAAGAAAGAGGCTCAGTCAGTTACTACAAAATAACATTTTGATCAGGTAATGAGAGCATAATTTCAAGACTGATAAAAGACAATTATTTTGAATTTAAGTTACTACCCAGTGAAATAAAATGTTTGTATAAGAGAATTAAATCTATGATTTGGTTTTAAATCTGGGAACATTTTAAGAATGTTTCATTCTCAGCTGTGCATTTGAAGTACTCATCTCAGTCACTGATTTGAGTATAAATCCCAAAGTTAACTAGATGTCAATACTGGGAAAATCTAATTTAGCTTATTTGTTCGATACTGCATTCTGACCTCCATTACATTGTGAACTGTTATTTAGAAATACTGTACTTTTTCTCCTAGGCTGTTATTTAGCCTGTTTACCTTTTATAGCCCAATACTCTACCAGACCGCATTTCTTTTCTATGGTGAAGGAATACTAAATAATGTCTATGCATACAAAAGACAACCATGATCTTGACCCCAACACAATGATTGAGAATGGAGCCCCATGCCCTTCTCACTCTATTTCACTGCTTATTAGAGCTTTTGGAGTTTTACAGGAGAACTAGTCCTGCAATTTAAAATTGCAGTTTATGGTGGTTTGAGAACAATGCCAGTCCACACATGAAAGGAAAAATGGATTTGTTACTAAGTGAATTACTTGTATTCTTTAAAAGAGCTTGTGACAAATGAGGCCCATTTGAATTCTGTATGAAGAGGCCACATCCACCACTGACACTCCCAGCTCCTCTCTGTGATCCATAGCCCCCACCCCCACCTTTTCTTTACATTCTATGAATGCTCTTTCTGTTTGCAAAAATAGAATTTCCTTAGCCAAAGAAAATGTTATGTTTCCTCTTAAAACACAATAGCTTTGTGCATGTAACCTGTCATGTGACCTGCTGGCAGCCAGTGTCTGCTGTAAAACATGTAAAGGTAAATTAGGAACAAGGGGTCCAGCCATTTAACAGTTGTAGCCCATGACAAGGAGAAGATTAGGGAATTGAGAGCCTTGTAACTCGATTACAACTCCTGAGATGCTGTCTAATAACAACGCCCCCCTTCCTTCTGTTCCATCTAAACCCGGCCCTCAGTCCAGTATTACATTAGTAGTAGATTAGAGTCTGGGGGAAAAAAGGACCAGATGTGACCTCTACTAACTTCAAGAATAAAGGAGTCTGACAAGGGAAAAAAGATATGAAATTCAGTAATGGAGTTTATAAAATGCAGCTGATAGAGGGATATGTGCTGTCTGTCTGTCGGAATGAACTTTTAATGCAGCACTTAGTCAAGCTATTTCAATTTTAAATAACCCCTTTCACCTCATTTTGTAAAGTTCCCCATCCTCTGAATATTGTTAAGTGTGTAGTCTTGATTTGAATCCTTGAATTCTTTCCGTTACATAAAAGAAAGTAATTGTCTCTGCATTTCTGTCTTATCAAGAGAACCCAGCAAGACCTATCTGCACTCGGAATAATAGGCTTTTAGGGGTGTGAGAAAGGGTGACTTTCTGCATAAATAGCCACATATACGATGTGTCACTACACTTCCACTTTCTTTCTTTGGCCAGTAACAACTCTGTTACCTCTTGAGATAACAGAATCTGACTCAGTGTCCAGTAGAAGGGACTAAAGGATGTGGCAATTTGTTTATGAACCCTGGTGTAAATAGTCAGAATGAAAAGGCCTATACCATAGGCCTTGGTGTGTTATGTTATATTGTGGGTGATTTATCAGAAGTCTCCTTTGAACAAAGGAAATCATGCTTACTTTAAAAGTGGTATAGTTGGGCCTAGATGCTTTGCAGCCCCCCCCCCCCCTCCCCCGCTCC
>NW_018127883.1:5135741-5160875 GCF_001952655.1 Monopterus albus | reverse complement strand
CACGCTCATCAAATTTCAGGAGAGTGGCGCCTCTCTATTGTTTGCTACTATGCAAGCATGTAGAGTGTGTAGTCTCCGCAGAGGGAGTTCAGGTATTAATGCATTTCATTCAGGCAACTTAAAAATTCCTCTTTGCACAGTCCATTTTGCAGACCTTTCCTATTGTATATACACGATGTTTGCACCAAGACGCGCATGCATGTTCATGTGCACGCAATCATTTTGAGCACAATGGAGGCCAAGTTAAACAGTTTCAGTGATGGATGTCTTTCTCCATCGGTTTAATAAACTCTGCTGGTCAGGTGAGATTTCTTTAGCATCCAGTGTGGCTTCTTCTTCATTTAATCTATACTGGCAATGTTAAATTGAGCATCCTGGTGAAATTGAGAGTGTGTGTACAGCTAGTTACTTTTCAGTGGAGAGCATGGCTCACACAAAGCTGGACACCTTAATCATTGCAAACTCAACATGCTTAAGTGCACATTACTCTGCAGTAACAAAGCCTAAGACTTTGTGCCCTCTAGTCGTACACTGCCCAAGAAAAATTTGGGAAAAAACTAAAACAATTTTGTGCATGTCAAAATTATTGCAGATTATAATGACTTTTAGTCCCCTAAAATACAGAATAATTTGCACTGAGGGAGGAAATAGCTGTAGAAGTAGTAATGGTTGACTGTTAAATTATTCATGTGCCCTGAAATTAATTTAGAACCACAGTAGCGCTCTCCATTGGGAAATCAGTGTTGTTTGCATCTGACAGTGATTATTCCTGCTAATTCATAATGTATTTTTGCGTTATCATTGATTGCTCACAATGTAGTTACTGTGGGTTATGGTTTTTCAGTTTTTGATCTTGAAAATGCATTTTGTCTTCCACATTGACAAGTAAATTTAAACAAATACTCAAATAAGAAAAACATTGTTTTGGTTTGTCTGATCATGCAAATAAATGCACTCATTTTGGTTAAAGACAGTCGATACTAGTGCATTATGAAGGCAAAATTTAGTGTTTGTATTTCCTTGTATTTATTTTTGTCACATTTTTTCTGTTCTTTACTAATTTGAGCTTTTGTCAAGTTTCTCTCTGCAATGATACTTTGTCATTGATTTAGGTATTAGTAAGTTGTATGTCAAGACACCAGACTGTGGCCTGCTGTACTAATGAGACATTCATGTTCACATGTGACCTCATAGGGACACAGAACGTTTCGGCTGAAGAGAAAATGGGCAAACAATATGTGATAGTTTCACCCATAGATGTCATTAGACCCTGTTTACTGGGGAAAGTGCCCTAGTATTGATGTGCTGTGCCTTATATTTGACAGTGGATTAATTTAGATTGATAATAACAGGGAAATAATTGATTTGTTTTAATCCAGAATGTCAATGCAAAATAACAAGCTGAGGCACAGCGTTTTAGCGGTCAGGGTTCATACACCACTGTGCACACATGAACACTGACGTACCATAACCCACGGTGTAGCTCTGCATTGCAGCGCGCACGCAGCAATCCATGTATTGGAGCATGAAACAAAAGAAAGGAATGGCCTCTATTTCATGGGGTCTAAGTTGAGTTTTTGAATAATACCAGTTATCTAAAACATAACTGACTCATGTAGATGGACATAATAAAATTGTCTGGAGGAGGCTGAGACAGGGAAGAAGTTCAGAGAGATGAGGGTGAAGGAGGGAAGAACTGGCTGTAGTTGAACAACGCAAGGTAAGCTTAGTTAGCTAGTGTGTAACCATGTGTGGGTGTTGAATGTGAAGTAAATTAGAGCCCTGTACATCAATGCATGTGATCAGTTGGACTACTCTTAAAACGCTATTTACCACATAAATGCTAAGTATGTTGCATAATACATCACATGTAGTGGTCTATGTTAACTTTGAACTGTTCATTCTGAATGTAAGGAATATAACACTGATGCTCTTGTCACACAGTCCTAATGATGTCTTTTTAATGCACATTTAACAAACGAACCTTAGGCAGGAAGGGAAAGTGTGGAGGAAGTTGTCTGTGTATATGGAGACAGGTGTGTGACCACCAGCCATCCATTGCACAATACAGTTTTGAAGTAATTGGATCATCGATATGTTATGGGTTACAAAAAAAGATTGTTTTTTAAATTAATAATTTGTTGATAGATGAATTGTTAAAGTTTATATTTGACAAATCCAACTGGGGCTCCATGACAATCGAATTATATTATTGTGAAATGCAGAAGAATGCAAAAATATGCAATACAGGGCTGGACTTTGGCATCATAAAATCATGTTGAGAATGTTCTTAATGTATGTTCAAATATTTTCGTACACTATTACTTTTACCAGTAGTTGTTTCAGTAGCAGCAGTATGGCAATGGAATAGTGAGTTAAGCAAGGGAAAGTCACATAGCACAATGTAGAGCACATTTCATTCATGCAGCAGACATTCAAGAAAAATAAGTGTGTGATTTGAGTAATGGGGGGCCTGTGCCCCAGTAGAGCTTTGTCTAACAATGCCCCTGGTTTCACCGATTTGATATGTGGCCTCCTGGCACTGTCTTTAGATGTGCTGAACAGATGATACTTTTTCTGGCCCATTAAGAGCACAGAGAGGCCTTGGACAGACGGGGGTCTCTTTTTGTCACAGCCTGAAAGACGAGATCTGTAGCAGCTGCAATGGTTTTTTCCCCACATGGGGGTGGTAGGCGCTGCAAGATGAAATGTGTGTGTCCATGGCAAGGAAACGCCAGAACACTGGATACTCATGTAAAGCTACATAGGACCCCCTCTCAGTACAGGCCATGCACCTAACTACAATACAGGGATTTGTTAATCTCCATACTGGACCATCTACATTTTTCCTTGCATCACTTGCAAAGCTTTTTCTTGAAGCAATAACGCTTTGTAGCCATGTTTACACCTTTCCTAACATCAACCAATCTGAAATGATTTGTTTTAAAGCTTGGAATAGATGATACTGCTTAGTGGTTAAATGAATTATGAAAAGAACTGAATCGGGCCTCCAGAGAACACAGTCTAAAATTTGTCTTGATAGTTATGAAATGCTTTTCTAAACATAGTAATTCATATTTTATGCTTAGAATTTTTGTTCCAATATAAGATTTCTGCCTATAGCGGTCTGGTTAGTTGTTAATCTACAATGTGAATTCCTTTTGAAAGATATTGATGGGCAACTTTCGCCTCAGGCTGTCATCAGTGAAGACAGCTGGATCTGTCCTCATGTCTGCCATGTTTAACAGGCTCTTTTCTTCTCTCACTGCACAACAAAAAGCTAACGATATATAATATTTCATGGATGTATATGAAATTTTGCTGGCAGTCGGCGATATGAGCAGAGGATATCTTACTATAAACCGCATTTATTTCTGGACGCTTATAATAACGAAAGTCATTGCTGCTCCAGCGGCACATAGGCACATAAATTCCATGTATTTGTTTTGAGGCATTGTTGATGTAAAGTGTTGATAGTGTGCTATGTGAGTGAAATGAGCCGCTGCCTATGTGCGTATGAAAATGTAATGGATTGTATTTAGTGCATGTTTAGGGGACCTTAATGACTGCGCTGCTACAGCATAGAGCTCTCATGTATAGTGTGGTTTTCCTTCATCTGCAGACCAGGGATTTGCACCCAGTAAATTTCAGTGGAGTTGGATATGAACAGGAGCTGGTGCGAGTCGTCCAGACAGTGACGCTGGAGACTTATTTAGCGGAGTTTCTCCAGCTGCCCTTTCATGTCCAGCTCCGCGGGATCTGCGCTGCAATTTCAGCTGCACACCGGGGTGTCTCCTCCGGCTGCGACACCGACACTGTCACACAGTCTCCTAATCCTCAAGTTTTTCCTATTCACCACGTTTTCTCACTGGTTTGAGAATATGGAGAGCTGAAATAAAGAGTGAAAAGGTTTAAGAGGTCCCTGGTGCTTTCTGTGTGCTCATCACGTTTTGACCTATGTAGAACTGAGACACTATGTGATCGAGGAGCAAACTGACGTGTCGCAAATAAAAAATAATCTCTACAGAGAGGGAAACGTGAGGAAAACCAGTTCTGGTGTTTGTGGTCTAGGTAGACGCAGCAAGTTGCAGGCATGAGAGCTTGAGATGAGACAGAGGAATACGCAGTTTGTCTGCTTTGTATATGTAAAGCTGAGCAGAATGATTTGCAGCGAGCGAACTCACGGACCATCTTAATTAGCTTATTTGGAAGAAAAGTGCATTTAGGGTTATTTACTACTATCGTTACTATAAGTCTGTCAGACAACCACCTCTGAGAAGCCCAACATTTTCGGCTGGGTCGACTATTAAAGAAAAAAAAAGTTTAAAAAAAAAGGATAAACTGATAAGATATAAGCAACTCCTGGGTATTCCGTTTAAAGTCCTGTCAGAAAGAAGATCCGAAAAACAGACGAAAGGATGCTTTTCCAACAAGACTGCACCAGCCCCCCCCCTCCCCAAAAAAACTTTCCTCTACAATCAACCAAAAAGGAAAGTGACAGCTATCCTCTTAAATTGGCGTTCACAACGGGGGAAAAATAATAATCCAATCCAGGCTATGAGGATTTAAATTCAGATCCAAAAGAGGTGCTCTCTCTCACAAGGCTAGAGCTATTTGGAGTCTATCTGTAGCAGCACTGCTATGTTTACTGGTGCCCCCCCCTCTCTCACATACACACACACGCGCGAACACAGTCTGTAGGCTGCTCAAATACGTATGTGCATGGGAAGATCTCAATGCAAATGTAAAGTTGGGTTCGCCTCTAGCTTTCCTTCAGTAGAGCACTGATGTCATCTGGAGGAGGGGTCTCTCTCTCTCTCTCTCTCTTTCTCTCTCTCTCTCTCTCTCTCTCTCTCTCTCTCTCTGTGTGTGTGTGTGAGTGTGTGTGAGATGGACAAAATGCAGTGTTGGATGGATACACTAGGGGGAGTGGAGGAAAGGGGAAACGCACTCACATCCTTGTCATTTAAGAGCAGTCAGTGGTTGGAAAGCAATGCTCACTGGCAGAGAAAGGAGAGGAAAATGTGGGTATGTCGGTGAGAACAAGAGGCGGGCAAAACCTTTTATTTGTAATGGTTTGTTTTAGACTCCATGTTGTTTTGTTATCTCTAGTTATTGTGTGCATTGTTTGAGATGTTTCAGAATTTATGATTAGGCTTTTTGGCATCAGAGCCTTCAGTACCACTGTTATTTTTGTCGGTTATCTCTGTTGCAGGTGTTCATTATCTATCAGTTTTGTTTTTTTTCTGAATGAGGAAAATGAATCCAATTCTCACAATTGTAAATCCAAAGTGTTTTGTCTAAGATGCTAATAAAAGCAAACAGAATTTAGGAACTAGTACAACTCAAATTTTTTTATAATGTGTTTTCGTGTGGGGCGGCCACAAGTGTGTATACATACAACATGCATATGTGTGTTGATACAGGACAGAAGCCAGTTGCTCAGACACGCCTGAACCTTACTGACTTTTACCCCTCCTGCTTCTTTGGTTTCATGTTTAAACAAAGCCAAACAGTGGGTTTGCTCTCCTCCAGACCCAGAATAGCACCGAGTCAGCCGGTTAGTCAAAGGGTCATACAGTAGGGCTGACCCAGCCAACGTTCTCCTGCCCTGCGTCATCTCCAGGGTCTCTCCTTCCAGCTATATGAAAAGGCAGACACCACTGCACTGGAGCAGCTCTGTTCATTTATTGTTGAATATCAGCTTGCTGTTGATGCCACTGGGTCAATGATCAGACTCCTCTCTTACATATGATTCACTACTGTCATTATGATTTTTGTTAATTCCATCAAGCCTATTATGATATCCACTTGAGTGCTTGGAGCATCTGAATTAGTTTTCGCTAAAGCAGGTTTAGTAATTCACTCATTTATGGGATGTTAAAATATTTAGGTGAAATGTGTTATTTTTGTTTGTCAAGAGAGAGAAGCTACCCTATAATAGTTAAAAAGCAAAATAACAACAGATGAATGGAAAAGCCAGACCTTGATTATATGCAGATGTCC
Organism: Monopterus albus; assembly: GCF_001952655.1. Taxonomy (NCBI): domain Eukaryota; kingdom Metazoa; phylum Chordata; class Actinopteri; order Synbranchiformes; family Synbranchidae; genus Monopterus; species Monopterus albus. The sequence goes on along the minus strand of NW_018127883.1, from coordinate 5,154,869 downwards.
CCAGTTTACACAGAGCGATATCATTAGCTTAAAGAAAAAGCCGGTCATGCATGTAACCTCCTGACATGCAAACAGCACCACAACTCATTTAATCTCTCCATTTACACTCCATTTTTGTTTCTGTACTTTGTTCTCCTATTGACGGCTCATGAGCTCTACTTCCAGTGATTGCCTAACAATTGTTATGGCCTCATTAGGCTGGTGCATGCAAAACCTGAGAGTGACAAACTGTCTGACTGCTATTGACATTACATGCCCAGTTATTTTTCCAGGACAAAATACCTTCCAGATCCAGCTTCAACATATTTGCACATGGTTAAACCATGATTTTCATCTTAACTGGAGTGCCTAATTGAACAGACACTTATGCCTGAAGCATCTGCCAAAACTACTTAGACCTGCAGTGGGTTTCTTCAGATTTGTTTGCTTTCCAGCTGGAGTGGTTCTCACTTTACTTTGAAACACAATGGGATTTCTACACTAATAAATTGCCTGCATACTGTTCATTTAGTGGCAAGTTGGTATGAAATACAATTTCAGTTGTTGTGACGTTTCCCCCGAGGCTTAATGTTGTTAAGGAGCTTAACTTTATCATTTTAATCCAGGTGTTTTATGCCAATGACTGTGAGGTGAGAAAAGATCAGTCTCGGACATTCTGATTTGATCCTCATCTTCCCTCCAGGAGAATAGAGCAGAGAAACCTGTGCCTGACCTCACCATGGCTTCCTCTTCTAAATCGACTGCAGACACAATCTGTCAGCGGTTGCTGATTGACCCTCTCTCAGACGTACAAAGAGCCCCGCTGGAGGACGATGGTGTTGGGTTTCTGTTATCTCAAGACCGAGGAAATCTGTTGCCCTGTTCATCTTTTGTTCAAAGGGGATAGGTGTTCACCTTTCCCAAAGATGCACTCTAGTCTTTCTGGCCCGTTTCACAGTGTTTTGTTTAAACAGAGAGGCTGTTTCCTACTCTGCTGCTCTATTTTACAAAGAGGGGCAACATGGCAAAATATATTAAACCACTTGATTTTGTTAAGTGCTGGCTTAAGTGCCCTTTGTTTTTGATGGCAACAAATCAGCTGTTAAACATGCATTTGGTATTCTTCTATATCAGACTGTCCTGAGCACAGTTTTTGCCTCTCATGGTGGACAGAATTGATTTACTTGCTCTTGCTGTGGTCAATAGATGGGCCTTGCAGTTGGCAGGCTGTGGTGCCCTACTTTCTGGACTGTCTGCCAAACATGCAGGCCCAGTCTGATGCTTTGTACGATACATGATATGGATATTATTTTATCTTTATAAATTTTCTGTTGAACTGTCACTTAAGCTTTGTATACATTCACTGATAAGCTTGTGCAAAATAGAATAGCTCCCAAAACTGGGGTGGGAAAAACGGAGACTGATATATTATTGATAGACTTTCCATGTTCTTAACCAATGCCAAATTAAGGGGAACGTGTAAAAGGCTGCTGCCAAAACCCCCCGCTTTGTTTTTCATTTACCTTCTGCTTTATTTGCATATTCATCCTCTACAGGCAATCAGCAGCAATCTTTGCTGTGGGCCTTTCATCTCTCTTCTGCCATCCTGACAGGCAGCTTTTCAGTATCACAACAGTTTAACTAGGATTTGTGGATGAGAGGTGCTGTTGGAGCATTCACAATTTTGATTTAGAGTGGATCTAATGTGTGTGACAAATATGCAGACGGATGTTGCATTTCATTAGTGTTGGTTTGTATAAATGTGAATGTAGGCATCATGGTATTTCCCAAAATGGAAAGCTCTGACTGATGGAGCTTGCTGGATCTTTATGCATATAAATGCAGATGTCTTGCCACAGGCATGATTACTATTAGTCTATGCAGTCTTTTCTGATGCAGATCCCAGATGTGGAAAGCAGGGCTGGCCCATTCATCTCTTGGGACTAGGATGCAGCCCAGAGAAAGAAAAGAGCCAACAACAACAGAGACTAAAGGGGCCGACATCCTGCTGCTTAGTCAGGAGTCTTGGTCGGTGGTCATTTGGGCCGTGTGTTTGTTGGAGAATGACAAGCCATGCAAATAGCTCAGTCGGCTGTTTTTCCTCCTAATCTTTTGTTTCCTTTCGTTGTATTTGTGGTTGCAGTAGTGTTGTCTATAGAGACAGAGGAACTCAGGGACGAGCCAGTTCTATACAAAAAAAGGTAGACAGGGGGTAGGAGCTGACTTGTCAACCTTAGAACCTCTCATAGGTTAATGACCTCCAAACACAATGCTCTGTGATCAGATTAGATAGAGCACTCTCCCCCTACTGCACTAATCAGCACAATAAAGGAGTTAAACAGAGAATTACCATACAGTGTTTTCACAGTCCAGCACAGATCTCTAATGCAGCTAACGAAAGCCCTTGTCTCTTGCCTTGTAACTGGTTTACTATTCCTGCACTAAATCTGTAATTGGTTGACTTTTCACTAGTCGTAGTTAAATGTTAGAATTTTTTTTATGGGCTCTATATGCTTGTGTAAGTGCCAACAAAACCTTAGACAAACATGCAGCTAGTGATTCTTTAACTCAGCTGTACATTCCTTCAGTATATGGGTGAATTTAGTGTTTTAGCCCTCTGAAATTACAAGTGTGAATTTCTTATGAAAGGGTCAGCCAGGGTTTAGAGCTATAAGGAGAGGAAGTCAGGGCTACTGTTATCTGGTGGAACAAACGAAGCCTTCCTTACTCTAGATAAGATAAGATGGATTATACAATACCTCAAGTCTGTAATGGCCATGTTGATTGGAACACATACAGGAAGTACAGATTTTAGGTAACAACATTTTGGTTATAGAGAATGGGGGAGGTCTTCTCACACAAAGCTGTCGTCATCTTTATCAAAGTGTTCAGTTATCTGTGTCAGACACTAACTGACTTTTTGCCTTCTGTGACTTCTGAATGACTGTTTATTCTCCTGACTCATCTAAAAATGACCTTTTGTAATTATTTTTCAACTCGTTACCCCCCTGTGCATGGAAAAAAAGCAGTGAGACTTTTATATGTTTATGCGCTTTAGAGCAAATGTGGTAGCATCAGTGCTCTCAACTCAGAGCCAGTGCTTCATTCACTTTCTTAAAATACATTCTCATTATCCAGTTCCACACTTGTGTATGGTTGTCTAGAGTGATAGGTTCCAGTTTACATCATTATGTTATCTGTTGGAACTGGGAAGAGTTAGGTTGACATTTTGTCATTGTGATGGTGAGATGTCTTCAAGTACAAGCTGCTGTGAAAACCAAAGGAACCAGAGCCACTTAATTGGCATTAAACTGTACCTGAAGGTGTTTTTAGGTAACACCATTCCAGTAACAAGGAGGTGCCTACACCTTAATGTCTGACACCAGTGCTTCAATACTCATCCTGAGTAACTTGGGTGTCAGATGTCTTATTCCTCTGCAGCCAGGAGGCACTTTCAAAGGAAGTCTATAGAGACTGATGCTAGAGAAATAGACTGATTGAAATGAGGGGATGTTCATGATTTTCCTGAAAGAAGTGCTTGTAGACAGCTCACACACCTATTAGCACAAGAGTGCAAAGTACTTGTGGTGGAGTTGTGAATGAAACATTTTAGGTAAGACTGGATGTAACTGGAGAGCCTCTTTATCACGGTATACTGGTTGTGATGGGGGTGAGGTGTGAGAAGATTTCAGTGTTGTGGAAAGGGGAGTGTTTACATTTATCTTGGACATTCACATGCTCTTCATCTACATGTACATAAAATTTGTGAACATTTAATAATGCTTATTTTTACCATTAATACAAAGCAAAAAGCCTTTGTTACTGGCATGCAAATGGATTCATTCAAAGTATAATAAATATAATTTATATATTATTTCTGTTTTGTTAAAGCACACACTGTAAAGGCAAAAGGGACATATCTCCCTGGCCCCTTCTAAAATGAACATAGAACATTTCCCCAAAGAAAATTTCACAAGGGAAATGGTGGAAAACCTTGGGATTACAGGAGAGCTTACCTTGCTTCAGGGCTGATAGGTGCCTGTTGCACAGCATGACAAAAAGCAGAGCACTGAAATAAATTAAACATGACAAAAAGTTTCCATGTACACATTTTGCTGCTTACCTGTCTTGTAGTGATAACCATTATTTTTCTCGTGAATAGACATGTTTATCCAATGTCAAAATTCATCACTTTGAATGTATGTCTGTGGTAACAGAGAAAGAGAATAAGAAAAATATCTTTGTGTTTTATGGTAAGGGTCCTGGGCTTAGCAGTGCTTTTCTTCTTTCAGATCACAGCCTTGCAATATACCTTTCTATGCTCTAATTTCACAAATGAACTATAAAGACAATGCTGTGACATTTCACAGGCCAGTAAGAACTCCTTTAAGTTGACCCATCAAAGAAAACCAGTAAAAGGCAAAGGAAGTCAACCAGCAAATCGCTGGTGGAGGAGATGGGTCGATGTGTTGCGCAAATAGATGTAGTGTCATTATAACCAACATCAATCACACAGGCAAGAACAGAGATGTGAATTTATATGCAGCAATAGGGCAAAACACTGGGGGCAGGAGCTGCCAGACTTTGGCAGCTGCTGAAGCTGTCTCATCGTTGGTGTGAAAATTTGAAATGCAAATGGTTCCTTTCTCTGGCAGGTTTTATTGGTAAATGGTCTTTCTGTTGATTGAATCATAGCTGCTTGTATCAGGTTTTTGCACAACATTGCAACAGGCTCTCAGAAAAAAACTTTTTGTAAAGGTCACTGTTGATTCCACCCCCCAAAAAAATACTATTTGTAAAAATTTATCACTATAACAGAATATTTCCAACAGTTTGTCTTCCCTACTTAGTTAAGCAGTTTGGAATCTGCATTTTCACATTTTTATGATCATGTGAGAATTTAGAATTCATGTTTACACATCTGCACACAATCTTTTTTTGTACAGCTGAAAATTATGGTATTGCCATATCTGATTGTTACTGCTTCTAACTAGCAACACAGATGCTTCTTTATCTGCTGTAGTTCTCCATCTATGCTCTGTTGTTGTACTTGTTTAGCATTTAATTTTCTGTGCTTTTCAGTTTTTGTCTAACATTCTCTCTGCTCTAGTGAGACAGTTTCCCCAAAGTGATCATTAAAATTTCATCATTATCATCAACATTTTTTTTATTGATGCTGATCACCTGAGTGTTTTCCTTGTGAATCATCGAATGGAAGCAGATATTGTTTTAACAAAGTTTCAGTGTTGCATTACTGAGGTTTGAGCTGGAATTTCCATATGAAATTTGTAAAACTTAAGCCAAAATTCTGACAAATACATTAAAGTTCAGTGTATGCTGTAAGAGCAGCTGCCCCCAGCTCTCTCAAGACAGAGAAACCCCAGAGGACGTTCCATTAACCCCTAAGGATTAGTGCTCATGCCTACTTTAGCATTGCAAAAGGGAAAATGTCTCAGCACATTGAGTCAATAGGGATTCAGGCCCGCACTACTGGCTTTCCACACAAAACTGGACAAAGAAAAAAGAAGCTTCAGCCTCTAGTTGAATAGGGCTAGATGTTTGCCTTGCCTGTCTTACCATTTGCCCTTCCCCTGCCTTCACAGAATTTCACCAGACCAAAAATACGAGGTCATAATCTCAACAATATATTTAAATTCACAATATGCAGCTTGCCTTAAATATTGTTGGCATTCGTTAGTCTACTTAAAGGTAGACCTCTGATTCTGTTGTCTTTTATCTTCTTTCATACTAGCAGGTATGGAAATGGACATTCTAGTTGTACACATTCAATGGTGTGTTTAGACTGTCCTAGGCCTGGCCTTTTTTAATCCTGTATGCCGAGCTGACTCTCCTCTGTTTGGATAAGGGAAAAAACACAGCCTGGCAGTGTTTTTTTGTGAGCTTGTGCCTTGCTTTCTCTGTCTCCTAATTTACATTCTCCTCATGTCTTTTACAGTAACGGTACTGTATCTTGTTGGTGGAGGGAGTGTCCAGTGCAGTGTCAGAGGGCGTAGCCTCTCATACAAGGGTCCCTAGCCAGAGACAAGGCTCTGTGTGTTGACTTTAGTTCTCGGCTGACATTCCCTTGTGTTTGTCTAGGCCTTCATGGCGGCTCCGTTCAAACAACCACCAGCAGCTGATAAAACACATGCTCTTGCTAATTTGCAGTGAAGCAAAGTAGTGCATGCACATGGACAGACTTCCATTTGACTTCATAACCTTAGGTGATGTCCCAAAATTGAGGCATTAGCTATAGCAGCTGTATTGTCCGTTTCCAGGAGTGTTCTTGTAAAAATAGTTTTGGACTTTAAAGTAATGTGAAATGATGTCTGTCTCAAGCAGTGTCTTTTCCTGCCAGTGTGCAGTGGCTAGAAGTTTCTGCTTGTTAAATTGATTCTAGAGGGTACTGGAGTAAAATAGAGGTAGGTTAGGTCTCTCACTCTCATAGTGGAAAAGAGAAACAGTTGTGCAGCTCTACATTTGGCGCTGTTATTCTACCTTTCCATCCAGCAGGAAGTTATCTGGCAATTTTTTCAAGCAGGAAAAGTGTCTTCTCCTGATGCAGAATGCCGTCTGTTGTCTTGTGTGGATGGTTTCCCAGCCTGCTAAATTTCACGCCTACACCGGTGCCTTAGAGGTGCAGCAGAAGGAGCAGAGAAAAGCAGGGTGCTGGGTCGGTAGCAGTGGAGGTGTGGGTTGAGAGTGATGTCATAGCCACGGAAAGGGGGAGAGTTATCATCTCAGTGTGGCTGCGACAAGGAAAAGTGAGGACTTCAGAAACCAGGTGCAACACACACCTGCGTGTGTTTCTTCCACCCTGCTTAATTAGAGTTCACTATCCTCCTAATGAATATTCTCACTCTTGTCTCTTCTGGCTTTGTGTGCGTGCATATGTGTGTGGGTGGGAGTTGATGGGCTCAATTGGGAATAATCTAGCTTTCCCTGGAGAAAGCCTCTTTTTCCTCCTCTCTGTGTATCCACAAGAGCATACTCTCTTCTGAGTTAACTGTACAGACTCAATAGCCCATTACTGATCTATTGTTAAAATTGATTTTGTGTGAATAAGTCTACATATTTCCTTTGTCTTGGCTTTTCTTGTCCAGTGTAATCTCAGACTATACTGAGTTAATAATGAACGCCTGGCGTAAGCCACAGTTACACAGTTGGACTGCGCTCATTGTTGTTTGCTGTGCCAGCAGGAGATGTTATTCCTGCTCAAACTCAGAGAAACAGTTATGTTCTGCTATGAAATCTGTCAACGGGTTGCTGGGGATCAGTCACATCATGTATCAGACCTAAAGCTGAATGTGGCAGAAGTAATAGAGTAATTTTTCCTCTTTCTGTAGTGTAACAACACTCAATATGATGTGTAGTCATCTGCTGGGTTATAATTTAGGCTTTAAGACTGCTGAACGTTCATTGGAATGCAATGACACAGAATCCTCCATGGAGACACGGTGTGTCTGATTTTTCTCGCAGTCTGACAGGCTTCTCACATATACTGCCGTCAGTTTACCTTTGCCACATTTGTTTTTGTCAGTGTGAGACTTGTGTACAACTGTGGGGATACAAGTGTCAAGCTTCAGTTTATGCCACATAAGGCTCAGTGCTCTGCTCATGTCAGTTAACTACAACAACAAAAAAAGTTTTCTCACTGTGGCTCACCAGCTCAAATCCAGGAACATAAGGTTATCAAGTCAAAGAAGTTCTTTTATTAGTTTCATCCAATCAGCCTGACCCTCCACCCGCTACCTCTGATTGCTGCACTACCACCCACATCACATGGCCAGCTGACCTTGCCCTGTCCATGTTTAACTCTCTGCCTTTGTGATTCAGCCATGTTTCCATGGTGACTAGGCTGAGTCACCCCAAACAGCATGGACATGCAGCCTCAGAAGGCCTTGCCGGCCTAGCAAGAGTCCAGTAAGTCCTAATAAACACCAATATACACACCCTTTGTCCCTTCCTTAGAATACGACCCACGGGATCCTTCCAGTGGCACGGTTGCCAGACCTTCATCATCATAGTTACAGTCATACACTTCATATGACGTTCCACTGGCAAGTGAACTGACCTTTGTCATCATGGAAGCATTCATTAGGTTTAGGCACCAAAACTACTTGGTTAAGATTAGAAGCGAATACTACCTAGTTAGGGTTTAGGAACATTAGATACTAGTTTAGGTTTAGAAAAGATGTGGTTCAGGTTACAATAACCTTTGACTTGCTTATGTTAAACAGTTAAGACAACCAAGCACAAGGACAGCTTCTTCCCCTGGGCTGTCACCCTGATGAACACTTGACATACAACAGTCCTCCCGTAGTTTTAAAAACTATGGAACTTGTGAAACAAACGAATACAGTAAAAAAAGAAAAAGAATAACACTATATATTCAGTATATTGTCAGTATATGTTCAGAATAGACAAGCCTCCAATACAACACAGTACATCTCTGGGGGGCGACAGTGGTGCGGTGGGTAGAGCAGTCATCTCCCGACCTAAGTGTTTGAAGGTTCGAATCTTGGTGCCTGCAGTCCACATGTCGAAGTGTCCTTGGTCAAGACACTGAACCCCCCAAGTTGCCCGTGATGGCGGTGCGTATGCACTCCGGGGCCCTTGGCTCCAAATAAAAATTTTGTTGTATGTCACAATGTTGCAATAAAAATAAAAAGCTTCTTTGCACTGTTGCTTGTTAATACTTCTTATTTTGTTATATTACACAGCCTTATGCTGGTTTACTGTTTACTTGCCCCTTGCATGGGGATATGTACGTACACATTGAGAGCCGATGTACCAGAGTCAAATTCCCCATGTGTCCAACACACCTGGCCAATAAAGCAGTTTCTGATTCTGATCTACAGCACTCCCCTTGCCCAACACAGCTCCTTGCTTTAAAACACAGTAAAAAGTGGCGTTTTGCCGGATCAATGTGCATGTATGCTAACAGGACTGAGCACCACTTGAGATAACCTTGTGCTGTCTGGACACCAAAATGATGGTTTGCACTGTTGTGGGGAAAAAGAATTAGTGAAAGCCAATTGTGTTTATGGTTCACCCAATGAACAATTTGCTAAGCCGTTTGCTTAGAATTGTTGCTACTTTTTTCCAAGCCAGCATTTTTCCTCATTTGAATGGTGTCTTGTGAAATATGAAACAGATCATACTATGAATTTAGAACGCCAATAACTCATCTATTTACCTTTTGCCAGTGAGCTCTTTCAGTTAAATGGAAACACAAAGCAGTCTGGGTTTGTCCATGGCTGGACCTCCCAATGACAAATGAGGTGTTAGCTGAGATGATGAACCTGTAAGGGGAGCATGCTGTCACTGCAAAAGCCCTGATGTACTTGTTGGGCTAACCAGTTCTTGCTACCATGCTAACTCTGAGAGACGAGACAGTCCAAGTAACTTCAAAACAGTGCTGATTTATTCAAAGGATTACAGGTAAAATTAACATTACACGCTCAGGCATCTTGCACCTCCAAACTGCACGCAGGCAGATGAAAGACCCCCACCAAACCAGGCCTATACATTTATCTCTTCGGTTGGGCTAGCCCCATACTACACAGAAACGTCTCTCTTACCAGCTTTGCAGCTGGCCCTAGCATTAGTCAAAACATGAAGTAAATCAATGTGTGTGTGTCTGTTGATTAAGTGGTGTGTAACTAAAAACATTCTCACACAACCTCTAGTAACATGTCGTGGCTTCAACATAAGAACATATTATGGCTAAGGCTACAGTTATACACGTCATAATAATAATATTAAACACCCTGTCTGCTGACAGTCATCAACTTTTCTCTCTAGTTATCCTTGACCAGATGTACCCTGTAGAAACTCATAAGCATGTCTAAGCATTTAACAGTCTAACTAGACATCCTATCTCCACTAAACATTTCTAATACATAAAGTATCTAACCAATATCTATCTGACTAAAAATACCTAACATACTCCAACACAGTAGATGCAGATTTAGTTCAGGGGTGACTTTGGTTCAGTGGGTAGAGCAGTTGTGTCCCAACCAGAAGGTCAGAGGTTTGAATCTCGGTGCCTGCAGTCCACATGTCAAAGTGTCTTTGGGCAAGACACTGAACCCCCAAGTTGCCCCTGATGGTTACAGCCATTGGTTGAGTTGGTGCCGCAGATAGCTGTCTTGGTTCTGTACCGGAAACAAATTCCTTGTGTGTAACATACTTGGCCAATAAAGGTGATTATCCTTATCCTTCTGTTTATACTGCTTTGGGAGACGGGTATGTACGTGCATTACCAAGTATAGTTTGTGTGATCATAAATTTTGAGCTGTGGACCCTTGCAGACATGAGCAGATCCCAAAATTCATACCATGTCGACGCTCAGCACTGTACGGACACAAAGCATAATTTAAGATTAATGTTTTTTAAAATACATACTTTAATAGTGTGTGTCTGCATCATGTTTGGAAAAAGTCCTTGAGTTGGTTTTATAAAAGCCCTGCTGGTATTCTGCTGTGCAAGGACATTTCCACTTCAACGCAGCTCAAGCTTGAATTTAATGTAGTCATGTTAAGAGAGGCTGCAGCATGCACAAGGTTAAATACACATATTAAAGAGAAATATTTATAGGGCTACTTCTTGCCACAGTGCTGTAATAAAACATATGTCTGTTATCATTTGGAAATAAAATCAGTTAAATAAACCATGAAATACAACTTTTCTGCCATCAGGGGAACCTGTTTTTTAAAATTTGTGTTTTGTGTTGCAAGGAAGGAGAGTGAGCCAATTTCCCCTCAGTTTTAAACTCTTATTCATGGCAGATGATTTTAGGTTAAAACTGTAGCAAAGTGCTTTACATACAATATATGAACAAACATGAGAATTCACCCGGAGCAATAAACAGTTTGAGCAGTGTTGGGCAACATAATTTTAAATGTCATACCTGATAAAAGGATGAAAAAAATGCATTGGAGAATCTACATGGTTGGTTCTAGTCGTTATATATTCCATAAACCTAACCAAGTAGTTTTTGTGCCTAAAACAGAGGACAAAGAACATGTAGAGTAAAGTATGTTTATACTAAACACTAATCAAGGAATTTGTTTCAGGGATGCAATCAGTTATTTTACTCACTGTCTCTAAATTGTCATCCCCATCTACATAAATGAGAGGGTCGGAATATTAGGAACACCTCTCAATATGATGTGTACACCACCACCTTTAACTATGAACTCAATAATAAACATATAATTGAATTTATACATTTGTGACAATTTCACCAAAAACAAACATTTTGAGCTTCATAAACACAGATGTTAAGGTGGAAGTGTTGCACTGAATTGCAACTATACAGGTGTTCCTAATAAAGTGTAGCTTTTCTTCATTCTCAGTCAACAAAAGCTTAATAAAGGTTTCATTTGAAGAGTTTTCTTTAATATCAAGTCATTTATAACTTTATTTAACAATGTTCTAAGATGAATCCAAATAGATTTAGATTTTATAAGCAGTTGATAGTAGATTTAAAAGATGCTCTATAACCCTAAGCCTAATACTTCATCTGTTGACACATAATAATGTTTGCTTTAAGAAACTGATTGTGCTTGTATTTGAAATATATAGCCTAACTATGTTGATAGACCATTTAATGTTCAACAATCTTTCCAATTTTACACCTTTGATTGTGTTGGCTGTCCACTTTAATTCCACCAGATTTCACATGGAAATTGCAGTTTTTCTCATTAGTTTGTGCACCACCAAACTAGCTGTTTGTTTGTGTTGCTTCTGCAGGTGTGTCTTTGGCTCTGCAGTGGCCATGGTGAGATTGGCGGTGTGTGACTGTAATTACTAATTTAGCTTAAGTGCAGAAAAACAAATAGAGCAGGAAAAGCTGGAATGATCTGACGATAGCTTTCTCTCCAGCTGCCTCCAGCTCTAATTTACTCAGGTAATTCTCCTCAAACCCATTGATTCTATGCAAGCGATTGAATTTCAATGCATCTCTGATGAGATGGAGAGAAAAGACAACCTATCTGAGCACTCAGAGGGATTGGCAAGCAGATGCATGGTCAAAGTGACAGGTGATAAGTGCTTTAGCAAGCTTTAAGTGAAATCCTTCTGCATGTCTTCCTGTATGGAGCAGCGCTGTCACTGCCCATCTTTCATATGATCCCACTCAGTGCCTCCCAGAGCATTTTCTCAGCTGCGGAGCAGTCGGCCCTCTCAGTCTGATAAGCACCTGTGACCTTTCAGATGAAGTGTTCTGTTTGTTTAAGTGACTGCTTCTCTCTGCTTCATAAGGCGCTGTATAGTGGAATAAAGAACTCCACTACTGCGTCAGTACTGACCCTTCTGGCCTCATGCTTTTTGGTAATTTCTTGTTGAAATGGATTTTAATATGTACTTTTCATGCAAAGATAATTCCAATCAACAATTATGGCATACAGTTGTCAGATTGAATGGGCAAAGCAAATTACAGTTTGATTCAATGTTGCTGTGTTGGTGCCAAAGGTAAGCATAATGTAATGGGTATACTCTCCAGCTAATAATCAGAAATGTTTATGGAACTTGTCCTCATCTAGCAACTTCAAAGCTTTTTTTGATCCTCAGTAGACACATTATTCCTCAGAAACCAACTATGTTAAATTGTCTGAGATGTGACTTGTATTTACTATAAGGGGTAAATGTAGTCCTTTATCACTGTAGTGGTACAACTTTTACTGCCTGTGGATACAGTATGCCTCACACTCTGCCTCAGTGAGAAACAGGCTGTGTATTATCATAACTGCTGCATTCTTTTTATTAAAATGCAGAGTACCTGACAAAATTTTACACCTCTTATGGAACAGTGGTCAGTTAAGATAACACTTTCTCTTGGTGGGGAAAAAACAATATGCATTCATTTATTTGGACCCTGGCTTTGAGGTGTAATGTATGTACTCAAACAGCCACACATTTAATACACAATGTTCTTCTTTGACTGTTACTATTGCTTTTATTTGTGCTTTCCCTAGTTGTGGTAATAGTGAAATGTCTCATAAGACTGCTTTCTGAACACTCATTTTGAAATGCTTAATCACCTTTCTCACTGCACCAGCTGGCTATGCAGCGCATGCAGAGCAGCTCTGGCCTGTATTTAGCTTGTTGTGTATAGTAATGTGAAGCCCTTCTAATTGGAGTCCTGGGGAGGTTCTCTGGGAGCGCTCTTTAAGAACTGCCCCACAGTTGTTTGCAGGTCAGAGGGCAGCTCGGGGATTTGCATGATGTTCCAATCAGAAAGAGCATTTAAGCTGAGCATCTCATTTAAAGCAGCAGCCGAAGCAGCTGGAATGCTGTGCAATACTTCTTCACTCCTCACACGAAATGGCCGCAACCACCTTCATTTATTTCCCTCCTCACTTCACCTCACTATATGCGTTTTTCATCTGTGTGGATCAGAAGCAATCAACACTGTCAAATGGAGACCCCCCCACACCAATCACATCATAACAAATCCTTGCAAAATGGATGACTCAACACGATGTCTCAATATCTGAAATAGATGCCAATCGGTAAATTACTGTCTTAAGTGCAGTAGTAATGGGCTCATGACTAGGGCTGTAGCTAAGTCCATTGTCTCTAAGGACAGAGCAGGCTTGGAGCTCCTTTCACCTCAGCTCATAGAATTGAATTTCCCCTCATCCAAGGGTCTAATCCCCCTTTTACCAGTTTAGTTCTCGCTCAGTCAGCCATCAGTCCTCCTTTTTTTCCTGTGGACACTTGCACTTGCATAGCGTCATTAGCTGAGGCTCAGTCCTACCCGGTCTTTAGCCCATGTGAAGTGCTTGTTGCTCCTTTTAGGAATGGTCACCATTTTCAATAGCATTAAGCCTTTGGACTGTAAAACTCTAACACCAGCATCTTAAGGAGTTTTTAATCCCTTTGAGCTAATACCCATAAAACATGGTGATGAGACAATCCATGCATGTCCCACACAATTGCCCAAAACCACTACTGTAGCAGCTCCTTTATTAAGAGGAAATGAACACACTTACTGTATATTTATGGCTTTTACAGAGTTCCATTGGCTGCCCTGTTTCTTTAAGTTATAAAGTATAGTGCTACAAGACAAAGTTAGTCTATTTAGGAAATCTATTCACAATGAATATAGTAACATTAGTTTACTTTTTTTAAATCAATTGCATGATTGCCAGTGTCCTATTGCTGTAGAAAGAATGAGAACGTGTTCCTTTTGGTAAAGAGAATGTTATTTCTTCATGCATGATAATGGTTGAAAAATACTAACATCTACTTTTTGTCAGGTTGCATGATACTAATGGTTGCCATAAAATTTAGTCAGATGGATAGTTGAAATGTAATCTAGAGCAGACACAGTGCCTCGCATGTTCTTGGTCTGATCTATGTAGACTTGTCTGTGTGACTCTAAAGCCTGTCACGACTTTTACGGAAAAGTGACCCGGGTGCTTATTCAGACATGAAGCCAGAACCTTCAGATGCTGTCAGATTAATGGAAAGGAGTGCATGTCTGAAAAGGGCTTGATGTTCTTTACAGCGGAAGGGCAGGAGCTCTTAGAGGGCATTAATGCTAAAGAGAAATTGGATTCAGCAGCAAGTCGTATATATTTTCTTTCAGAATGATTAGGGCTACAGTCAGGCATGGTGTCTTTCCACACTTGCCTCTTTAATGTGAGATTCAGCTACTCAGAACTTGCACATACACATCAACTTCCTCCACCAAAGTGTTTTTGGAATACCTTCTCTTCCTTTCCTTAAGGGTGTGGTTATTAAGGAGCATGCTGCTATCCAAATGAGTATGAAAATGAAAAGTGCTGTACAGAACACACAATGGCTCCGAGGAGTTAAAAGCTGTTTCTTTTGAATTCGGTTTTCAGATTTAGGCACTTTGCAAAGTGATGCTTCTAAAAGTTAAACTGAGAGGGTTAATGAGACATATTTTTGCTTTATGTAACAAAATGGCCCCTCATTTTTTTAATGCATAGAGGGAGCTTTTCTCAGTAAAATCTGTGTGAATCTGGTCTTTAGTACAGCAGTTTTTACTGGTACCAAGAGCTCTTATTTTAATTTCATAATTTTCATGATGTAGAAACTGTCACTACCCATTGGCCACATTTTCGCATCTGTTAAGGACTTAATCATTGAAGGTAATACATTTATAGTGAGATGACCTAAAGCATTATTTATGTAAGTTCAAGGAGCAAATAATCAAAAGAAAATGGTTGAAGTTACTTAGTTATTAAATGGTTAATTAGAAAAATCGATGGCATACTGGCTAGGGCATTATTAATAAACAGGAAATAAGTATTACATGATGAATTGCATTTTTATATTTTACTTTTAATCTTAAGTGAAATCTAATGATGTTGTCTATTATTGTAATTCCTTACAGATTGTGATATAACCAGTGACGTGCAGTCAGGGGAGGCTAAACCCTTTTACCATTCGAATCCAATATTAAAATTATCTTTACAATAAAGAATAGCAGAATTTCCATATGTCCCGTTCAAATACAAGGAGGAGATGTGCCGTGAGGCAGCATTTGGCTGTGCTGCTCAGTGGATCATGTAATCCTCACAAACTGTATGCGATGCAAATAGTGTGTCGCTGTCCCTCTATATATCGCAAATAAATGCTTTCAAACACTCTGACTATATGCTGTGCCTTTCCATAATCTGGATAATGTATAAAATGTAGTTCTGTAATGTGTTTAGGCTCACAGATTAATCATAAAACCCAGTAAAAAAGTTTCTCTGTGAGGCAAACAGTACCCCTGCCTCATGGCAGAGAGCGCTTGTGAGCCCACAGATTCTTGCGCTACCTACAATCTTCTTTGTTTTTGTTTGTATTTCCTTTACAATCCGCCTTATCAAAATAGAACATTACATTTCCAAGATGAGAAAATTTGCAAAGCTGGACTTACAATCAAAACAAGAGGTAATAACTAAAGGAAGACCAACGCCGGAGCTGAAAGGTTTGCTTCAGACTACGGGAAAGAACCTTACCCATTCTTTTCAAACGAAGTGGTACACCCGAAAAACTTTTATTATTTCGAGTTTGAAATAAGCTCAATTGGAATAAATTTTAACCTCAAATGAAATATGCGCCACAAGCTTGTGTGAAGAGTGCTGGTATGATATAAAACATAATGCATTGTCTGTTAATCACATGATGAAAAAAATCCTCTTTTGGGTTAATTTGTATTTGTAAATCTGACTCTAAAAAGAGTCAGTGCCTCACCAGCTGTCAACCTCACCGCACGTCACTGGATATAAATTGCATAAATATTACATATACTGTGTATGGCTGTTTTTAAATTCTATACATCTGTTTCATAAGAACGGTTAACATGCGTTGTTTTGTGTTGTTTTGTACTACATATCATATCCAGTCATGCGTTGTGCCACAGCACACCCTATTTCCATCTAAACCACTTACGAAAAGAATGGGAAACAAATTGGGATCAGTTGTTTGCCCAAGAGCTAATATGTTTACTGAAGAGGAAATGTTGGTATCACATCCATCTAAATGAATCAGTCTACTGCTAACAACAAAATTATTGATGATGCAACAAAACTGATAAATTGTACAGTACATCAGTAGTGGAAGAAGTACTCGCATCCTATAAGTAAAAGTAGCAATACAATAGTGTAAAAATACTTTGTTACAAGTAAAAGTCATGCATTCAGAATGTTAAGTAAAAGTACAAAAGTATTAGCATCCAAACCTAATTAAAGTACCAAAAGTGAAAGTACTCATTATGCAGAATGGCACCTTTCACATTCCTTTACATCATATTATTGTTTTATAATTACTGATGCATTACTGTGTACATCACATATAATGTTGCAGCTGGTAAAGGGGGAGCTAGTTTTAACTAGCATATATGCATTTAATTTGGATTACTGCTGCGTAGCTTGTGGATTTTCCACAATAGATCACTGACATCTTATAGTTGTACTGTATTTTTTTTGATTCATCTGGTTCTGAAAAGTAACTAAAGTTATAAAATATACTGAAGTAAAAAGTACAATATCTGCCTCTAAATTGTAGTGAAGTCAAAGTATGAAGTGACAGAAAATTAAAATGCTCAAGTAAAGTAGAGATACTGTAAAATTGTACTTAAATGCAATACTTGAGTAAATGTACATAGTCACTTTCCACCATAGCAGTACATTACCCCAACAAATCTGTATTTATGCATACAGATAGCTGCTGTGGACAGAATTCAGAATCATGTAGAAATTCCTTAGTGCCAGAGTAACCACCATTCTGCCCTCCCTTGGATTATGAAGACTTAAAACCACACAACATTCATTTTTCTTCTTGCTTTGCATTGACAATTTGGCAAACTTCAATATTTTATGGAACAGGATCCCATAGAGGCTTGGTAAAATGATTCAGAGGTTGTTTCCCTCACATAGCACAATAAAGCCTTTTCCCTCTGTGCTTGTGATGTAAAACAATTTATGTGCTGGATTTTATCTTCACATTTTCAAGCACAGACTTTGCTGCATTTCTAGATATGGAGCATGTGTGTGTTTAAAAAAAATACAAATAAATAAAAAATGAACCCAGTGCAACCAAGGAAAACTAGAAGAACAGTGAAAATTCCTTGCCCCACTTTGTCAAAAGTCTGTCATGATTTTAGAAGGCAATTAATCTCAAAGGAAATAATTGAGCTTGTTCTGCCAAAAATACTCAAGTTGGACTTGAAAGATGACACAGCTTGCTGGAGATAATGTTACAAAGAGTAGGGTAAACATGGAAACTGGTGGCTTGTATAGTCATTAATTAGGCAAGTCATTCTTATTTTTCAAAAGCAGAAGGCCTCTCACTGATTTAATGTAAGTTAAACTGCTTCTTTTTGTTTTATATACGGCATGAATTGGAGCGAAGCATATATAAATTACAAGTTTCTTTACATGAGAAACTTGATTATTAATTCTTGTTCATTAATGTGGGTTATGTGAAAGCTGCTGAGCATGCACACTAACCAGCTGCTTTTTGCTCTTGTATTTTGAGTCACTGCATGTGTACAGCTGTTATAAATCAGCTTTATTTATTTGATAATCATCTTTACCAATTTAATTAACACACAGACATTAACAAAGAGAATTATTTGCAGTAGAGTTTAGAATGTAGCACGTTTTGGCTGTGTGTGACTGTAATTTAGTAATTTAGTGTGTTTTACTGTAAGTATTGTTATAGTATTCTTATTTTGCCAGTGAAACTTAAGCCAGAAAAAATAGACTTGTAGATTCTTGTGGCTTCTGGATTCTTGAAGAGAGATGGATTTCTTTTTAAGCCACTCAAATTAAATTTATCTTGATGCTATAGCTGTTCTAGCTACTCAAGGTCAACATGGAAATTATATATAAACAGTTAAATGCAGTGCAAGCCCACACATAAAAATTGTGTGATTGTGATTGCAACCAATCACATAACATTGGGTAATGCAAACATTTCAGTGTTTTCTTATTGGATGTCTGTGTAATCATCTTGCCAATGCCACGTTGGATTTCAATTTACAATGGCTTTAAAGTAACCTTGTTTAGAGGAGCAAAAAGGCCACCATTTTAGCTCATTATGGAGGACAGATCCTAGGTGATTTTAGAGAACTGGTAATATATCACAGTCCAGAATACTGCAGTAATGAAGGATACAAACTTGTCACTTTTCAGCGAAATTCACAGTTTGCCAGTATGGATTTACATTGGTGACCAATGTGGACATACAGTTGTGGTCAAACATAGAAATGTGGCCAGTTTGGGTCCTCCTACGTGAGTAACTCTAGACTTCATGGTGGAACTCATCCAGGTAGCAGGTTCCCATTTTTAGCTGGTGCAGATTGTCGCCGTTTCCAGTTAAAATGTCAAAGAACGGTCATATCAACTGACTCCATTTCAATTTATGACGGGCCAAAATGAAGCTTGCTGTTGTTGGGTTTGTGTGCTCTCTACTGGCCCTCAATTTCTTGGTTTTGGGTGAGAAAATTGTCATCTTTTTGGACCCTCACCAGTTTGTACCTCAGAATATTAATCCTGCTTTGTAGCTCTTTTTTGCTTGACAGCATATTGTGTTCTCACTTGCGCTGGGATGACAGACCCTAACTCATAGGGTCATACTCCATCATGGAGTTGTTGGAAGAGTTTATGGGAAAGA
>NW_018127883.1:5095642-5135710 GCF_001952655.1 Monopterus albus | reverse complement strand
ATCTGTCTTAAATACAATTTATAAGCAGTAGAGTAAAGGGCTGGAAAGCGAGTTTTAGAAAGCCAATAATCTTTGCAGCTGCAAAAATAAACATTTGTCATTGGTATTAATTAGCAATTCTGTCAAGCCCCTCAGTATATGATCAGATAAGAAATGCATCAGAAAAATGTTTTATGGCTCTCAGACATATAAATGGAAGTTCGATGTATAGTCTTTTTTTTTTAGCTTTAACATTTTAACATCTGAAAGAAACCATACACTTAGGGAACATTGCTGATTCTTGATTAGAAAATGACCTCACTGAGATGTGACAACAGCTTGTTTTGACAGGAGTGATAAACATGCATTGGCTTACTTCCCGTTGAAAGCCACTGAACTATGGGATTATCTGATCAGATTTGCAGAAGTGAACATCCTTCTGCTGTCTTCCTAAACAAATAACTGTCATTTCATTTTTAGTGGACCTCCTGTTCTCTCACTTGGCAGCCAGTGTCCTGGCTCCTTTCGCTGCTGTTTCCTGTTCCTTGAATCAGAACAGTGGGGTTTTTCTGTTGGAGCGACTGTAGAGAGATCTGAAGGAAACTACAGGCTACCAGGTCTTAGAAATTTAACAAGTAGAATCAAATTATAGCTGAGCTCATTTAATAGGTTTAGGAACCACACATAAATTAACACGATTTCCATTTGGTCATTCTTGCCCATTCATCAGTTTTTGTTAAAGTTTCACATCTGTGTTTTTACAACCTCAGTACATTATTCACATGTGCAAATCAATAAATTATATACACCATACCCCCTAACCAACCAGCCAGCCAAAGCGCTCAAAAATACTGTAATCATGTAGCTTAATTCAATCAGCCTTCACTGATTTTCACAGTGACATGTCCTGTTCCCTCATATTGATGTTTACTGTCTCTTTTGCACTACCCGTAGTTCTAGATTTAGCATCTCCATTTTCAATTTGATACTTAATATAATGTGCAGATGGGTGACCAGAACGGCTTCAGTTCTCCTTGGCATTGACTTTTCAGTTCTCTGAACCCTATTGGAAGGATGAACACCATTCTTCCAAAAGATATTCCCTAAGTTGGTGTTTTGATGATGGTGGTGAAGATGTCTAATACATTAGTCTAGAATCTCCCATAGGTGTTCAGCTGGGTTGAGATCTGGTGACTGTGAAAGCTACAGCATATGATTGATGTCAAACCATTCACTGACCCCTCATGCCCTGGATGGATGGTGGAACTGTCATGCTAGATCAGACCATCCCCACCAGGATAGAAATGTTTCTCCACAGGTTAACTGTGATCACTCAACTTTGTATATAGGTTTTAAAGTGACCCTTCCTTCTAAGGGGACAAGTGGACCCAAGCCATGCCAGCATCTGCATTCACTCATTTATTCAGATTTTCCTTTAATTTACCTGTCTATACATTTCAACAAGGAATCTTTTAACAGACGAATCAGTAAAATGTAACCTAATAAATAGTCTTTTTGATCTCAAAGTTTAACTAGCATGAAAAGCTGAATTTGCAAAATTGTCCAATTTGCAAGAACATTTTTAGGCAGAACTGGAGATGACCTATACCGGCAGATGCAGTTCAATATGGTAAACGAGTAGATATAAAGTTTTCGAATGTGATGATTACTGTTAATGAATTATTAAAACCTTTATTATAGTGCTCCTATGGTTGACCTGGGCTGTTATGTTATTCTTTTGTGGTGCCTTTATTCATGTGTGCTACTGTCTTCCTTTAATATTTCACTTTTGACACTTTTGAACAGTTGGTTGTGTGAGCTGGGCCCAGAGTGTTGCTACAATGCTCCAGATGGGCAGGGTTGCACGTGCTGTTAGCCGGCTCAGAGGCACGAGGCCTTCGTGGAGCCTAAATAGATGCTGCTCTTTAAACGAGACTTCTGACATTAGCAGCAGTTAGTGCACTCCTGTGAGGCCTCACTTTACAGCTGTTCTGAGGCTTTTTCATCTTCTAACTGGGATAGGAAGAGATCATAGATTACATTAGTCGAGCAGAAGACTCTGTGGGCTTCCACAAAGGGACCCCTCCCGTTTTTCGTTTTCTCGGCTGCTAGCTTGAAGGGAGTCTCCTGCTTAATCAGCCTCCCATATGGAGCATTGCCCCTCACAGATCAACTTAACTATTAGTGTGCAGGAGACAATTATATGAGAAGGTTTTGCAGAGAGAGCCGTTTATTAGTTCCGTATGTGAGGGCTTGTTGGAAATAGGAGACTTCATGCATTTATTTTAAAAGCTTATTATTGGAATCAGTTCTTTATTTCCTTCATATTTCCATTACAGAATGTCTCCCTAAAAGAGAAAATATATATACATATCATTTTTCTCATCCTGCCTGTCTGTACTGGGTGGCTGTAACCGATACCTGCCTGGCCAGCAGTGACATATTATATATTTACTGGAAACAATCTCTATTTATGTATAAATTAAATATGCCCAAGAGACACCCCTGCAGATCACATATCTGCAATATGAGTGCTAGAAAAGATTGACACATGGCTATTAACTCGATTCAGACTTGATTAGGCCATACTGAAAATTGAATTCTCCCTATCTTTAAGCAAGGATGAAAAGACTGAGATATTGACAGGGTATCAGTGCCTACTGAGCAGGCCACAGAGTTTCAAGAGTAGGTTTTTATACCTCAAATGCTTTAGGACAGGGGATCAGATGTATGACTAGAACAAAGTGACGGTGTACAGTGAATGTTTCTACACTATTGGAAAAAAGAAAAAGCCAGGATACCCAGTCCTGTTAATCAGGAGTGCATATTTCCTATTCCTCTTCCACATGGCATTTGAGAGAATTACATGCGCGTTTGTGCCCCACCTAACAGACATGCTAACACAGGAGGGGCTCACTGACCAGCGAACAAATAATTTTGGCTGAGCCATTTCATTCAAGCACAGGGTGCTTGGAGAGGTTAATCCTGCACTTCCTGCTCTGCTCTTTGAGCTTCCTCCTCTGCCTGTTGTCTGTCTCTCTCTTGCTCTCTCCCTCTCCCTCTCTAAGTCTCTCTCTCTCCTGTTATGTTTTGTCTGAAAGTCTGACACTGCTAATAATAAAGGTTTGTGTATATCACTTTATCACACATAATCTGTTGCTCTACTATGTGTAGTGAGGTGTGCCTGCATTGTGTTTCTGTGACCACCACAGGATCCTGCTTTTTCCTGCATCAGATCTCATTAAAGATGGAAGTGAAGATTAAACCACATCCTCTTCTGCACAGTGCAGCACTGGGCAGGAGGTAGACACTTTCCTTGTATTACTCATAACTATGATGGAATAGGCAGTTTCTTCTGTGGCAAAAATGCTTGTTTGCCACACCAGTTAAGATTTTTTTCATTTTAATCAGACAAGCTGACAGGTGCTATGGATAGCATTATCAAGGCTTTGCCGTAGCATCCTAGAAATCAGTCGACTTTGCAGAAAGACTTGGCAAGAATCATACAGGAATATAAGCTTGTGGTGAGAATAAAATGAATGCATTTAAAAGCTTTTCTGAGAGGTATCATGCATATTGCAAGACTTTTCTAAATCAACATGTTCTGGACCTAGATTTATTTATTTTTTGTCTGCCCAATGTTTTTATGAATTATGCTCTTTTTCTGTCAAAAATGCATATATTGTTAACTACCCTGACTTGTTGATTAGAAAAGTATGACAGTTTGTCAGACAGTGTTCCTCTGAATTGGTCTGAAGTCGTGTTTCTTCGTGTTACTGTGTAGCAGTAGGACAGATAAGCCAATTAAATGCTTTGGACGGCTGAAACTGTAGTCAAGCTTCATAAATGATAAATATTGTGAAAGCCAGCACTGGTCTTTTACTGGTGGGCTCCTCGGTAATTAGAACTTCTATTAATGATCACAAAGTCCCTCTTCTTTGAAGCAGTGCCTAAACCGAGACAGTGTCGCATTCTTTCAGTATATTCAGGGAGAAAGCTCAGACGCTAATCATGCCAAATCTGAATGTAGCAGTGTGATGGTAATTATGCTGTAAAGGCATGCCTTTATCTAGGCATTTAATTAAAATGGTTGAAAGCATTTGGCTCCGCTTTCAATGATATCAGATTTTGTTGGTATTTTGTGGTTTAGCGGTTTCCACACAACCAAATTTTTCATGTAGTGGAATCTGTGCTCAGTAATTAAACATTTGTTGTAATCATCTGCTTAACCTTTTTTCAGTTTTTAACTGGTGGCAGTTGTGATACTAGGTGAAAAATCAAACCCCCCTGATGCTCACCAGTTTAGTCAGACTTGGTCTACCTGTGCAGCTGGCGATTCCATTTAGGTCATTCATCCATTTTACTCTTCTAACTGAATTTTAATCACATATGCTTTTGGCCATCTGTGGCTTCAGGTTTCTCTCTTCTCCACAGTGTACTCACATTTACTGGCTGGACTGCCTCATGGTTGAGGTAACCTTGGAAGGCAGATCTCTGCCTCTGATAGAGGTCACTGGGACTTTTCCTTCCTTCATGTTTTCAAAATATTTACTTCAAACAAATGTCGGACAGTTGGATTGACTTGTGGGATATTTCAAGCAATTTGTCATGTTTGCCTCTTGCTCTGTTAGTTGGAAAAGGTACAAAAAGGCAAAGTGAGAAGTGCTCTGTGTTGTGTGTCTGGACTTTGGACCTGTCCCTGTACTCATACTTACTGATTGGTTGGTGACAGGAAAGGCTAGCTGAGGTTAATTCTGGAAAAAGGATATATATCGCAGTGCTGTGGCACCCAGTGCATTTCAAATGATTTGTCCTTGGGATGCGAAGTTACTGCTGAGTTCTTCTCTCCCTAGGAACAACCTGTGTAACTATAGGTATTAATTGAATGGGCCTGACAGCAAAAGGTCTTGTTGACAGAGGGTAGAGGGTCTGATTGCCCCCTGATATTATTATGTGTTGAATTTTCCAAAGCTCATTTCTTTATCAAGATTCATATTATTTATGTAATACCACTGCCAGTTTTGGGTGGCTGTGGCTCAGGAGGTAGTGGGCTGTCTCCTAACTGGAGGGTTGGTGATTTGATCCCCAGTTTCTCTAGTCCAAAGGTCTGTCATTGGGCAAGACACTGAACCCCAGGGTGCTCCAATGGCTGTCCTATTGGTATGTGAATGGGAAATAGAGTAAAGAGCTTTGGCTGTGCTCCATTGGGTAGAAAAGTGCTTTATAAAACTACAGTATTTACAGTTTGTGCATAACAAACATAGGTGGAAGCTTTGTTTTTAATGTTCCCCAACTAGAAACTCTGTATCTCGACAAACCAAATCTGATAATGTGCATAACTGTAGTAAGTGGAAATGAGTGATCATTTGAATGGAAATGCACTCACTACAACAGCACGTATTCTATGATTGTGGCACTGTTGCCTATGGGCTATGCAACATAAAGGTTAGATTCAGCTTTCAGGGAGATTCAGTTTCAGGATTTGCTTAATTTCCTGGCTCCCACCCATCAGGACATTTTGTTGATTTCCAAAACAAAGTGGTTTTCATACCTTTTTTTTTTTTTTTTTTTTTTTCAGCCATGTTATAAACTGGTGACTGGTCCAGGGTGTACCCTACACATAGCCCAGTGTCTGCTGGGATTAGCTCTAGCCCTTTGTGACCCTCAAGAATAAGCAGGTATAGTTAGTGGATGGATGGATCTGTGTTTTCAAGAAACGTCCAGTCAAGGCCATTAAGACTGAGTGTTAATGTTGGGCTATTCATGCTGATTTCTTACTGAGACGCTTCATCTATCACACTAAGTGCAAGGAAAAAGAATTATAAAGACTAGTGAGTTAAATAAATCATCGAGGGGTGCCTCCCCCCCGTGTTTTCTTCTCTTTTAACATTCTGCTCTACAGTCAGCCTTGCAGTTGGTGTCGGTATGTCTGCATGTGTAAAAACCCACATGAAGTGGCAGGGCCACAGTGTTAATTTTGACCCCTGAGTTTGTTTTTATTTTAGTCTTAGTCCTTTGATGAAAATGCTATTAGTTTGAGTCAAATTTTAGTCTTTTGATTTTTGCTCGTTTTTGTCAATAAAAACTACATTTTAGTCTGGTTTTCATCATTTTTAAGCAGCATTGTTAATATTTACTGTTCATCTTCATCCTGGTTGTGTACAGTTACCGTGGTAAGACATGTTGTTCCTGTCTGTCGTGAGGTTTATACAAGATTGTATTTTATTCACACAGAGTCCCTCTGCTCTGCAGAAGTTGGACTCACTCATATTGGTACTAAAATCCTCTTCAGTGGGTTCAGAGGTGAAGCTAAATTGTCAGATAACATTAAAACAGAGATGTCTACAGTGTCATCCTGGTTGTGTACAGTTACCATGGTAAGACATGTTGTTCCTGTCTGTCGTGAGGTTTATACAAGATTGTATTTTATTCACACAGAGTCCCTCTGCTCTGCAGAAGTTGGACTCACTCATATTGGTACTAAAATCCTCTTCAGTGGGTTCAGAGGTGAAGCTAAATTGTCAGATAACATTAAAACAGAGATGTCTACAGTGTACATTTAGAGATGATTTATGGTTGACTGCCCATATTAATCCTAGAACTGACTGATAGCAACACAAAAGATATGACTGAAATGAACGCTAATGTTTCACCCACAGCATTTCAGGTTAAATTATCCTACCTGGTGTGCTATTGCATTTTTGTGTGTAATTCCCTGAATTGTAGGTGAATGATTCATAAACCTGTTTCTTCCAGAAGGCGCTAATGCCAGAGATGGAATGTTACTGAATGTAAGATGGTAGTGAAACACATCAAGTGCTAATTCAACGCCTGAACAAGAGATGTTGTGGCCGGTAGAGGAAACAATTTTTTCTGATCAGCATCTATAGTTTGATTCCAAGGATGAATCGTTAAGTTACTTCATGTCCATTTGTCCGTCTTTAACATTATCATTTACTTTATTCATTGACAAAAAATGTTAAACATTTTGTCATAGTTCTTATTAAACTTTACTTTTTATTTAGTTTTAGTTTCATTGTTGTCCAAAAAAAAAGAAAAAAATTTGTCCGTCATTGAATATTTTTTGTGAATAGTTTTAATGAAATTAACGCAGCAGGGCCCTCACAATGCAACTAGTGTGCTAACATGATTTAGTGTTTGTGTTCTGAAGCTGCCAAAGTGAAGCAGTTCTCTGATCACTGCCCTGCCTCCTATTGTGTGTTTAGCACAGGAACACTAAAGCTCACACTCTCATGTAAAACTGGCCTGGCTTGGCTAGAAGTACTACAGAGTTTGCTTCCCATAATTACCCATATTGTTTGACTGCTCATTTCTAGTAGTAGATGTGAATGAACTGTTGAGTTAACACTATTTGAGAAGGCCAGAGTCCTAACAAAACTCCTGTCATCTGTTGGTGTTAGTCCTTTCACTTAACCCTTTCTCGTGGGAAAGCCCATAGCTCTCAGGGGTTTTAATGAACAAGCAGGAAACCTTAAAGCTACATGAAGGTTAGTTCTTTTGTTTTACATAATGTACATCCTTTTCATCAGTACATCAGCGGGAGAAGATCATGTGTAAATCTTGGCTTTAGCACATAAGCCAACATTAAGAGGGTTAGAGTAGGTGTGTGTTGGGGTCCAGCAATGAGACAAGCCAATTGACAGCTGCAGTAATGCAACAACTGAAAAGTTCATCTGAAGGACTGCAGTATCATTTAGAGATATATAACCTTTGTAAATCTATTCTCCCAGTTAAATATCACCAAGATAACTATTTAAGTGCTTGCAACACATCTGTCAGTTATTGAGTTTGACATGTTTTTTTTTTGTTCCATTCTCCTATGTGTATGTAAGAGGAGCACTTTCTAATACAAAAACAGATGTAAGTCTTATTCTCTCAAGTGACATACACTTAATGTGTGAAATGACTGTAGTAGGCTTGTGATGACAAAAAGTATTTTGTCAGAAAGGCTCCAGTTGGTTGCCAGATCATTGTCTTGCGGTGAGGCAACAGTGCTACCCACTGCTCCATAACTGAGATGTTTGATTCTGATTTTTCTCCCTGTGATTTACAGTACATGTCAATTAAAACCAAGTAAAAGGAAGCTTCTTGTTGAGCTGGGGGTGTGAACTGTTTACCTTTCTGATGCCTAGTTTTTTTTTGTTTTATTTTTAAGGGGATTGCAGAGTCTAAATGAGTGTGTACAATGGATGATTTCCATGGTTCAGGGAAGTGTGAATTATTATCCTGTGGCTAATATCCTCTGAGTTGCAGAGCTTCTATTAAGCCAAGTTGTATCCTCTGTTTTGATATCATTAAAAGGTTGTCAAAGGTTGGCTTCATACTTGATCATACTTTAACAAGTTTCTCCCCTGGGGATTAATCTATGAAACAAAGGTCCTAATACAGGATGTGTGTCAGCCAAGTAGGGTGTTTTCAGACTAATAACAACTAGTGTAAACATGATTTGAGAAGAATTTGATGGTTCATATAATTCAATTGGAAAAACCAGAGTGCTTAAGACTGAAGTCGGTGGAAAAACCTCAGAACATTTTGTTCTTTACCTCATCTTGTCATTTCAATGCTTTATTCAAGCTCACACTTAAATGGTGACACCGCCAAGGGCAAAACACTGCCTGTCTGATTGTAGAATTCTCAGGGTGTGTTTTACTGTCACTGTGTTTTACTGTTTCCTTTACCTTTCTTTAAATCTCCTCAAATAGGCGGTTGTATTTTTGTTTTGGTGTAACAAAAGGACACAGATACCAGTGAACAGGATGTTATCTGTTGGGATTTTATGTGAATGTGTTTGTGGGGAGGATTAAAATAAATTGCTTGTTTAAAGATGCACTGAAGTGTGATTCATATGCAGTACAAAAGAAAGACATTCAAAACAATATTATGCTATCATTGTTGTAAACATTGACATTTCTGTATCTAAGCTAACTTCATTGTTCCTCAAAAGGCAGGAGAGGTGAGGTATTTATGCATGTGAAAACCATCTTTTGCTGTTAGTCCTATAGTACACTGATCCACCATAACATTATGACCACCTGCCTAATACCATTATGGTTGATTGGCACTCGTGTCACTCTGCAGCTCACTGTGCATCTTTGGTGAATTTGTTTACTTCCCTAGTTACACTGTCAGGAAGAGCACACATTTGTTTATCATTCAGTGATAAATCTTTGTAAAAGGAGTGAAAACTGTGGTCATGAGGACAAGTTGGAGATTTTTTACATTTCTTTTTAGATAAATTCAACAACCTCTCCACTCTAGGTGTAATATCACCACTACAACCCCTGACTTTTTCTCGTCATAGAGACCAATGTACAGTAACTAATTTGAATCTTTTTGAAAATTAACAATTGAATTAAAAACGGTAGGGTGACCTCATCATCTATGACCCTGTCACTGGTTCACTGTTTGGCCTTCCTTAGACAAACTACTCCAATGCAGACCAGGAACACCCAACAAGCCCTGCACTCTGGGAGATGCTCTGACCCAGTAGCCGTCACAGTTTGGCCCTTGTCAGAATCACTCAGATCCTCACTCTTGCCCTTTTTTTCCTGCTTCCAACACATCAACTTAGAGAACTGAATGTTCACTTGCTGCCTGTTGGTCTTCAGTTCTTGTTACCATTCTAACTCTGAGAGACGAGACAGTCCAAGTAACTACAAAACAGTGCTGATTTATTCAAAGGATCACAGGTAAAATTAACATTACACACTCAGGTATCTTCCACCTCCAAACTGCACGCAGGCAGATGTAAGATGAAAGACCCTGACCCCACCAGGCCTATACATTATATCCCCTCAGTTGGGCTAGCCCCATACTACACAGAAACGTCAACCGAGATGTCTCTGTTGCCAGCTTTGCAGCTGGCCATGGCAGTAGTCAAAACATGAAGCAAATCAATGTGTGTGTGTGTGTGTGTGTGTCTGTTGGTTAAGTGGTGTGTAGCTAAAAACATTCTCACAGACTTCTAGTAACATGTCGTGACTTAAACATAAGAACATATTATGGCTAAGGCTACAGTTATACACGTCATAATAATAATATTAAACATCCTGTCTGCTGACGGTCATCAACTTTTCTCTCTAGTTATCCTTGACCAGATGTACCCTGTAGAAACTCATAAGCATGCCTAAGCATTTAACAGTCTAACTAGACATCCTCTCTCCACTAAACATTTCTAATACATAAAGTACCTAACCAATATCTATCTGACTAAAAATACCTAACATGCCTAATGTACCCACACTTGACAGGTGCCATTATAACGAGATAATCAGTGTTAGTTACTTCACCTGTCAGTGGTCATAATGATGTGGTTGATCTGTGTATAAGTTATAACGGAGTATGATATCAGTGTGCGGTTGTCAATCTAGTCTCTTCTTTTTTGGGTTTTAATGATTAAAGGGCAGGAAAGAAATGGCTGGCTGTAACAGCCCCAACTTGCCATCCAGAAGCTTGTTTGCTTGCTCTTTCTGTTGCAGTTATCTAGCCTGACCATTTGGCCTGTGATTCAGGACAACAGAGTTAGAGATAACGCAACAGAAGACAGTGTCTTTGAGGTACAAAATTGTTTTATTTCCATCACAAAGTATGGGAAATAAATAACCATCTCAAAGTAAATACCTCCTATTATGATCAAATACTTAAAACTGTCACTAATAATGCTCATATAGGTATGATTATGTCTGTCTTTGTAGGGCTTTCATCAGGCTCATCAGTAGGCTGGACCGATGGTTTTATTTAGACTGTGCCGTACTTGATGTAGCAGCATTACTTTCTACAAATGCTGTGTATTTAGGCAAAACATCCCTGATATTTTTCTACTATATTCAGCCATTTGTCATTTTATAATTTAGTATATAGTCTTTATTTATTTGTTACATTATTTGGAATAAAAAAAAAAGTACATTTCTGATTTACTAGATCTCCTCTAATTGCATCCATTTACAGTGTTTTACAGAAAGAAATGCACAAGGAAGACAACTATTTACCCCACTTTTATGAACTGTCTCGGAAGACAACTATTTACCCCACTTTTATCAACTGTCTCCTTTAACACAACCCGTTTTAGACTACATGTGCAATAAGCAGAAAAGGAAATGCCTTTGTGGAAATACATTTTCACCATGAGTAATATGGTGTATATCTCTTGGACTTATGATTGAGTTGCTCCAACCTGATTGCTTTTGGCACTCCAGGGAGATGAATCTCTGTGACATAAACGCAGTACTTCTGGAGCCAGGGCTCATTTCACACATCACCTCAACGTTCGCACTGCTGTGATCAAATAGACGCTGGTGTGAATGGATTCTCTTAAGTGCTGGGTAAGTGCATTTTGTTAAGGAAGTAAGAGAAGTTAAAATACATTTACTGTTAAAAAGACAACGCACTCTTTCTTAATGCAATGTTCAGCACTTAAGCTATATGGACTTCAATTCTGAGTGTATAGACCCTGGCCGGACTGTTGAGGGTAAGACCCTTATTTCCAGACTTGTGTTTTCTCTGAAGAGAAAGCAGTGATATGTAAAAAGTAAGTCTATTCAGAAACCACACTCGAATGGCTGAGGATCTTCAATTTAATGCTATCCTGGCTTCTGTCTAGAGAAATCCCAGCCATGTTACTTTGGATATAGTGAGGGGAGCTGTCTGCCTGCCTGGCGGGTACCTAGCTGGGGGTAGTGGACTGTGAAGGCCCTGAGGAGCCATGTGGGTCTTTACCCTACTGACAGTACTGATCACCAGTAAGGAAGAGGCCTTATGTGGCCTTATGTGAGGCTGATAAATCCAAAAATGTGGCTGGATAAATTCAAAATATGCAGCAGCTGGTCCAGGTCTTGCCAGAGCCCCACAGTATCACTGGGCCCTGTGAAGTTTGCAGATAATCCTTTTCATCTCTGACAGAAAATGATGGGGCCTCTTCAGAGTTGGCACACATGCACAGGTCTGGAGAATATCAGTTGAAATATATTGCTCTGTTATATAACGTTTTGCATATTAAAATCACATTTTGTCTATTGAACCTAGTTCAACACCTAGCCTAGCTTCATTTATTAGTTTTTTTTTTTTTAGTCCAGTGTGCATTAGGTTACACATAAGTTAACTTTATTATCCACATTGTAGAAATTTGTCTTTGGCTTCATCTCACATTTAAAGTACACAAGATACATGTACTCAGTGACATACACATAACACACAGTTTTACAAAATAAGCAATAGGTAAAAAGGTAAATAGGTAAAAAGAAATATCCATCCATGGAATAAGAGTAACAATAATAATGAGAACAATAAAAAGAGGACGGCATTTCCATGAGCTAGGGAAACTACTTAATATTCTGATTGCATTAGGCAGGAAACTCTTAATATACACATTCCTCGTGGCTCTTACTTGTCTTTACCGCCTTCCTGAAATGTGACTAGATAATTCTAGGAATTACATATAATGTCTCATATTATTAGATTTTGTATTATTGCCTAAGGCCTGTAAGCACTGAGGTGTCAAGACATAAGATAAAATGTGAGAATATGCTACTGTAAACATGCGCACATATCATTAACTTGTTTAATTTGCATACTCAAATTTGTGTATGTGGATATTTGCGACGCCCGACACACTTATATTATGTATTAATGATTTTCTTACAGGGCTCTCAACAGCTCGTCTTTATTAATAACATATGGAACTCGGTTTCACGTTTTACAAATTCTCTACATTCATCTATAATCCTACAGTAAATGTGGATGAAATGTAATGGAGCAAATGAATAACTGTTTTGCTGAGATTGTTTGTGGTTTCTCACAAACCAGAAATGTTTCTGTTGTTGTGACAGTCACAATGTATTTGTGATTAAAATAGCGGAAATAGATATAATGAGCTGTGCTCCCTGTGTTGCCCCTGTATCATGCCTTTAGAGCCCTTGCAGTTCATCTTTGTTGTTCATGTTAATAGGCTTTGTCTTTAGTGTTGAAAACAATTATTAAGTAACACTTAGAAGTTGTTTTCTGTTACTTTGGTGGCATTGACTTTTCCTTGGTGTCAACTTCAGAAGTAATGCAAACTTGTGCTTTGCAGAGCCCACATACAGCTTTATTTTCTTGTAATTTCTCCGAGCTCTTTTCTTGGAATTGGGGGTTGAGCAGATGCAGGTAGATCTATATTTATGAGGGGAATTGTGTATTTCAGGGAGAAGCAGTGTTGTGAAAGGTGACCTTGTTAGATAAAAGGAGGGCTCAGAAGCCAAATGATGAAAGAGAATGGGATCATCCCGGGCTCATTAATGTGGATTTGAAGGTCAGGTAATTATAACAATAGACATGTGGGCTGGCTTTGGCATCTGGTATTGTTGCTTTGTTATGAAGGTGACAAGCCTGCAGAGGAAAGGGATAAATCACTGTGACACCAGCCTGTTGTCGCGTTGATACATTCAGACATAATAACACTACGTCTGCAGTTCTTGAAAGAGCTGCAAAAACATTTCAACCATCAACTTTATATGACAAGTACTATTAAGACTATGAATAGGTTTAAGAAGCAGCTCATGATTTTCTAATCTTGTAATGAGTATTTCAAACTAAAATCCAACCAAAATATAATTCATTTTATTATTAAATTTTCAACAGCTTCATTTATTAGTTTGACACACAAACAAAGCTGTTCCAAAGCTAGTGAATCAGTTGCAAATATTGCTTTACACAACAGCAAATCAAGCTGTCTGAGGCTGGTATGGCAACACCTCAACCACCGTGTGTATAAGTAATGACTGCATTTGAGCTAGATGAGCTTTTATTAGCTTGAGCTAAAAATATGACAAAGCAGCTGAAAGTTCAACCCATCATGTAACTAGATGAAAATTTTGTCTGTGCTGGACGCTGCAAGAGTATCAATACATGTGAGAAATGAGTGCTGCTTTCTGTTGCCTGCGCCAAATCAATTTCACATAACAACCCAATGAATGAAAAACGAGGCTTGTAACAAGGTCCCACTAAAATTTTACAAGGCAGTAAAACCCTGTAACGTACTGTAAGATGTTAGGACAGGGAATATAAATATAAGTTTAATTTGGTGTATTCTGCTGTCAAATGTAGTGCAACTCCATTTACGCCTTTTTGCGGTAGAAACAGACAACTTGCAAGTTGATGTAAATAAAGTAAAAATAGATTAATACTACAGAGCTCACTGATGTGTCAGTATTGAGATACTGTTCTGATAGTTATTCTGATAGTGTCCATATTGCACTGTGTTGTGCGTAACACAGCCTTGATTACGTATTTCAGGCACAGTTGCATCACTTGACTCCCCTGCATTTTATCCCACATTAAGCCTGAGCCAGGCTTTAGATTCTTTGGTGTGTGAACCTGCTGCTAGGATCATGCCACCTCCACCACAAGTTTTTTGGCTCAGTCAGGCTCCTAAGGGACCACTTCAAGCTATAAAGAACAAAGAAGCCAACAAGTATTATCAGGCGAGGCGGCATGTGTGGTGTAGCATGCATTTTTAATGTGCCACAAATAAGAAATGCCTCTGTTGCCTCTCTTCTTTTCCCACAACTGGTGGCTCATTTATGTTTTATTTCTATTTTGTGAATTTTGGCGGTCACTAAAAGAAAAAAACACCCAATCATTAAAGGTTAGAATCGTCTCACTTTAACACAGAGCTCCAAAGACATGAGATGGTTATGCTGGATATCAAATCCTAGGCTGAATATTTCCAGTTGTGTTGGTGTGTATATGCATACACATGTACCCTGTGTGTATTTGTTCAGACAACAGCAGTGCATGTTGTGAAGTCGGAAGTGGAAAAGTGTCTGTTTGTAGAGCAGCACATTATTCCACTCAAAGAGTTTGAGTCCTTCACTCCACTGATTCTTTGAACATTGACATTTAGAGCTGACATGTTGGACACCAGACACTATGAACAGGAACATTAATGACCATTTACATGTCAACCAAGTCTTCTTCATTATGTCAAGCATTTGCAGTTCATTGTATAGTCGATGCTAATTTGTGCCTGTCAAATTAGCTGTGAAGGAGTTTTAAATAAAGCAGAATAATAGAAGAAAACACCTTTTGCTAAGAAAAGGCAGCTCTCGATCTAATTTGTTTTTACTCGCGACTGTGTGTGTGTGTGTGTGTGTGTAAAATCAATCACATTTGTTAAAGTCAGAATTTTGTGCTTGTGGACAGGTAAGACCAACTTCAGAAGCAGTAGTGAGTGATACTGAAAGCTGCTGCTATGAATCATCACAGTTGCTATAAAGCAAAGCAAAGATTGTCGCTATCACAGATTATTTGTCTTGAATATTTTTGCTAAAATGCCTGTTTAACATTTGCAGACACAGATAGGTTGGTAGCATTATATTGCAGTAACGGCCCTGGTTGCTTTGAAAGATTTTTTTTTACTCAGCAACTCACTGTATCTGTTTGCAGCATAGCAGTCAGCCTGAACCATAAAACTTTTTTATTAGTTTCTGTACCCCACTTTTTATCCCAGAGTCACAGTGGAGTACACTATTAACCTCTGAGCTTATTGAGAGGTGTGCGAGAGGCTGCTAAGGATAAGGCGAGTGTTCTTGATAGAGCATATTTAAAGGGTTCAGTTGCGTTCAGATTGCAGGGACCAGAAGGTTGACAGTGGATCTGTTTACTGCCTTGGTTTTGTGGTTCTGCACTAGCACTCCCCATTTAACTGCATGATCTAGGGCTCTGCTGACGGCACCAAACACACAACCCAGATCCATGCCTCACTGTCCACTGCACACATGCACACTGAAATGTACACAAGCCACTTTTATGACTGCTCTGCAGATATATGAACACACTGAGACAAGAGGATGGTTTCACCGCTCCTTTTCACTGTGTTTGTGTCTGGTCTGGCTTCTTGACGCAGTGCCACAATTCATAAACTGCGCCTGTCACACTCTCTGGCAGGAGTTCTGTTATCAACATTTTCTTGCTATGAAAATACACAGCAGTGGCCCCACTGCACGGTCATTGACTTGGGAATATATGAGGCTCCCTTGAGGGCTAAGAGTTCAAAGGCCAGAGAGAAAGTGGGTGTTCACACAGTGACAGTGCAGGGATGTGTGTGATGGCCCTGCTTAATATCGTGGACCAGCAGTTCCTAAGGACCTGCCATCTCCGGGCTTTCTGGGGAGCCCTTCCATTGAGATTTATGGCCCATGCTTTGGTTACTACTGGGACAACTCTCAGCAGTGCTTCTGACAAACTCCAAGCCATAGCCTGCTCCTTCAGCTTTTCTTTCTTCTCATTAACTGGGTCATAGCAAACCTTCAAGGCTTATCATTACTGTAAGAAATATCTAAGTTCTCTGAAATGGTAAAGCTCAGCGATCGCTGAAACAACTACATCACATTAGACAAAATACTGCAGAGGTGGAGATGTGGTCTTGTCTGTCCTTGAAGAAAAATTAATATTTAATACTGTACTAAAGGTGCATAGTTTGAATTTAATTTGAATAATTGGTTTTGTATTTTTCCCTAATTTTTAATAATTGTTACTATAATTTTTTTCTCCTTTTCCTTGTGTTCATGTGTTTGAAATTGTCACTGTCCTACCTTGTCTTGTCATGCCTGTTTGCACAAAAACAATTGTTGGACTTCAGCAAGAGGATGACAGTCAAAACCCA
This sequence comes from Monopterus albus, assembly GCF_001952655.1. NCBI lineage: Eukaryota > Metazoa > Chordata > Actinopteri > Synbranchiformes > Synbranchidae > Monopterus > Monopterus albus. Next base: position 5,119,071 of record NW_018127883.1, on the reverse strand, counting down.
TAAAACATATATTCAAAGACACAACTCTCCATGCAGGCACTCAGCCACTGTACAGTTAATGGTCTTCTGATAATAGTAATCGTTGGCTCTCCCACTTCTTCCCTAAATGTGTTGATCCGCTGCAAGATAGCCAGACTGAGCCCAAGGCAGACATACACAGCAAGGAGAGCTAGTTTATAATTAATACACACACTATAAAATATGCACTATGGGGTGGATGTGGGCCATTGCAGATCTCTATTTTGATTTTCACTCAAGATAATTGAAGCACTTCTCAGCCAAGTCATACTGAATAAGGCACAAGCTCCACAGCCTTTGGTGCCAAGTGTGTAGGGCTGATGCTGTAGGTTGGCTTCTCTAACAGCTGCTTCTCATTCGTCTCTTGTGCTTTAAAAACGGATCGTCAAAGCAAATCCCTATGCATTCTGAGATTTTAATGCCTCCCTTGATATGTATCGCTGAGGGCTGAACTCACTGGTTCTGTAGGGTTCAGATATTTTGTGTGCATATGCAGCACAGTGTGCTTTAAGATAAACTGCCAAAACGTTTCATGACATTCTGATCATTAAAAAAGGGGATGCGGGGAGAGAGGAAATGAAAAGGCATAAAACAGCATTTTCACCCCTCTACTTGTATATTTATCAAATCCACTGTAGAGATGAGATGACTGTCGAATGATCTCCATCTCCCAGTGGGCTGTTGCCGTGATCACACAAGTCAGATGTGGTTTGAAAACATCTAACATTTCAACCCCCAGACTCCCCCATTCACTACTACTAACCTACCTCACACACATATACACACAGTTGTGTCAGACTGATTAGCAACCACATCTTTGATTAGGTGTGGAGTAAATGAAGCGCCCCCCTCAGGTATGCATTTCCATAATGTCAGGTAATTAAAACCCCAGTGTTTTAATAGCTCAGGGATAGGAAGACTCCCCAGGAGACTAGAAAATGATGATAGACTTTGCTGAAAACCAGCATACTATTAGCTTGATTTGAACTGGCACTGAAACTATTACTTTCACTGTAGTGATAATAAATAAACAACGGCCATCTTAATATATCTAAATCATAAGAAAGCTGCTGCCGTGCATTTCTTATGTTTCTAAGCTTTTAAAATCAAAGGCATCGCTGGTAATAGTCTTTTCACTACATTTATCCATGCCTTTTAAAGGCTATTCTGAAGATGATGCCCAACTGAGCTATGCGCTTGCTGTTGATGGCTGACAGATTCCAGAGCTAAACAAAGACTGGGAGAGCACGAGCGTCTTTTTCATCACAGAACAACCTGGAGAGGTGCTATTGTAAACATGACAGTAGATTGTCAGTACATCCCTGTTTGAGTTGCAGTTTTTTGTGTGTGCATGTTATGCTTACACTGCATGTGCACGGGCGCACACACAAAGCCCTTTAATGAAACAGATTCTACAGTGGAAGAGCTTTCTTTGTCCCTCTACCCACTCGTGTGGTGCTTAAATGAGAACAATGCAAAGCTGTAATGGTGCCACAGAAAGGTATGGAAATTGAGTGAACTACAGAAGTCCCCTTTACACATAATCAAGCTGGAAAAAGCAACAGAACTATGCTGTGATTGTGCTCTCCCTGATACCACATGTTCATTATCTGTTGCTTGCACACCAAAAAGTTCTTGAAAAATAATAAGCTTTGAATGGGATAGTGTTCACTGCTAATGACAGCCAACACTGGAGCTGGAACTGAGGATCATTAAAGGCATGTTGCAGTGTATGATTCATCCAGTGCCTGGTGTGTGAACTACACTTCAAACGCATAAGATACCTACACTCAAATTAACAGATGTACTTTAAATGCCCTCCAATGTGTCTCCTCATTTCTAATTTACACAGCAAAATGGTAATAGGTTCATTTTTAATGGTGCACACTCCACTTAGGTAGCACAAGAAGGTTGTCTTCTGTGTGTATAGTTCCATATTTATAAGTACTTTATTTTTATTTTCCTGATGCACATTCCTTTTTCTTGTTTGCACATCCTTTTTCTGTTTTTGTTCCATCTTATCTTGTTTACTTGTTTACTCATTGCCTTACGATGCTCTTAACATTCCGGAGTCAGATTCCTCATGTTCAACACACCTGGCCAATAAAGCTGATTCTGAATCTGTTGAATCATTAAACTATGGTCAATGTTGCAGATTCATATGAACAACAAAGGATTAGGTCATACTCAACTGTTTTAAAACTGACTGCAGAATAACAGTGAGTTAGGCTTTGAGGATGTTCTACATACTGTGTGTCACGTGATAACGAAGCTGCACTCTGTAAGATTACAAGCCTCGTATAACCTCTAGAGTCCCTGCGTCCTCATATGAGGACCGCACAGCTTGGGTTTCCAAAGCTCAGGACTCTAGAGGATACTGATCAGCCATATCATTATGACCGCCTGCCTAATACGGTGTACACAGTAGTCAATGCAGCAGTTGGTTGGCACTTGAGTCACTTTGTGCTCACAGTGCATCTTGTGTGAATCTGTTTGCTTCCATAGTTGTACTGTCTGAAAGAACATGGAATAAAATGCATGGAAAAATGTTTGTGAAAACTGGTTGTGAGGACCAGTTAGAGATGATTTTTTTTATGTGTGATATCACCACTAGAGCTGCTGAATGATTCTCTTCATAGACACTGATGCATGGTATTTATTTTCACCCGTCTTAAAGATTCAAACATTTTAATCTTTTGAGAAGGACATTTAAAATACAGTAGATCAGCTTCATCATCGCTGAGCCTTGGGCATCCATGTCCCTGTCGCTGGTTCACTGTTTGTCCTTAGACCACTGCAGACTGGAAACGCAGTCTGGGAGATGCTCTGACCCAGTCGTCAGCCATCACAGTTTGGCCCACTGTCAAAATCACTCAGATACTTACACTTACCTGTTTTTCCTGCTTCCAACACAAATTTCAAGGACTGAAAGTTCACCTGCTGCCTAATATACCCCCCACACTGACAGACGCCATTGTAACAAGATAATCAAGTTATTCACGTGGCCTGTCAGTGGTCATAATGATATGGCTGATTGTACGTGAACTGAGAGGAGTTACACACTAAAGATTTGTGACATTTTTTCCTGTAAGATAAAAACTGACCCCACAAAGCCAACGTGAAGTCTGGATATCCCTGTTGTACAACAGTGGACACAACTATCTCAAACAGACTACAGTTAATTGTTTTTAATGAACTGCCTATTTTATTGACCCGAACATGTTGCCCAAGAAGAAATCTTCCAAGGAGTGTATATACTGAAATTAGCTGCTGACTAAATCATATTTGTTGCCAAATTAATAATGGAAGAAAAAAAACATTGGCCACACACACCGATCACTTTTGTCTGTTGGAGATGCAATAAACAAACTGTTGGATGACATTCTTGTTGCCTTTGGATGACTGGGGTGTTGTTAGAAGTTACCATCAAAATGTTAGATCTTGTACTGGCAGACACAAATATTCAAATGTGTGATTACAGGTTTTAACTGAGAAAGTGGTATAAAAATCAGTAACATCACAGCATAATCATTCAGGCTGAGTTCCAGCTCTTCTTGGTGCTCTAACAACAGTCTTCCTCTCTCCTTTATATGATCCCTGAGCAGCTACTGATCATAAAGTGAGGCATAACATGAAGTTTTTCAGTTTTCTTTTTAGTGCTGTGACAATATAATGAATATTTGCATGAATCGTGTCCTGTTCTCAGTCTGTGTAAGTAGCAGCTCTGTTCATATGACTGACACATTTGATAAATGTGTATAGGTTTAGATGGTCAAACAGGTGTATTCAAGAAAATAAATGTCGCTTGTGTGGTTAAATAATCCGAACTAAAATATCAAAATATTGCTGACTATATTGAATCATTCATGTCGGATTATTCATTGGAGTTTACCAACTCTTTTTCTTCTTTTCAGCAAACTCCAGTCTTCTGGGAGGAGGGGGAGGTGAGTGCATGTTTTTGTTTTTCATTATATCTGCTCATTGTTTGTTCCTGTGGTATTAGAGCAATGAAAGCGGCACTTTTCAGATCAGATGCATCTATACTCTTATGTGAGTTCATGGAAGATGTTGGTGTCCATTTTGTTTCACGTGTCTTTGTTAAATGTGGCTGAATGTGCGCCAAGATGTGAAAGTGTATTCCAGAGCAACCTTGCACTGTGCCACGCTGAGACATGGCCATTACTTTGGCCTGCCGAAGAACATTATCATCAAAGCAATGGGGGAAATCCAAGGCAGTCAACCATGGTATGGGAGAAATGGGGAAAGAACTCCAGTAGAATGTTACTGCCCAACCCACCTTTTGAGGTTTATGGTGACATGATTGAAATAATCATTCTTCACTACACACAGAGAGAGAGAGAGAGAGAGAGATTGGGGCATAACAGTTAGATGCAAAATGTAAAATTTTAGTCCAAAGGGAAATTTTAATGGAATGTAGGAATGGTTTGACAGTCAAATAAGGTCAATGCCCTCAGCATTAGCATTGTATCATGAGAGCCTTCACTTACATAGGGTGACACAGCATTAGTACAGTTACTAATCTGATGCTGTATATCTCATTTATCTAGTCTGTGTCTAATTCCTGTGTGTTTTTGTGGGCATTGAGCTAAAAATAGATGCTGAGGATGATTTGTTAAACTGCATATAATTTTCTGACAAATTTCTTTCAAATTAGTTTTATAAAGTAGTTTGTTTATCTAAACACAGCATATTACAGTTTTTCTTGTTAACTTTGGCCCAGTTTTTAAATACGTTTTCACAACATTGTACTCAACATTTAGTTTCTGCAACATAGCAGCATTTCTCATTCTTTTCCTACAAATAGAAATGAACACATTTCAGCAAACGATTAAGTACACTTGTGTACAATTTGAATATTTATCAGTTGTATATGTCCTTTTGATCAAAATAGAGTAGTTGCTTCTCTGTTAAACAGTCTTGCATTCCAAATCATGTAAGAATTACTTCACTATTCACATACACATTAGTCGATGCAGTTTGCAAAATGTCAGCCCCTTAACTGCTTTGAATCCCACATGCATAGCTGCTTCACAAAGTACTCACACCCTTTCACTTTTTGCACATTAACTGCATTATAAATTTCATTTTCCCATTTTAAAACAAATTTACAAAACATTTAAAATGTGGAAAACTGAAGGGGTGTGAATACTTTCTGAAGTGAGTAATCATACTGTAAAATCAGCTAAACTGATAAAAAAAAATAAATTGGTTTGTTAAGTTAAACTTGAGCTTCATTTAAGGGGGGTGTCCCACATCAACCAAGGATGTTGAGGAAGTTATTACCACTACACTCTCCTATCTGGAATCCAGTTGAGGATGTTTTTTTTCTGCATGGAGGTAGGAAGTATACGATTATAGACTATTAGACTAAATGACATTGCAAGATGTCATGAATGTTGCATGTGAAGATATCACAGCAGAACTTTGCAGGGGATGGATACAGCACACCATGTTGCATGTGAAGATATCACAGCAGAAGTACGCAGGGGATGGATACAGCACACCGGACAATCCTTGCTTGTCACAGTTCCATACACATTTGTTGGATATTTTGTTTCCACAGTACATATTCTTGTTGTAACATTACTGCACATTTCCTGTCTTTATACAGTGCTGTGCTCTGCTTTCCCCTGGTTTTACAGCACAACTCAGTCGTACTATATTGAATTTTTGTATCATAGGAAAATTGTTTCTACATGTTACTTGAAGTGCTCCACAGTGATAAAATGGCTAAACCTTTTGAGACCCTTGACTTACAAAAGGTAAAGGGCATTTTGTTTTGGCAGGGTTAACTTATTAGTTGACAAAAATGATATATTTTTGAAACATGAGCTAAAGGCTTTGGGTGAGGTTTTTTTGGCTGGTAAACTTCTGAGCTGTCTTGTACAGTATGTACCTATATATAAACTGATTTCACAAATGCTGTTCAAGCTTTTAAAATGATAGTGATTTTTCAAGAAATGGGCAGAATTGGCACTTCACTTGGGGACAGGGGATTCTTTTTGTATTTATTTATTAGGATGCAACACCTAGCATGAAATGAGTCATTAGAGGCAAGGGATTGGCATAAAGCAACAACACAGAAAACGGCTCAGTGCAGTGTCCAATAGAGTGGACTGAGAGCTGCTGAAATCATATTCGCATCATGCAGCCTGGAGTGGCCCTCATCTTCTCATGCATTGTCCAAACCTTCCAGCTGCTATTTCATAGTGGTGTGGCATCCCTATATAAATCAGTGATGCGAAGAAGCCCTCAGTGCAAAACTGAACAACTTCTGACTGACATCAGAGGTCACTGACGTGCATCTTCATTGCAGACCCAGGCTCTGTAAGGCAGTTTATACTGCTCTTCTGATTGGTGACTCTCTGTGCTGCAGTCAGTCTCAGTAATGATTTGCCATGAAAAGAGAAACACAAGAAGCTATTTTCTTTGCCATTATGTTTTCATTATTTTGGGGCCAATAACCTTTTTACGGTTGTCGAAATCTTAGAACACGCAGCCTCGTTGATTGATGAAGGCTCTTTTTCAACTGATAAAAGGTATTAAGGTATCAGATTGCTCCGCTTCAACATGGCAGCAACAAAAATGAAGTTGAATTTACAGCTGTCAACACTGGAACGTGAGATCGTATGCATCGATTACTGTCATACGTTGCAAGAAAACATTCAGTTGATTGCAGGTGTGCTTGTTAACGCCAGGGGAATTCTAATTGTAGCTAGCGCTGTTTTTAGGAGAGAAAAGTTTCCTTTTATTCTTTAAAAGTGATGATTTTTGTGCCTCATTTTTATTTGGATTTAATACATTTTAGTCAAACTTTGGTGATTTGATTTTTAGTTAGGTATTTTAGTCTAGTTTTTGTCAGGGACAGTTTCTTTTGTACAGCATTTTAAACTATCTCCTAAATATTTTGAGGCTACAGCTGTGACTATTTTTGCTGTGCACAGTAACAATGGTTATACTAGAGGTGTACTACTTGTCTATCAAGAGGTTAGTGGAAAAAGGTTGTCTATGTTCCTCTGCTCTGCAGAGCAGCAAGTGATTCAGAAGCTGGATTCACATTTTTATTCAAATACTGCTCACTGGATTTATCCTGAGCACTTACTTATTCCTTTTGATAGCAACAAAGAAAGACATCTGACTGAAAGTAACGGCAACGGGGATGGCCTTTAAAGGATGGCTTCTACTCTGAAGGCATCTCAGGAGTAGGCAGCGGTACCATCAGTTGACAGAGACAGGACATCACTGTATGTGAGATGCTTCTTATTGATGATGGTGCATCAGGCTAAGCGGCTAAATCAACTTTTGAACAAAAGATATTTTGGGTGGCTGAGGAAATTGTTTTACTTATCAGGAGCTACAAGTTGTGATTGCACAGATGCAAGTAGGTCATTGAATAGGACTTTGCATTAAGATGGCAAGTCTGTTATCTTATTTCTTTCATGTGCATTCTTTTGCAGATTATTCTTGTTAGTTTGGCCATGCTAAATGAGGAGATGATTATAACCAGGGAGAGATAGCGGTTATCTGCAACAAAGCTGAAAATGTTATTTTACCCTCAAAACAAAGCTCTACACTGTTTGTCTTTTATCTACAGAGAGCCCACAGGGCTTTTATCTTCCAGTGTCTTTATCACTTGAGGGTGGCTGCTAAACCTGCAAGCTGTGCTCTGTGTTTTCACCCTGCCCCCCCCACACCACACCACCTCTGTCTGTGGTTTGGCATGCGAAGACCTCCTGCCTTGGTGGCAGTGAGGATCGATGTGAAGAGGAGATGTGCTCTCGTATAGGGCCCTCCTTATCTCCCAGCTGTCTTCTCAGGGTTCTGCAGAGGGTCAGCTTCACAACAGGATGATCCATCATGCTGGCCTCATACACCTGAGCCATGTTTAGTACTCACTGCTCTGGAGGTGGGCCTCCTGCCAGTTCACTATGTGAAACCTGGACAGTCTTTACTTTATGTATGGAAAGTTAGTTTAACACGTACACACTTTGGAACATTCTCCTGACTTTACATGGCTTTGAGGAATTTTTGTTATTCCCCTATATGTTTTTATTTTGCTCTCTGCACAACTTATCACTGATAGTTGGTCACAGCATTAGCCAAGACTTCTTCAACTAACGCTAGGGTGGAAATAAGTAAAAAATAAGACCCTGGTTGAATTTGTCCTCCAACCCCTCCCCTCTAGTTGGGCAGAAGGCAGAAAAAAGACATTACTGAAGATTTGTATGTCCTGATACTCTATTAAATCCTTTGAAATCACAGATGGGAATTCTTTTTGGGTTGTATGTCTTCAGTATTATGTACACAATGGGGTTAACCAAAATAGCACGTTATCTCCGTTAGACATGTTGGTCTCACTGGGATTACATACATATATAGAGGAAAATAGCAATGATCTCTGATAATAACACGCTAAATGAGGCCTCTGTGAATCCAGGGTAATTATGAATGGTACCAGGTTGCTAGTGTGATGGGTGTCACAGCATGGCTGGATGCTGGCTCAGTCCCAAAAGAATAGACCTAATGTAAACACTATGTTGTCTCTTCCTCCCTGTCCTTGGTTGTCTTTTTCTTACAAACAAGCATAAGAATGCCAGCCTACACTGAAGCATATAGCATCATGAAGCCCTGCGTAGCTAGAGAGAAGGAGCTCCTATTGCCTTTGATGTCTCCATCCGGGAGGGGAATAGGCTCATTAGCATTCTAGCCAGAACTATTGCCCATTCAGCACTAGGCTTTAACTAGACCACCCAAATAAATTGTCCTCCTCAGGTTGGGCCTCCTTTGTCTGCTCCAGTCAAGCAGTGGGGCACATGCATGGCTGTTTTGTACGACCTGACTCGGGCTAATTTAGCCACGGGCCGCCAACGTTCACAGAATTTAACAGCCTTTCAGTACTTGCATAACATACATGCTGTAGCTCTGTGTGCCCCCAGCTCCCCTGCCTCATATGTTTCCTAAAGAGTGGTGTGAGTCATAGGAAGTATCAACACATTCTAACATATAGGAGTGATTATTTTCCCCGGGCTTATGCCGATGTCATTGCATGTTAGTAATATGACAAGTGAATGCTCTACTGGGAAAAATGCACACAAATGCTTGTAAATTACAAATCTAATTAACAGGTATAGTATTTTGTCCTAGTTGTGACCTTTGGGTGAAGTGTGAGTAAATTTTTCTGACCACAGAAACAACATCAGCATTCATTGCAATTTCAGTAGAACTACGCAGAAAGTACAACTGAATGCTCCAGCATGCTTTTCAAAATAGAATGTATCCAATTTCAGACATGTTTGGATAATCCTTTATCAAGATTCCTAAGTGCTTCACTGTGCTTATCTATATCTCCATTTGTTATGCAAAGAGCTCTGTTTTCTTTTCCTGTCACCTCCAGCTGAACCATTATCCTCTGCCTCAGTACTGCCCAAGGCTTGTTTATTGAATATATTAGAGGGGACCAGGACATGGGGCAATGTACAGGGGGAAGTGGGAGGATGTGAATGGAGAAGGGAGTTGTATGATTACTGGGGCTAGATGGCCTTAAATCCTTGTCGCAGCATCTCAGCTCTTTGGAAGCCCCAGAACTCTTCTATATGATTAATCATTCAAAGATGACATATTATTCTCATAACTGCACACTAGTCTTGACTGATGGTCCTCAGTTCACAGATGGTAGTAGCAGCCATTAGCATAACTTATGACAGAGGAAGCGTATTTCCCCATGGAGTAGCCTAAATAATGTAAAATGATAAATTGAATACAGAGATTCCTCAGTCAGCATAGTACTCCAGGGATTTACTTATATTCTCATACTTTGCGAGCAGTTGGTTACACTCTGATCTAGGTCCACCTTGTAATTGTGCTGTAATGTTGCATGTAAATTTTTAAGTGTGTTTTAGTACTAATATAAATGTGTATCTATCTGTTCACCTCTCTGGGCTTAGGTCTGCTGTTATGGCCTATTTTCAAGGTAAACTCAAAAGCACATTTACAGTTAAATGCAGTCCAAAACAACAGCCCTACCATAATTTCCATGTTTATGAAGCTCACAGGTAAGAGCTTTACAGTATATTGAGATGTGTTGCTAGTATTCGGACTTCATGTATGTAAATGGGGAGGCCGGAAATGTAGACAAAAGTAAAAGTGCTTGGTAAGTGTGTTTACTCTCATTTTTATAGGTTGTCTTCAGGACAGCTCCTTGCATTCATAATCTTCATGCTTGCTTTTTATATAACATCCAAGTGTTAGAGTCCCTCTTGCATTGGCTTTAGTCAGTTATTTAAATAATTAAAATCTAAAAAAATCTTTGAATCTTGCATAAGTAGAGAAATTAATTTTGTAAACTGCACTTGCTTAGTAAAAGTGCAAGACAAATTAACACTACACATCCCAAGTGTAATGCAATTCTAAATGAGTTTTTGCATTAACACTATACAGTAAGCTTTAGTGTCCCCTTGCCTGTATTAAATACGTGACCCTATATACTGATTGCATTATATGCAAGGAAGCCACAGCCGCTTTCCTCACTGGCAAGTAGATCTATTTATTGCTTGTTTCAACAAAGTGTATTCTGTGATATACAGGATGAGTATGAGCTATAGCCTCTTGGTGGTGAAGTGACCATTACTGTATATACAGTTGTATCAAGTGCATTGCCATCTTAGTGGCTATCTGAAGGGAAACATCAAATGGGAGTGTGAGAAGTACCCACATGCTGTCAGGTCATTTCACCCAATTATTACAGAGATGATGAAATTTAGATGACATTCCCCAAAAATTAGCAGGACAAGGTCACCGGGTGGGTTGCAGTTTGTGGTAGCCAAGTAGTGATGAAATTGTATTTCACTGTGAAAGCTCTCTCCAAGGCTATCTTTTTCTCCCTTCTGCCACCATAGAACAGTCATTATGAAGAGCCCCCACCCCCTCCACTTCCCCAAATCAGCAGTGATGGATGGACTAATTGATGCAAAATGATTGGGCCATTCATTTTATCCTACAACAGTGGGTTCCATATTTAGGATTAGTGCTTCATTTTAATGGGAAGGGAAGAAGAAATGGTCAGTGAGTTACTGAATGCTAGAGGGATAGATGGTCAGTGTTAGGAAGAGTTATAAAAATACACCAAGGGAGGGGGAGAGGAAGATTATGTGCTGTAGTAACAGGACTGGTCAGTTGTGTAATGCTAAGCTTATGAGACATAAGAGAGTGCTCCAAGGGATTTATGGAGAAGTCAGTATTTGTGAACAAGAGTGAGGGAGCAGGGCATATAGTAGCTGCCACATGCTCTGGTATCCCTCTCCTAGCCTTTGGATCATTCATCCGTGTCCCCATGTATAAATCAAGCTGCTAACCGTCGCCTGCGGCAGTCATGTGATTAGCTAGTTTGTGCCATCACTTGATCTCTGGCACTGTGGTGAAGGAAACCACCTAACTTTAAACAGCACACACATTTGCATGTCAGACTCTATGGAGGTTCTCTCTCTGACTGTGGTGTAGCGAGCTTTGTGACATTAACCAGGCCTGCACAAAGACATGCTTAGTCAAAGAGACACTCCTCTTCTGACACCCACAGATGTACTTTTCTATCAAACAGACAGTTTCCTGGAAACTGCCTTATAAAAGTATGTGTAATAGAGCTTTGAGCGACAATTTCTTGACATCTGGATTATCATGCCTATTTAAAAGGTTTTTAACACTAATTTGAATACATTTGTGATAATGCATATTATAAGTGCTTATAAGTTTGAGAACGTGTAGTTTTCAGTCAGTGATTTTTAAAATCTGAGACAGGTGATGGAGACTTGCACCTGAGTTTCAGTACCCTACCTACCTGAGTTTAGCATAATTTTCAGACTGACAAAAAGTTTCACTGCCTTTTTCCACTGAGGGGTCGGTCATCTAGAATCTCTTGCATCATATTTGAGGCAGAGGGCTGAGAATATTTGAAATGCTCGTTTTGCCAGCTGCAGCTCAACACCTCAGGGCAATAGCCAGGCCTGAAGGAAGCCAGGCAGGCCAGTGAGTGTCTGAGTGGCGTTACATTATGGCTTACAGTCTTGCTAAACTACAAAGTGTTAGCATAGTATTGTATAAGCAATTCTCATTGTGTTAAAAGTTCTTGTATGTACATTTTGGCATGTTTTTTTTTCTCTCCCCTGCTTTTACACATTTTTAAGTTTGCCTGCAAGGAAACAATACAAGCAGTAAACCATCTTTACTTCTCAGCCATTTAGTTGAAAATAAATGTGATATTGTTGATTCCTCTCCATCCCTCAAGGTTTTTGTTGTAAACACATTCAGCTGCTTGTTTTTCTTTGTTTGACCTCTGCAACGTTTTTTTCTCTCTCTCTCCTTTTGTTTTGTTTGCTTTCTTGCTGTCTATGAAAGGAAACAAAATGGCCTTTGACTGCAATCAGGGGACAGGAAGAATGATATTCTGCTATCCCACAGCATTTCATACCCTATTTATATTTCAACCACTTAATAATACACTTGCAACAAAGGCCTTGGACCCCAGTTTTATGGAGCCAGCCTTTTAAATTTAGGTACTGAAAATCACGTTTGGCATTAAAAACAAAACCTGAACTGCAAAAGAAAACCTTGGCATAAATTATTTGTATTAGGAAAAACAATTTAATGGCACTAAAGGAATTATTAATACTGAAAAAGCTGTATTGAAAACAAAATCTAATCTTTTGAAATTGTTTTTCAATCTTCTTATTAAGAATATTAATAGAAAATGGCATGATTAGATTTATTTTTCAGTGTACCCTTTTTTTAGCATTAATATTTTCAAAGAGCAACATTTATTTTTCCTAGGTTTTGTTTTCCATACAAAGTTGTACTTTTCAGTGCTAAAATTTGAAGTCGTTGTTCCAGCCTCAGAAGTTTAAGGGTTGGCCACCTTTGTCTGTCTCCCCTCACTGTACAATAAGTGAGAATATGACCACAAAGGTTGAAGTGTGCAAGAAAGTGTCAATTTATTTCTTGTGTCACACACAACCCCTCATCCGTACATCAGCATTTCTGGGTCAGTTGTTGAGATTTTAGAAAACTCAAAGCATTACCAACCCCAGTGTCAGAGCACATTTGTGTCTTGTATGGGCTTTATTGTGGCTGTTCTGGGGGTAGATCATGCAGTGGTTCTGTCCAGTTTTTATTTTTTATTTTTGCATGTGTCTGTGCATATTACATATACTGTATGTTTGTGTGCCTGTATTTGTCCATGTGGTGGCAAGTCTGCACGTCTGAATTTAAATGTGAGTGTGTCAGTTTGTCTTTTATTTTGGGATAACTGCATGCTGAGTTGTCATGACAGTTAACTCAGTGGTCAGTTTTGGTCATACTGCTCTCAGCAATGCAGAATAGAGTGACGAGATCTGACAGAGAGGGACATTTTTTAGCCGCGTACTACCCTATCCCAAAGTCTCACCGATCATAACAAGGCTACTGCGAAGACAGTAGAAGAGGCTTGCTCACAAATGATCTAGATGTTTGACATGCCAATATACCAATCACATGAATCTAGTGGTTTCCATACATTTTCTCAGATTACACACAGTATACTGGGAAGACCAGGCACCTCCACTAACAGACAGGTGGGACAAAAGGTAAACAGAAACAAAGATATACACTTTTTGAATTAGAGATTCCACCACTTAAAAAAAATCTGATTTTCTGGAGTACAACTTGAACTTAACAAGGAGGCACCATAAAATATGAGAGATGTTTAATAACAAACTACTGATTCAGTGAAGGTTACTAGCCTTTGATTCCTTTGGTTCCCTCTGTGCCATGCACTCTTTATATCCAACAGCACTGAAGGCCACTGAGGAACCAATGGACATTAGTGGAAGAAATTAGCAGGACATTGCCATTAAGCAGCCCCATTAAACCAAGGAACAGCTGCCAAGCCAGGCAAAAAAAAGCCTTGTTCACACAGTTGTTTAGTTCAAAAAACAATAAGTTTAACTGTTTTTTATGAATGCTGCATGGTGCACATAGTTATTGTTTTATTAAATTTCCTTAAGTATTTTTGTCTAGTATGGCTTTCAGTTTGTGAGTACTTGTGTTGAGCCTGGCTGTGGTTTGTTTGAGTATGACATGGTTTTCTTTTGGCTTCCAGTTGTAGTTGTGAACATACTAGATAAGACCACACAATTTGTGGGAGTGAAGCTACACTGATTCACCACAAAAATAAAGTATGGTAGCATGTTTTGTGTAATCATTACAGCTATTAAACTACTGAGCAGCATTCTGAGATGTAATTGTACTAGTCTGCTTTGTTAACTATGCTATGGTTCAAGGACCTCTACTGTATGGCCTAATTTACAGCATAGGTACACATGCACACAGACCCTTGGGGCTTTGTGCTGCCTAAACCGTGCATGTTTAAATCCACTAACCACTGTGCAATGCAAAAACATACATGAACAAGCACACAAATGCTCAAGTAACATGGAGATGGTATATAGATGTGAGGCTTGAGTATGTGATGATGCACTGATAATAATGGGTCTGTATAGTGGACATAGAGGAAGAGGCATAGTCATCTTTTAAGAGCTGGCTGGTGGCTGAATAGTGGCACACCCTCAACACTTTGTGTGACACTAACCTGTTGGAGTGGACTTTTGCCAACTAATAACAAATTGTCAAGCTTTCTACATTTCTCATGGGGCAGCCTAGTTAGCTGTGTCTGACAGTCGCTTGCCTACAAGTGAAGTTTCAGTCCAAGGTGGGGCAGAGCGAGCTCCAGAGGAAAGCTGTCATGCTTTTGTCAGACCAGAGGGAAGAGGAGGAGTTTCTCTCACCCCCTCTCTTCTTCTGTCTCTCTTACCTCCATCTATCTTTCTATCTGTGTCAGCCTGTTCCCCTGGTGAAGATCTTCACTTTCTCAGTGCCTGTTATGCTTCTCTCAGTCTGGCTGTGTAGAATAAACAGATGGGCATCAGAGGATGAAACACAAAGTGTCCCCTAGGAGCTGGGACCGTCGTTGTGATAACCCCCTCACAGTTACTTCCTGAGGGCCACAGCAGCCATCCCAGTATGCTAGCTGAGAGTGACACCAAGGCAGCCAGTTAGACTGAGGTGAAAGACACCGCATGTGTCCTACCTGAGGGAGAGATGAGCGTTATACCACAGGGATGATGCCCACCACTCCACCTAATCCTCTTTTCCCAGACACTTCATTATCACCCGCACAGTGCAGACACAGTATGTGTGTGCAGACAGATCTCTGAGGAAAGCCACAGAATCTCACATATAAGTGGAGAGAAAGGAAGGAATATTGAAGAAGGAAAATGGTGAGAAAAAATGATGGAGGAGGGAGGTGGTATGAAGAATGACAGGGGAGTACGCTGAGTAAAAGGTGTGGTGGAGGTGGAGAACAGATGTCAGACATAGTGGGTGGTAGTGAAAGGAAAACAGTTGTGTAATGTGTCAATTCCTTTTGCATATTCATGTATTTTCACTACACAAGCAAGTTAGCAGGCTAAACTGAAGGGAGTCGGGGGTAAACAGGTACTCTGTTCATCAAATATAATAAACAGGCCGTGTTGTTGATTGACTTGCTTAACAGTTAAAGAGCATGTTTTATAGGGTGAAAAATAATGTCCAATAATTATTAAGTCTCTGTGTAGAATCCTGGAGCAAATCTTTAAGAGGGGAGGTTTCCGATATGGGAATTAAGTTTTTGGTTTACACAGATTATGATATATGCATTCCTTTCGGTGTTGGGCCTGTGCAGAGGTGTCTGCTGGGAAGAAGATTAATATCTGAGTGGGGAAGTGCAGCAAAGCTATTTGAGCCTACTGAAACATGTTGGCTCTCTGCTGTGAGACTCACATTAGCACGTGCCATAATTGATGGAGGAGCATACTTAGCAGTAATAATGGGCATTATGGGGGTGGTATCAAGACATTATTTTCAGAAAGCTGTAATTAAGCTTTTTGCTGTGGCTTTGGTGTAGCTTTGACTGTCCAGTATCATCAGAAATATTTTCTAAGCTTCTGATAAACACACTGCTTGCCAATCAGTTTGTTCTGGGCCTCTCGTGCTCAAGGAAAATAAACAAGTTCATCAAACAGTGAGAAGCAGAGTTTGTCTTCACTGACTCTAATCCTAGCCCTGATGAAACAGCAATCAGCTCAGTACCATAGGGAGCCATTGTGTTTACAGTCAGTGGGTGGATAGACTGCTGCTAGCTAGGGGAGATTACACCATTGGGACCACATGGGACATTCTCACCACTAGCCAGCTTCACCTGTGAAATTGCAAACAAGACCTTGTCCCTTCCCGCCAACCTCCTCGGCCACTGGAGTGATCAACACCATACTGACACTTTCCCATGACTCTTCAATCACGTACTGGGGGTGGAGGTGGTTGGTGGCTCAAATAAATAGAGAGCCGGTATGCGTTGAAGTGAGCGACTGTCTTGGTAGTGACAAAGAACACACAGTTGTAGTACTGATCTTTGATGGAATCTAAAGTGTGTGTGTGTGTGTGTGTGTGTGTGTGTGTATTTGATCCCCCAAAAGGTCAAGATTTGTGTGGGGCTGGGGTAAAGCAGAGTAAACATTTGAACTTGATGCCATTTCTTCAACAACTTTACCTTCACCTCCCAAGTTCACTTCCTCTTGTAAATATTTAGAAATTCTATATTAGTTTATTCAAAATTCACTGGCATTACTCCAGAGATAGGCACACATGCTATTCCACAGTAACTGTTTTCACACACCATTTTCTGTGTACTACATAAAAAAGTAAGCCTGAAGGAAATGCTGCGGGAAGTAGTGTGAATGTGAGCCTCAGCTGACATCCCCTGGAACGTGTTTCTCCCCCCTCAGTGGGCAGCAGAGAAAACCTTACCAAGCGTGACAATAACAGAATGCCAAAACACGGATTTGGCCAAATGAGCTGTGAACGCAAACAAAGTAGCGAATTTGTTCTGTGGCATTTGGGGTGGACATGTGTCCCCTCAGCATGTTAAATACTGCACAGTCTTACTGACAGACAAGACGGCAGGAGAAAAGGAAGAATAATTAAGGAGATAAAATATGACAGAAAGACAGAAGGCAAAGAGAGCAAAGCAAAGCAGTAATAACGATGTCAGCTCAAGGATGTGTATGTTAATCATTGTAGCTGCAGTGTTTGTGTGGGTATGCTATTTGTCTGGAGCTCACCTGAGATTTCTCATGCCTTATGGTAAATTTCTGAAGTGTGAGCTGTGCTAGTGGAATGGTTATTCAGTTTTGCCATCCTCCTGAGAATCTCTATTTTTTTGCTCTGTTTATAATTTTAACTCATGATTATTAATATAAGTTTGTGTCTGATTGATCTTTGGCTGTCTCTGTTTCTCTGTGTTCTACATTTTATTCCTAGACCAGGCTGGATGCCCACACTGTCTGTGCCATTCTGAGTCTGACACAGCTGTTAAATGTTTTATTTACTGAGCCTTGACGAGATGAGAGGCAAGTGTTTGGGAATGTCTGTCTGAGGACATTAGCGTGCCTTTCTTTGTGTGTATGCTTCTTTTAAGTGGTGATTGGTCATTGGGCATCCGTTCCTCAACACCTAAATGGACTCTGAACTCAGGAAAGCCATAAACAGAAGCAGCCAATGGCACAGTTAGTCTAAATGGAAAAAAAAATTCTAGTAGCACACAACTTTTTTTGAATCATTTAACTGGGTTATTCTACAAATGGATTTTCAAAATGTTGTGTTGCTGTTTAGCTAAGAGCTTCACATTACGTAGGGCTGGACTGTTGTGTTTACATTGTTTTACTCCCACTCTTCCTCATGTGTGACTGAGGGCCAACCTGCATGGAAAATGGATCTTTGCTGGATGGCTAGTTAATTCACTGGCGTTCTTCCTGAGGTGAATCACTCTCAATGTGGATGCTGCCTTTGATCGAAGCATGTTGCAGCAAGGTCAGCACCAGCACCCAACAGATGGTCATTAAATCATGCGTTTTATTTTTACTCGAGCGTTTTACATTCCTGCAAGATCTGTGTGCTTTTATTGCCACCATTTAGGATCACTACCAAGCTGATCAGAAACATGCAGAGGCCTTTTGTGAGTATGCTATTGGAAAACAATGTTCATACTAACATTGCATTAATTTTAAAACTCAGCACTCTCTTTGCAGGGTTTTATTTTACTCTTAAGAAGCACAGAAGTGCAGATTTTACTGGGATTAGCCTGTGAATATTTTACTGATCACCAGAGGAACTATAAATGCTTTAGTATTAGCTTGTAACATTTTTATTCAGTATTTGTGCAGATGTGTTTAAGGTCTACATGCAAAGTTGTGTGAAGAGTACTGTGGTCTGCTCTGAGGAAGGTCATAACTGCAATGCCATCAAACCTTATAGAACCTATTTCGTCGAGACAATGAAGACAGATTTCTCACCTCCAGTCATCGGCACTCCAGAAGCTTGTTAATCTTAGTGTCAGTCAGCATCATGGAGACAGAAATGCCTAATTACCTTTGCATGATTGGCTGCTGAGCAGAATAGGAAATCCATCCTAATGATGCATGTCAGCTGGTAGCCCAGATTGCTGACCTCCAACGCTACAGTAAGGCAAGAAACAAATGATCAAATCTTACCTTGATTGTTCAGGTCTGTAGGCAGAGAAGTGGAAAGTGTGAGAGAACAACTAGGACAGTTGTAGGAAATAATTTTTTTCCCCCAGTTTTTTGACACAGAAGTTGTAACAGTGTCTGTTCTTCATCTGCAAACTGAGCCCGTCGGTTTGTGGTTTAGTGGGATTTTGCTGCTTATCGGATGAAACCTGTTATTTCCACTGGGTTTCTTTTAACATAGCTGTTTATCTCAGCATATTTCCAAAGATTTGTTTTCATCTGCTCCAAAGTGTCATGACAAAGCAGAATTTTTGAATTTTTTATCAGACATCTATTCACGTTTTAAAAATAAGGTATTGAAAATATGCTGCATTAGCTGTTGGTAACCACAGTTTATGACCATCTGTTTATATTCTTGCTTATGTAAAAGCAGATGCATATGTGCCCCTCCCTTTAATTTACACCAGTTGAATATGCATTCATTTGCATCAAAGTGTAAATCTTGAATGCAGCTCCAACGGCTATAAATGAAAAGTTCTGAAACAAACACCCACGTAAATGCTTGCATTGAATCAAATTATTTTGTAGTGAGAATTGAGCGGCACCATATACCCATCGGCTCCTTTCATATTAACAGGCGAGACGAGGGACAAAGCCTGTGTATTATATTGGCATGGGGGCAAAGTTTTTGACAGACAATTTGCTGTCTTTTCTTTTGAGTGTGTGGTGACAAAAGGACACTGTAGGCTCATTAGGGTCTGGTGTACTGCTGTGTGAAAGCGGTTGGTTTTTTGCCCTTAGGGTCAGTGCTGGGATCTCAAACATCACAACTGATGAGCACTAATCTGGCCTCCTTGGCAAACACAAGCCTTTCTTTGTAACCTTCAAGCCGTGAAACACAATTTACAAAGGTGGCAGGGGTTTCAGGGGCCATGGCATCTACAAGTAAATGGGGGAGGTGTTTCAGTGCATTTGCGTGCACTGTAGCAATCTGATGGAATCCTGCTTTAAGCAGTAATCCAATCTAAAAAAAGGTTGATGAAAATGACAAACCATTCTTTCATTCTTTTGCCAAATTGTTCAGAGCAGGAGCACAGGGACCAAGTTGGATATACTATGACTAGATTACTGTAGGAAAAAAAAACATATTTGGCCATAAACTCATATGTTTATACATGTTGAACATTCATATTTCATTTATTTCACAAATATAGTATTTATTGCAGGTATTTTCTATCCTGATTGTATCCCCATGTACAGTGTAAGTGCTATATATTTTGTGTATATGGATTTTTGGATTCCCACTGTTGAAATGAATGAGCTCAATTACAAATTTAAACAGAATCAGAGAATATGCAAATAGCATCACTATGAATATGATATACAAATGAATTAATGTTGTCCAGATGTTCTATAATGAATCTACAGTTTTTCCAATATCTATTAATCACATTAAAAAATTGTTACGCTCATGAATATATATCATTATCAGCTTATCATATTCCTGGAGAAGAGTTTATAAAGATAGATTTGTCTTGCTACTGTGGTGCCAGTGGATAATCTTCAACATGCTAGCAGAGGTTTAATATTGATCACATCTGCTCTGTCTTCTTCCCAGTAAGCATTTTGGTGAGGGCTTTATGTTAACTCCTCATCTGATGTTCATGAAAATGCCTTCACCTGCATATATCTGTTAGGAGCAGCACTCTTCTCATGCAGCTAATACAGAAGTTGATTAAAGAATTTAAACGGTCCATTTAACCCCTAACGCAGGCGAGGCCTACCTGTGTGATGGTACCATCACTTTGCAGTAATTCCTGCAGGCGGCATCTCAAATTGATCCCTTCTCAGCCATCAGGAAGTTTTAGTACTGCTGTGTGTGTTCAAAGCCCAGTTTAATAAAGCTAGCCGGTCACAAGCCATTAAAGCAGAGAAGAACAATAAATAAACAGACCTGCTCTGTCCTGCTTTTCTCTTTTCCCCCCCACTTCTTCTCCATCTCTGCATGGTCAATGCAGAGAATCCAGCAGCACCTCATGACTGGTTTACAGCTGGAGGCAGGCACTAAACCCCTAAGTGCTAGTGTTCGACAACACAGGAGGGTGGTCACCCTTTATGACGGTGTGATTGTTTCTTTGGGGAAACAGACACGTGTCATATTACAATATTTTTTTCATATGTAAAACGGCATGCTGCATAGAACATCAATATTTTTACTATTATGCATAAGCAGGGTAGTAGGAGTGTGTTATGAGACTGCTGCCACAGCCCAGGCCATCAGCAGGGAGGACTGATATTGACAGGGCCTGGCCGGTGGTGATAGAGTTTATCTGGTGCGGGCTGGGATATGAAATCTAATCACATGAGTGTCAGGTGAGGAAGTGAAGCCACGGATGAGCCACTAATGTGCGCCATCACACTTGTATTCAACAAATGGCAAGGAATTTCTCTCTGCAGGGTTGCAAAAGACATTAACACAGCCTCAGACAAGAACTTTCCTGCTCCATAGAGCTGTCTTTCAGGAAGAGAAAAAGAACTGAATGGAAAAAATTGAGAGCAAGCATTAGAGAGAGAGAGAGAGAGAGAGGGAGAGGAAAGGGCTGAGAAAAGGTTAGCTATAGAATGTCAAAGAATTATCTGAAATAAGAGCACTTACTCTCACCAGCCCAAAATGATGGCTCTTCTTGGCCTATGCATACAGCATTGCTGATTCTCTACATTGTGATACGAATGCTGACCATTTTTCTGTTTGCATAGGCAAAATTAATTATTTGGATTTTTGACAAAAGGTGATTTTGGTTACAGAACTGGTAAACTACTGTATATCAGCGCATTAACATAAGCTCATGCAAGTTGTCCTCTGGTTGACAGTCTTGCAGGCAGCCGGAAGCTTTTTTTTTGATCAGAAATGAGCAGCACACAGGGTTGAGTCATTATAAACTATAATGAAAGCCACAACACAGAGAGATAAAGGTGTTTTTTGTTTGTTCGTTTTATATTCTTCCAAGCTTGATATGAAGGGAATAGCCCTTGTTACTAGTATCTCCCATCGTTAGCCTGTATAGGCCACCACAGGTTTCCACTGATACATGTGGAGCTACTACCTGTTTTAGCTTTTTCAGGAATGCATAATGTGTACACGTTTTCATTCTGTTCTCTCAAGATACCACTGCCATCTGCACAGGCACCCTGACCAACCAGTGGGAGATGCCATGCAGTGCCAAGTACTGAGCCAAGCCAGAGGCAACAAAGTAAAAGTTTTAACTCCTGTGCATTAGTTCACCTCTTAAACCTTTTTGTATCTTGAATCATGGTTATTTTTAAGCATACTAGTTTATTACCACATACGGTACTGCGTCCCCCTCACTTATACGCTTGGTAGTGAGGTCTGGCTGGAAAGTAAAGCAGTGGTAACACAACAAAGACACTCTGTTCTGGGTGTTAAAAACTTTTGTGGCTTCA
The DNA here is from genome assembly GCF_001952655.1 of Monopterus albus. Classification (NCBI taxonomy): domain Eukaryota; kingdom Metazoa; phylum Chordata; class Actinopteri; order Synbranchiformes; family Synbranchidae; genus Monopterus; species Monopterus albus. The sequence continues at coordinate 5,096,986 of NW_018127883.1, read as the reverse complement.
ATGTTTTTGTCAGTTGTCCTTGGGTGCTGTTGCTCATTTGCGCTTGACAAGTTCATTTGGAGAACTTTTACAATAAGCAATGCCCATCTGCTAAAGTGCTAAAGTTGGCACCTGGACTTGCTTGAGGGTTTTGAAGATGTTTCATCTCATCCTGGGCATTTAACTTTTGTGAACCCAATCACAACATCAAGAACACCTTACTGTATATAATGGTACAGTGGCTAACTGTCAAAAAGCCCTTTGTAATTCTATACTAAATTGTACGTCTGAAGATTACAATAAAATATATAGTAAATTAGCACCTCTTTATATATTGGACATACAAAATGTGCTATATTTTATTGTGATGTAACAACACAAGTATATACAGAGATGCGTAAAAGGCCCAGGAGTAGCCATTTTAATACATTGTTCAGTAATAAGTGCACTTCTTCCTGAGCTTATTATTTACCAAGTATGAATCTGATCCCATAAATATTATTGTAGGCTTATTGGTAGGTGGACTGCGAGGGTATTAAAGTGACTGGAAAGCACCCATAATGTGAAACTGGGTAAAAACATTAATGGCCAAGGACAGTAGTATTTATAAACTTTCTACCAGTTGGTGAAGAGTTTGCTACACTGGGCTGCAGAGGGATTATGTAACAAATTCAGACTACTCTGTTAAGGACAGGGTAATCATTTTGACAGTACTTCCAGACAGAACAGGCAGGAGAGGTACAGTGTTCACAGGGATGATTAGCAAATGAAAGAAGTTGGCTTTAATGGGCCAGAAATCTAATCTCTCCCTAAATCTTAGACCAGTAATTGCTTGTTTTATGTCCAGTCCTCTTCCTCTCTCACCTCTTGGTCAGCACTGTTATGTACATAGTTGTAAACCTGTAGACATAAAAAGATGGAGGGCCCCTTGTCTAATATATATACAGTATGTCAGAACATGCTGGAATCTGCAATGCTGTGAATTAGCTATTAAATATTTAACTCCACTTGTCCTATGTGTGTACAAAGTGAGGGAGTTTGAGGGCGTGAGTATGAAGATGATCTCTGCACCTGGTCAGAGACCGAGCTCTCAGGGAAGGCTTGCTGGGCACATCTCTGTCCCCTCTGTCTGTCCAGCATTTCCTGCCCTTCACCACACACCCTTTGGACTCTCACTGAACTGATGACCCCAGAGTGTCAGTGCGCTGTGCCTTCCATTTGCCAACAGTGAGGTTGTTTTTCAGCCCTTGAAATTTTATCCTGTAAGGTCAGTGTTGCAGCTGGCTTGAGAAATCCCAGTTCAGGGTACAGAGAGCTAGAGGGGGCTGAGGGCAGGGTCTTCTCTCAGGCTCCCAGTGGTGTGTT
>NW_018127883.1:5062082-5095627 GCF_001952655.1 Monopterus albus | reverse complement strand
TGGAATCACTCATTTCACTGACAGCTGAACTTTAATTTTCAACCAGAGCCTGATAAGATTGACTACTTTGGTTGGTGCATTTAGATCCTTCTAGCTGCCAACTGTGAGCTATAAATGTTTGCCCATCATGAACAACTCCAATGAGGAGATTACATTTTATATGCCCAATCCACACCAAATCCCCACCATGTGCTCTTATACACACACACACGCACACACATTTTTTCTGCCTTTACAAAGCTGGACTGAAGCAGAGTGATTTCATGCTTTCAGTTTAGTAATGGCATTATGCAAAATACCATTACCCTGGAAAGAACACTCCAATGTGTGGAAGCAGGTCAAGTGCTCATTTTAAAAGAGGGGGATCTGTGGATTTGGACAAAACAATACAAACGACTATGTCTTCCCTTCTCTCTGATTTAAGAGCCATTTAGGAGGGAAACATTTTAGCTGTAATGATGGTGAGCAAAGGTTTCATCCAACTAGTCACTGTTAGTTTTAAGATTCACATCTACAGCTCTCATACAATATTTCTTTTTCTTCTGTCACTCGCTTCCCTTAATTCAGTCTCCCACTCTGTGTATAAAGGTGCTGTAGAGGTTTTGGTGAGTATGGCAGAATGGAAGCTCTTTGTTTGCTCAGGCGCTGATCCTTCACAATGGGTGGATAATGGAGGAACACTTTAGAGACAGATGTTCTCGCTTCATCACACTCCTCAGTGTGACCCTCTTAGGAAGCAAAGGGAGGGAAGAAGAGTGAAAGCTCATTTAAGCAGCCAGGTTTTCTGGAGTCCTTTTGCACTAAAATTAGCTGATTGCAAGTGAAAACCTTAATCTGATGTAGATGTTTACATTTTCTGAAGGACCACAGGATGTTAAGAATGACATAAGCTCATGTTGACTGCACTAATTTACTTGGATCAATCAACCTTTGTTTGGCACAGTAAATGAAAGGTATCCCCACAGCTTGGTAACATAAGCATAAACATAACAGCCATAACCCTATCCAGCAGGAAACGGAGGCATATTTTAACTTGCTGCATGGCAGGCTCCATGAGTGTTTATTAGTTATGGGTCACCTTGAAGGCAGAAGAGTGGATGGAGGGCAATCAATAGCCAAGCCAATAAGGAAGCAAGAGGCTAAGGTTAAGGGGGTAATCCTTGATGGTAAAGCAGGAAATCTATAAAATAAATGATTTCTCCAATCCTGTAAGGTAGAGGAGGCTATTTATTGGAACAGGTTTGGGCACCCACACACATGCACACACACACACACACACACACACACACACACACACACTCTATGGTTACATCTAAGTGAAAAAGAAATGGAGAAAACCCTTGCAATTCAACCTGAACACATGGCAATTTGCAGGAAGCAATACAAAAGCTGTTACACCATGTTTTTCTAAATCTTCTACAGAAGTTTCAGCAACAGCCATAAGATAGTCCTCCATAGCTGGTTGGAGGGGGGCTTGATGTAGGAGACATTTCCTGTGATTCTAGAGGGAACAATTTCAAGCTGCATGTCAGCTTAGTTTCTTTTAACCCACAGAAATACTGTATCACCATGAAAAAGGTTTTTCTGTTTGTGAAACATTACATCTCTTAACCTGAATGCCAGCCACAGTTTTTGCAAATCGATAAATGAGTGCTTACTAGTGAGTAGCTGGGGCTAGTAATTTTAATAATAATGTATCGACGCTCCAGCCTGCAACTTTTCTCGTTGGGTTCACTTTCACTACTGTCATGGTGTCGTTTTCAGCAACAGCAGAAAACCGTTTTGAGCAAAAAAGCTCTGTATATAACCTGCCAGACACCAAGAGGCAGGCAGATATAGTTACTGACTAGATGGTGAAGATGGTGGATAATTTACATATTGATAAAGAGTCAGGCATTTCCCTCATGGGCTGGTAGAGATGAGAAACAGAGCTAAAAGAGAGAATATTAGACTGAACACTGGAGGTTTTTAAAACTCAGATTTTAGTTATAGGGTCAAAGACTTGGAGAAAGAAACTGGCCACAAAATGAAATTCTCTGAGACCGATTTGAGGCCAGCAGGCCAGAAACCTAGGTGTCATCTTTGGCTCAGAACTGAACTGATTTCTCCAATCCTGTAAGGTAGAGGAGGCTATTTATTGGAACAGGTTTGGGCACCCACACACATGCACACACACACACACACACACACACACACACACACACACTCTATGGTTACATCTAAGTGAAAAAGAAATGGAGAAAACCCTTGCAATTCAACCTGAACACATGGCAATTTGCAGGAAGCAATACAAAAGCTGTTACACCATGTTTTTCTAAATCTTCTACAGAAGTTTCAGCAACAGCCATAAGATAGTCCTCCATAGCTGGTTGGAGGGGGGCTTGATGTAGGAGACATTTCCTGTGATTCTAGAGGGAACAATTTCAAGCTGCATGTCAGCTTAGTTTCTTTTAACCCACAGAAATACTGTATCACCATGAAAAAGGTTTTTCTGTTTGTGAAACATTACATCTCTTAACCTGAATGCCAGCCACAGTTTTTGCAAATCGATAAATGAGTGCTTACTAGTGAGTAGCTGGGGCTAGTAATTTTAATAATAATGTATCGACGCTCCAGCCTGCAACTTTTCTCGTTGGGTTCACTTTCACTACTGTCATGGTGTCGTTTTCAGCAACAGCAGAAAACCGTTTTGAGCAAAAAAGCTCTGTATATAACCTGCCAGACACCAAGAGGCAGGCAGATATAGTTACTGACTAGATGGTGAAGATGGTGGATAATTTACATATTGATAAAGAGTCAGGCATTTCCCTCATGGGCTGGTAGAGATGAGAAACAGAGCTAAAAGAGAGAATATTAGACTGAACACTGGAGGTTTTTAAAACTCAGATTTTAGTTATAGGGTCAAAGACTTGGAGAAAGAAACTGGCCACAAAATGAAATTCTCTGAGACCGATTTGAGGCCAGCAGGCCAGAAACCTAGGTGTCATCTTTGGCTCAGAACTGAACTGAGTCTGACTTCTTCCTGCTCCATTCAAGCATGTACTAGGTATAAGCAAATTGATATTGGATTGTGTGTAAAAATGTGTGTTGTTATATCAACTGTTTTATATGCTTGAAAGAATAAATCAAATCAAATCAAACTATAAGGCTCAGGTCTGGCTTGTCACTAAATCAGTTGTTTGTTGTCATAAATTGTCTTGGTTTAGCCAAAAAAAGTTGTAAATCAGTTACACTTGGTTCAGAAGACCGTTGCCCAAGTGCTGACCAGGGCCAGAGGGAGATAACACATCCACACCTGTTTCAAAGTCAGTACATTGGTTGTCTGGCAGTTTCCATATAGATTTTAATCTTTAGCTAGTTTTTAAAGCACTTCATGGTCTTGCCCTAGCATACGTATTAGACGTGCTTCCAGTGTATAAACCGGGGTGGCCTCTCAGGTCCTCTGACACTTTCTCTTTTAGTTGTTGATGCAGGACTTTGGGTGAGGCAGCTTTCAGTTCTTATGCTTCAAGCTGCTGGAACAGTTTGCCTGAGGAGCAGAGAACAGCTGAAATGTCTTTTTTCTTTTTTTCTTTTTTTTTAACGAACTTAAAACCTACCTCCACAGTTTGGCTTTTGGTTAGAACTTTCTACTGCCATAATATTTCTTTAATATCATTATTATATAAGTTATTATTCTATTATATGCCCTGATGTATTTTGCCAGTGTCACATTTATTTGATGTAGTTTTTATTTATTCGATTTTACTGATTTATAGATTTTCATTATTTTTACCTAATTGCCCTTTTCTGCCTTGTCTTTTATCTGTAAAGCACTTTGAATTACATTAACCTGCAGCTTGATTTGAGTGATTGGTTGATATAGACTTAAATTTCTTTGGTGGCTGCCAACACGACTTCAGATGTATCTACTGGTTGTGTAAATGAGCAACTTTTCTAACACGTTTGCCACATCAGCTTAAAAGTTAATGACATAATAATATTGTGTTCACAAGTTGTTTTGCTGCCTCCAGGTGTTAATAAACAAAACTGATAGAAATCTAATTTTATAATCCACACATGTAACAAGCCAATACAACGATGTTGTTCTGCTACTGGCCTTTCAACAGCTCTGCAAATCCATGCAGGGTAAATGCCTTGCTCAAAAGTAACTTGAAGATACTTGTTGACAGAGGGTTGACCATTAATACTTTGCCATGATATTTTGTTTGGAGACTGTCCAGGGTGCCTGGTGTACTAGAAGAGGTGCCTTCTAGTGCTTTTCTAGTGCTAGGAGCACTATTTTTGATGAAGTCAATATTGATGCCAGCATGAGTAGGTGTTTTACTGAAAGTTAGCAGCATCTGGCCTTGCGTGTTGAGCTAAGTGATGTCTTACAAAAATGGTTTTCAATGTCTCCTGTCCAAAAGTAAGGTGGCTTTTTTTATATTAGTAAGGACGCTGCTACACTGAGTTTTTAATTGCGCAGCAGGGAAGAAGGTTTTTTTCAGCAGTGTACCTGAAGTGTGTCAGCATTTGAAGTCTGACCTGTCAGTGGAAGCAACAGGGCAACATTTTCCCCAGTAAATAATTAACATCACAATTTTCACATTAGCTGTGCTCGTTGCATATTAATATAGGCAATTTGTTGCCTCATCTAAGCACTTAGTTTCCTTTTGTTATTAGAACATATGGCATACTTGATGCATAATAGCCACAGCAACTGTTTTTTAGGGTAACTACAGCTAACAACAGTCCAGGATTGTAACTAACATTACTGTAGTGTAGAAATAACATTTTTGTACAAATGCATCCAACAGTACTAATGTGGGCTGACCACAGGATGACTTAAAATAAATACACAGAGAGACATCATGAGTCACAGCATCTCATGGCTGGTTGAATAATCCAAACACTAAAGAATGCCATATCTGGACATATCATCACAGGCACATCAGAAACGGGGTAGAGGTCTTCGACGTCAGAAATGAATCATTTCCTTTGATAGGGATGTGCAGAGTGTGATCTACAATGCATTTTTCCATCTTATCCTTTCAGAATCCTACAGTGACACTGAAAATTACTTGTGCCCTCTACATATCCTACAACTGAAAAAACATAGTACCAGAATGCTGGGATCGATTTCCACTCTTTGCACAGTAAATATCAACTTTGAAATTACAACTGTAGCACAAAAGAATTACAGCTTTCTTCTGTCGTTGTCAAATGAGGATGGCACATCCTAGACAAGCCTCGTCTTTCTACTGTTTAAAAAAAATACGCTGTTTTTGACAAGTCAAATTTGTTTTCCATTTTACTTCTAGAGTAGTGCTTTGTTCAGCAGACTGAGTGGCCAGTCTGGAGCTGACTGTCAGCTCATGTCAGTCGCAGCATCACTGAGTGTCTTTTCATGCTCTAGTCAGCTCACTGTCTGAGATGGCTGCTTCCACTTCACAAAGCCTAAGCTCTCAAACATCCCATTAGCACCTGCTAAGTCAACCTGACACTTTTTGAGGCTGGTCTGACTTTGTGTATGGAAAACTCTTTCTTTTTAAACCAAAAGATATCTTATTCTCTGTAAATGCAGTGGACTAGGTCATAGAAGACTTAAATTTCTCTCGTTTATTAGTAAAGTCATTCAAATTAAACAGTTCAGACTTGAGGCTACTTCTGAGTTTATTTTCCTGGTCAATCTATATATAAAAAATGATTTTTGGTTTTTATTCTAACAGGCTGTCCACCACTTTTAACACTTGCATCTTTTTAAACATAAACACTGAGCTGTTCCACAGAATACCTGCAATGATGTGTAGACTTGTTATAGGGGTTTTACACGTTGCCCTTGTGTGCGAGAGAACCACCAATCTACTTGTCACAGCTAATTTTTTTACTCTAATCTTATTGGAAAAAAAAGTGCATGCCAGATGCTAGCAGTCTTTTGACACACAGTTTCAAATGAGGCTTAATGACCTCATGGGCTGATGTGTCTAGGGGTTACACACAGTCGTCCCCATCAACCTCTGACACCAGGGTCATTCATAAGATTGTGCTCCGGGCAGAGCTCTATTGATAAAGGTCAGTGAAGGGGTCATCCCCTCTTTCTCTGTAGTTCTATTCAATTAAAGAATCAGGAGCTGATTCGGTGCCTGGTGTTCATTGGGACATTAATTGTGCCGATTGACATTTAGTTCAGCTTAGTGTAGTTCAGATCCTCTGAGAGCTGCACAATGACTGGGTTATTTCCTCATCTTGACCGACAGTCATTCTGTTGTCAGCTCTCATGTAAAATTTTAACTTGAAAAAAGCACGCTCTAAATCAGGTGGGCGTTGCTGACTGCAAAATAAGAGATACTCAGTGTTTCTGTGTGACTTTAGCCTACTATTAGAACCCATATCCTGGCTGTGATGCTTCCTCTAATACAGGTGAGGGGTTGTCTGGCATCGCTTTGGAGGGATTTCCAATCATCCACTCAATTTACAGGTCATGGCGAAGGTACAACCTGTAATTGTACCCTTCACTGCAGCACATATTGAGACTCCTTTTGGAAGATGGTGTTTTTTTTTTTGTTTTTTTTAGTACTTGCTCAACCATTTTTTCAGAACAACAATTTAAAAACAGACATATTTATGGATTCCAAATTTGCAATTCAATGCCATTGAATTTAGAATCTGGCCTGCCAATCCCGCAAATTGTGCAGAGTAGGAAACCAAAGATGACTGTCTTCTCAAAAATCTGGACAATAGAACTTTTACATGCTTGTCCATGTCTGTGTTTCATCTAGAAATTCAGTCATGAGAAAGTACTGTATGTTTTTCACTATAGAAACTATATGATTTAATAACCTTGATTTTTGCTATACTATTATGTTCAGACATTGGTTGGTTACAACATGAAATTATAGACGCCATGACTGGTGTATCTCATTGTTTATGCAAATTGATATGCAAATGGTTTGCCTCATACTTCTCAAGCTTATTAAAATAAACAATTATGTATTTTAGAGTAGCCTATGCACCCAAGCTTTTAAATGTGGCTTCACAAAGATTGTTCTGTTTCAGAACTGGGACAACACCCCCACCCGTCTGAAAATCTAATTAAACTAAACTAGTTTTTATCTGTTCTAAATGACTTCAGAGAAGCCATTCATTATGCCTGCCCTCCAGTCCTGTTACAAATATACTCCAATATTACATTTATTTAATAAATAGGTTACTAAATGTTTCTCTTTTTTGTTGTCTTCTCATGTGTGTGCATTGTTGCACTAAGGTATTTCAACCCTTGTAAGCACATGGGAAGTGCAGGCTCTCAGCCTTGATGTCACCATTTTTATTGAACCTTTTAATCTAGCTTGTTGTGAGGCCACCAATCCAATAACATATTTCACTTTTACCGCTAGATATGATGAAAATATAACCAAGTGATCAATGATGGAATTTACACTGTGCCTCCCATTTTTCTGCTGCACTGCAACCATAGCAACAGTACCAGGATAAATCTACTATTTAGTGAAACGACACAAGAATCACTCTTGGATTTGATCATCTGCTTTACTCTATTCCTTCATTTCCTCTCTGTCAGGCTTCAGTAAAAATGATCTGAGAGACAGATAGGAGAAAAAGAGAAATGAATCTTGCCTCATACCTGGTCTAAGTAAGTGCAATGTGAATGGAAATATAAATGATTTCCATTTAGTCTGTTACCAGGATGCCTGGCTCCTCTTTTGCTCTGCTGAGATGGATAAAGGTATGCACATGATTTCTTAAGATACAATTACTACATTGGGGATTGGGGCATGTGTTTTAACTTTTGTTGTGAAGCTATGGATATTATTTGACTAGCAAGGACATTTAATGTCCCATGATGTAATGACTAAGGGTGTTTTCACACATACCTTGTTTGGACCAGACCTCTGGACTTTTCAGTTGGGTCTGAATCAAAATAGCAGTGTGAAAGGGCTATGGTATGTTGGGCTACAGCCCTGAACAAAGGACCAGCCAGAACCAGAAGAGGTGGTCTTGATCCGGATCAAACTGAACCATGGTTTGTTTCTAGTGTGAAAACACCTTTGGGGATAGTTTGAACCACTCACAGGAAGTTGAAGCAGGCTATTGTCGCCCAAACAACAACAGCTTGTGACAGCTCATCTTTTGAAATAGGTTACCTGTCCAGAAATGGAGTGGCCTAAGCTCACAGGACTGCTGGAAGTCTTTGCCTCCTTATCTGTTGATGATTTTTTTTTTCTCCACTATGAGGACATTCATGCACCAAATTTGAATTAGTCTTGAGTTCTGTCCTTGATTCTGGTGCTAATTGTTGTAATACCATAAAAACAACACTATAGTGGCAGCAAAATAAATCTTTTTATTTTCTTTTTCAAATGGAAAAGGCTACTCGCTGACATCAGATGCACACCTGTCTACAAACCAATCAATGTGAAGTATAGGCTGACCCAGCTAACGTAGACAATAATGGCATGACGTAGGTATAACATGCAAAGACCTTTAGTGCATTCATGAATTTTTAGTGTGAAACTAAAACTAAACTGATCAAATGTATAAAGTCTAACAAAGCCATGAGCCTTGGTTTGAACTTTAAGGTGTGCAAATGCCCTAAGATGTTCATGAGAGTGTAGCAATTAAAATTTCCGGTTAAATAAGTATATACAGTTAGTTAATCTCCCTAAATAGTGGTGGATTGTTTAGTCTTAAACAGCAAACAAACACAGTCCACTATTTATTGGTCAGACTTTGACTCCTGCTGCACCACAATGTGGTAACAGACAGTTTTTATAAAACTGGTTTACTCTCTTTTGTTGAGCGTACACTAAATTCTAATAAGTATAAGTTGTATTATAATTACATTATCACTATTAATGTTATAGGCAGTGATAGCACATATTGCTCTTATTTTGCATTGACTAAATGTTTGGTAGTATGGCTAAATATATATATTTTTTTAATCACATGCAGTAGCAATGGTCCTGAAGATGTATGGAATATACACTATTTGAACAGCTATAGACAAACTGTGCATGTACCCACAAACAGTGTGGGATTGCCTAAATAAATGCTAAATGGTTTTAGCTGTTGGTAGGAAAGTAATTGTCATTTGATGTATGGTCAAGGCACAACCTTTGTTTCTCCATCTAGCATTGTTTCTGTCATTTGTTGCAACAAACGTAGCTAAAAGAAGTCATAGTTTATACCTGATTTGTGATATGCTGGTACAGTGTATGGGTGTTCCTGCCTTCCATCACACTGCCTGCTCTGGGCATCCCCATCTAATTAGAACAATGACGATGAGATGGCGATGGCACCTGACAGAGAAAAATGACTACTCAGGAAAAAAGAGCTCGTTTCAACACTGATTACTCACAGTCAGGCTGTTCTGCGGTACTGCTGCATTGGCCACACTGCTGATTGATTTGCATAGCAGATTGCATAGACTTGGAGAGGACCTGGCTAGATTTCCTGGCTGTCACAGTCTTAAACCCAGCATAATCCCTGGCTAGAGGCCCCACATGTTTCTCACCCTTTCATTAATATGGGAGCGTCATACACCTGCTCACCAGACAAACATTAGAAACACCCAGAGAAGAGGTAAATCTCACATACTGTAGAATCTCACTGGTAAATGGACTGGTGACCAGTCAGTAGCATTTGTTCTCTGTTTGGCTTTGAGTCGTTTAGCTCATAACCATTTTGCTGTCACTTTGCCAAAGATGTCCCCACAAATGCAAAGTTATAAGGATGATGGCATCATTTTTGGCTACAACCTTAGTACAGTTTGTTTTGATATACCTACTGCTAAGCTGTCACTACTACTTGTACTACTTCTAATTATAAAACTACTATTCATGGAAAAAAATAAAAATCTAATGGTTCATTCTTTCATCAGCCTTTCTGAATACAAAAGTTCCACTTACATAGTTGGACCAAAAGCAGAAACAAGAGGTGAACATTAACAGAAGACATTGCAATGTTTTTTCTAGGTTTGGTTTGTGTGTAGTAAGCCTTCCTGAGCTGGAGTTCACTGAACTGAAAAATGATGCACTCATTGCACTGAGATGGGTCAGAGGGGTGTAGAAGACTAGCTGAGGCTGGGGGGGGGTGTGTATAGAGAATGCACAATTGGATCTATAGTGTCCATATTGGTATACAATAGGAATAAAAATCTGAATGATGCAGTTTAATAATACATTAATACTGAATCTTTTATGGGTTGTTTTCAAATCAGGCTAATTGCACAACTTGTATGCGCCTTAATGTCATGCTTACTTAATGAATGTGCCTTAAAACAAACTGTGAAATTTAGCTGCCTACAAACATTATCATTATTTGGAAAGCTCATTTGTTTTGTGAGAGAGAAAAAAATGTTAAAATGCAAACTAAATGCAAGACAAATGCACAATGGTGACAACAAAGTGGTAAAGCATGCTGTCATCTTTGAGTACTGAAACAGGATTCTTTTTTTGTGTTATTTTTGACCAGTTTTTGATTAAACATTTCAATTGGCATTTTTTGTCCTTTACAGAAAAATACAAAACAAATTATAAACATTTGCACAAAACATTTTAAAGATATCTGAGCCAGTGAGTGATTTTTCACTGGTTTTGGGGGGTGTTGTCATAATCTTTTTTTTTTTTTTTATAAACTATGGATATGTGGCTTTGAGGGTCTTAAGCAGTTGATCAAACTGTGCTGCCTATACAATGCCAACGTTGACAGATTGAGGCCAAAAATGACTATCCACTCATTTCACATAGTTGTTCTTACTGTATGACCCGGTACCTTTTTTTTTACCTGTGGTGAAAAACACTTGCTTGTAGTGCTCTCTTGACATTTTGTGTACTGTGATTTTATTGTGCTAGTCATATGTTCAGCATCACAAATGTGCCCATATATCAGACGGTGATAAGTCTTGCAACCCAGCTCAAAGGAAGCACGAAGAAGAGCACACATGACTTTTCAACAAAAGATTAATCAAAGGTGAAAATTGGTGCCATCAAAGCTGAATGAAGTGTACAAATGCGTGGAAAGTGATGTGTAATACACAGAGTATGACAAAAAGCAAGCCTAATTCAAAAAAGGGGCAGCCAGCGCAGGTGTCAGCCATCATCTTAATTTACTTCCCGCAGCACTTTCAAAACAGGAAATAGACCCATCCAAACAGGACAACCCAAACACAAAGGGAAGAGGGCTGTCATGTTAATAACTTATGTACTGTATAAAAACATGTATAGAGTGGATAAGCTAGAAAACAACATAAGGAATGTATTCATAAATCCTAGGAAGAGCTGCGATGGTTTACTTCAGAGACATTGAAATGCTTGTGTAGAAGTCTATTTGTGCATATATAAATTTTTAATGATTTTCAGTATAGCACTGTCAGCTTAAACGGCAGTTTGTGCATCATGTTTTGCTGGTTGGTTATCATTGTAGTTTTTCTTTTTTACTATTTTATGCTCTTTTCTATAGTTTTACACAGTAAATATTTTGAATTGTCACTGTATAATATTGGAAATTGCCTCCAGTAGCAAAAAGAGCAGCAATTCTAAGCCATAGATATGTAAAATTGAGAGTTGTTTTTGGTCTGATTTTATGGACAGAAGCTGGCCTAAATGTCTTCACATTATGTGCACACTGTCTAGAATGGGTTGTAATTATCAGAATGGAAGGCCTAACATAATAGCAGAGATGCTTGATATCAGTATTCTGGTACTAAAGCAAAGTGCTGTTGTTGGGCTCCCACTGACATTGACTAATTAACATTACAGCTGATGTCTCTGGAGTCTGTGCCATGTTGACGAGTGAAACTGAGACAGCCCATAATGTGTGCAATAGTGCAAGCAGTTACAGGTTTAATTTCTTTGCAGTGCCCTTCAAGGAATTATTTAAGGAACTATAAATTTTTTGTGCAGTTTGTTCATGTTGTACTTCATGTGAGATATCCGAAAGATACATTACCATTTATTAACTAGTGTAGTTGTCTAACAACTCATTGTATTTAACTCAAGAGCCAGTATTTTGGACTGTAAAGCTCATATAGGTGCGGCTAATTGTATTTGTCCCTTTTCGCTTACAAAGGAAAAGCTACAGTTTTCTCTGAAATAAGTTTAAACTGACTGAAGTAATTGACATCAGCCATGATCTGTTCCATATTTAATCAAGCATTCACATTACCGTACTTTCCGGACTGTAAGCCGCTACTTTTGTCACTTCATGCGCATACCCTCATCATGGACAACACACGCCGAAATGCATATGATGCCGCTTCAAGTTACAGGCGCTCGATCTGGCTGTCGAAATATCTCGTGTTACAACGTGGACACCTGCGGCTATGTACAACATGTTTTTTTTTGTCTTACATTTAGTGGGTGCGGCTTATAGTCCGGAAATTACGGTACTTTAGCTTTTTGTTATATTTTAAATAATGCAACAAATGAAAATGATTTGAGCAAAAATATTTATACCCTTAACATGATATTTTGTAGCACACCCTTTTTAGGCAATCACTGCAATCAAGTGCTTTTTTTGGTGCTCAGTGAGACTTTGTCACTTCTCAGCTGGTGCTTTGGCCCAGTCAGTGGTCCAGTGTTTTCGTCTCTTCCCATCTTCGGTGCTTTTTTAGATGTATGTTTTGGATCATTATCCCGTTGGAGGAGCCATGAGCTGCGACAGCTCTCTGACACTGGGCAGTTTGTTTTACTCCTGAATGCCTTGATAATCTTCTGATTTGATTGCACAGATTGCAGGTGTTGTGGTACACCTTGACAGATGTAACAAGGCAAATCCATGACACAAAGTGCAACTGGACACTGATGCTGTTGAAGGTCAGGTTTTTGAAGTTTTCTTTCTTTTGTTTGTTTTTTTTTCCATCATATGAACTATCCTTCTCTTCAATTGTGGACCATCCTATGGACCTTAATGATATTAGCAAGTGTGATATGGGAGTATCACACTGCTTTGGAGATGATCTTGTCGCCTTTCTTGGTCACGCTTGGCAATTATTCTTGCTAATCTCCTTAGACAACTCGGTTCTTTCTGTCTCTTGTCCATGTTCAATGTGCTGAACACACAAATGCCAACTGCACAACTTTTCTCCATTTATATAGGCTGAAATTACCTATGATAATAACTGAAGACAATGGTCTGCTTGAAAAAGCACTGCAATCCACTTATTCACTACCACTTCTAAGAGGTACCAGTAATTTTCCTTTTGAGCTAAGCAAGAATTCAGCTCTTTTCACAGCTTCTTTGTTTTATCCTAATGTAAACTAAAGACATGCAGGTTTACATAGTGAAAGCTACTGAATAGCATAAGAACATTTTATTTCAGCAATTCTCAGGAAGTGAGGTGTGAGGCTACCAACACTTTAACCACAACTGTACACACACAAGTGGCAGAATACAAGTTCTTTTGGGTGTGGCCAGCAGAGTTTGGTGATTCTGTGACCTGAGCTGTTTGTGTACCTCAGGTGCCCCTGCAGTGATGTTGAAGGAGAGGTTGGATAAAAAGGAATAAAATATCATTTGGTTTCATTTGTGTCCCTTCAGATGACTTTCTTCCTCTAGGCCCATAATGTCAATAGTAAATGACCTTTCTGCTAGAGGGTGGATACCCAAACTGAGCTCAGTGGCATCCCTTCAGTACCCAACGATTTGTGTTGGGTTCGGACAGAAATATGCAGTCTGATCCATACTTTTTGCCCGAAGTGCCATCTCCCAACTGTTTATTTTGTCTGATTAACAGTTTAATTAAAACCAAGATATTTAGTTTTAGTACTATTCTATGAGATATCCGAAGCTAAACAGCCTTTAGTTTCAAATATAGACTGAATAAATTTTAAAAAATTGGTGAAGAAATGTTGATAAATGATCTGCTTACCGTCCCCACAGAGAGGGAAAACAGTCAAACCTCTGGTCTCTCTCTATAAGCTGCACTGGCACCTCCAGTCTAATTGGTGTTTACCAAGGCTGTGCCAGGTCTCTGTGCTGGCCAGCTTTGTATTTGCCCTGCTCTCTATTGACTAAATCCCCAGTTGTAATGCTAATTTCCAAGATCATACATCGCAAAGGCTTGTAGCCTTTGCTATAAGAAGAGCAGTGCAGAGTACTACATGTGAATTGCATTGTGGGAATACTTTAACAATCCAAGAGCTTACACACTACAGCAGATGCAGATATATCACTGTCTGTTTCAAATCTGATTCTTGGAGTTACAAATGAAGCTATTTCACATCTTTGTTCTGTATTATATATGGCTTATATTGTGCATTAGCGATTGCTTATTGGCTTCATTTTGGTAATAAAATATAACCTGTGTATGCATATTACATATGTGAAAGACAGTGGTGTTAATACTAGGTTACTTCCAGAGGTTATCTAGTTGCAGCAGGATCCCCACCCAGTGTATTCAGTCAAAACTACCAGTACTCATTCAGACTGTAGTGTGCAGAGGTGAGCACAGGTTGATCACTGTCATGGGTATTTTAACATAAGACTCATCTTTACGTCCCCACATACATTGGCTGTTTTGAATTTTGGCTTCTGGTTGCACCACATTAACTCACTCTGACAATTTGGCAACCAGACATTTGGCTTATAGGAGTATACATTTTACTCAAATAAAACACTACAATGCCATGGCGTTTTTGTTCCTACACCGAGGTAATGCAGCAAATCAGTGGTTTCACTTTCTTTTTTTCTGTCCCTTGTGTGTGTTTTACTTCTGAGGCACAGTCAGCCTGGATATGCAAAATATTCTAATTTTAATAACATCTTAATCTCTTCTTTAATGGCATCAGCAATTATACCATAAATGGATTCAGTATATTCAGTCTTAGTATAAAACATGAAAAATGGATCATAACCTGCTTAAGAGGCTGTAAGGAAATCATCAGATTAGCTCCAAAACAAAGAATGTAGCCTGCTGCTCTTTTAACATCCATCACTGCAGCTCCACTGCTTAGGTGACATATATGTGCTCTGAGAGATTTAAACTCAGAATTGATAACTAATATTCTTAGAGGTGACAGTGCACTACATTGCAAGTCCACATATCATCTCTGATGTCTGGAAGGTCAGTGGCTTCCGTCTTGCCCTCAGTAACTGATATCCAGCACAGTTGATTCATTGTGGCACAGAAAATGGTGTATAATAGTTTGTTGTTGTTTTTTAGTAGTGTGTGATGTTTAAATGCAGCAATAACTCTTATCCTCAAAACATAGTCTTGATGTTTTATCTTTTCCCTAGATTCATAGCAAGTATGTATTTGTACTCAAGAGGACTGGAAAATAAGAAATTATGTTGACTCAAAATGCTTATTTTTTTTACGAAATGTTTGGCAAGGAAAATATCTTTTGTCTTCAAATGAGCGTGTTCACTTAGACAGTATTTCTGTTCCTCCTGATATATATAAAAAAAAAATGTTTTGAGTTGCATTTGTGGGGCTGGTAAAATTAATGGACAATTATGGTTCTGCGTTAAATCTAGGTAATGTGTAGCTTCGTCCCCTATGCTGTAGCCTGACCTGCACCTTTGCAGAAATAAAACTGCACATCGCGGTGATACAGACAGGAACAACTGTGCCTGGTTGCATTGCAATTTCCTCATTCATGTCACTCAGTGGCCGGAGAAGCACGGAAAATCTCCCTCATTCTGCCTCAGTTGGTTCTCCTCTGATGCCTTTTCTCTTATCTGTGTTGCAGTAATTTAAGTAAAAGCAGCTGCTGTTCAACATCTATTAATTTTAACTCCAATATGAGTTGTTCACTTTCAGGTACCAATGTTATTATGTGGTGAAGAAACACAGCACAGTGGCATAGACGCACCACCTCCAACTAGTATTTTGGCAGCATAATTGCAGGGAAACGCAGACACACCAGCGCACAAGTATAAATGCGCACAATGGCATAGGCCACCTACCTACCCTACGATGTAGGCTCTGTGTAGATTTCACTGAGGTATGAGAGTGAGAGAAAATGCTTCAGTGGTCTCATTAACATACCCATTCTGATCACATGCAGCACAGACATAGCCTGATGTTGTTTTATAAAAATACTTAACAAAATAATAGTTATTAAGAAGATCTTTGATACAGTTCAGAGAAAAGTCTATGTTTGAAATACAGTGGCTTCAAAATGTTTTCAGACCCCTTCATGTTTGCACATTTGATTTACAATCAGTCCTAATGCAAAGGGGGGTGCTTTGATAAAGGAAGGTTTTCAGAGTTTGATTTTTAATCATTTGATAACATTTCTAAACATGATTTAACTTTGTCATTATGAGTTTTAAGCGTAGATTTATTGGCAAATGTATCCATTAAAGTTAAATCTACAACACAAGGTATACTAAAAGTGAAGGGGTCTGAATACTTCCTAAAGCCGGTAAGTATGTGAAGCTGGTCTTCCCCAGAGAAAAATGATCTGCTTAATTAAGAGGGCCAGCAGGAAAGGCCTAGAATAATGACAGTATAATTATAAAACACCCATTTTTGTTAATCATTGGCTCTGCAGCAAGGAGCATCACATGGTGGAGCCAGGCCATGGCCACTAGTTAAGCACTGAGACCACACAGGGCTTTTACAAGTAGAGTCAGTAGAAAGAAGACAGACCTTTTACTGAGGATGTGGGGAGCTGAGAGTGAGTCCACAGACCCACTGGAGGTTTTTTAGTTAAGTGGAACCTGGGGAGAAAAGCACCGTAAGATCATTTATGAAACACAGGGCATCAAGAGGCACATAAAATAGGCATGTTTATTTTTCAAGTCAATGAATATTGTGCCAGGCACTGATGCATTGTTTGACCCACAGGGAAGCAGAGCTGTACTACTGGTTGTTGTAGATCTTTAAAGAGAAGCGGTCATTCTCTTAGGTCCCACACCTCATTAGAATTAAACAGAAGCATCAGTGAAATGTCCCAATTGATCAGCCGTGGTCAGTCGTGATCAGGCATTACACTGGAGATATTTGCCAAACAGTTAATCATGGCAGGGCATTTAGTGCTGAGCTTTGTGTTTATGTGGAGGTGGGCTAAGTGTTCAGTCGGTTGGTCTCAGTGTCTGGGCCTTTAATTTGTGTCTCACAGCTGGACCTGGGGAAGGTGTTTCAGTGGGTAGCTGCAGATGCTTTATCTCCCCTGCACTGACACAGGCTCAATTAATAGACAGCACATTTTGGGATTCTGCAAGAAAGTTGTCAGGGCCCTGTCAGATAAATCACTGGAGAGGATTCAATGCTGGTCATCACTAACTGGCCCCGGTGGCCTGTTTCTTTTTGTTTGCTTACTTTAAGTTGCATAAGGGTAATGATTTTACAGCAGCAAGACCTGTTTTTTGACAAGTGCTTTGATTACCGTGAATTAGAGGCTACAGTTAAAGGAATCTCACTAGTTATGTTTTTGTTTTTGATTCAAAAGCAATCAGTTTAATTGTTGAATAACAAGAATTTAATTCAAGTTAAATTTACTTTATTGCAGTCATTTTATACTTTCATACCTCTGAAGTCAATATATAAATCTATTGATCATAAAATCTACTCACCCTAACATACCCTTACTTGAGGATCGTAAAATACAAATAATTATTTTGTGCCCATCAGCGGTTTTTACTGATTTTATTCAATTTTCCCTCCTTTTAATCATCTTGTTTACAGCTTCACCATAATGGAAAATATCATAATAATTATCTAGAGAACTGAGGTAATCTTCTTTGAGAGAAAAGAGAAACACTTATTGTATTGATTTTGAAGCTTAGTTGTTTCACGCTTTTTTTCTTTATTGCAGTCAGGCAGACATTCCAGTGATGTTCATCATGTTTATGAAAGAGCCACATTAATTTTGCTTTGGCATGTCCTCAAATTTAGTTCCTTTGCCTACTGGCTATCCCTTAAGGCTTAAGCTGCATTACATTAAATAAATATGAAAGCCCATGCAGGGAACCTATATTGTAATCCTAAACTGCAATTAATGAACATATTGTATTATTCAGAAGCTTTTAACATGAATTTTGTCAAAGGCTGAAAGTATTTATTTTCCTCTAAACAATGTTATGTAATGTACTATATATGTCTATCTTATATCTCAAGACTGTACAACACTGATATCATAGAGTTAGTTATCTTGGCAGAAAGAAGATACCAAATCGCACTCTCCAGTTAAGATAGCTCTGGCATTAGCTCTTATCACATAGTTTTTATCAGCCCAACTTTGCTTTGTCTTGTTACTGTACATATAACTTGTGGGCATATCTCATCAGTTTAGACCTGAATGTCTAGAAGTACATACTATATTTGGAAACCTGAGCTTAACCAGCATTAATAATTAATGGAAGAAAGAAAAATGGATGTAAAAATAAAACTGGATGTTATAACACCCATTTCCTGCTGCTTTGAAAAATAGCTGCCACTATTGCAGTATGTAGTCAACATTAACTAACCATACGCTGGCTACTACCACAGTGCATCAAGAACACAAGAAATATTACCACAATCTCTTAGTGACATTAGCAAACATCACAGTTTGCTAAGGTAATTATGAAAATAAATAATAATCTGTCCTTTCCTTCTTTATTTAATATTGATAATGTATTGTACCAGATATACTGTAGCTAAACACTCATTTTCATCAGTAGACCCTGGTCAATAGCCACCAAAGATAATGTATGAAATGTGATAATAGAATAAATGTGCAGGCTGTGGTATCAGCCTGTACTGTATCACCATGTTGGCTTTGGCTTGTCCTATCCTATTTTTATGATGTGTAAACCATTGCTAGACACTAAACGTTATACACAGGCTTATGATAACGGAGTGAGTGACTAGAGTATACGTTTAGATATTAGGCTACTCTATACTTGTTTCCAGTAAATGATAGTTTTAAATATGCTGCTTGCTTTTTACTATTGCTCAAATATTTATTGCTCCTGACCTAACAGCTGAAGAGATTTTATTAGAATGCCTGAAATTCTGGTTCCTGATAATAAACAGTGATATTCCTAGTTGTGTGTATATCATTACACACTATCGTGTTGCTGTAGTCTTTCATTTGTTCCTCTTGACAGGAATTCAAACATCCATCGCCTCTATTTTCACAGGTAAAAAAAAAAAGTTTGACCCCTGCCCTCCTCCCAAAAAAACAAACAAAACAAATCTAGGATAACCTTTTAATTCCAAAGTTCTCTCTGGTTTTGACATGGCTCATGTGTTGCCTTACAAATGTGAATGTATTGTACAAGGCTGAAGGTTTTGCTGAAGAATCACCTTGCACCAGCACACCCAAAGAACCATGCATAATAGCAACAGCTGTTCATGCATTTTAATCCAAAGCAGTGGCCTTTCATTGAAAGGTTCCATCTTTTTTCATTTCCGTAGTTACGGACTTGCCAGAGAGTTTGGCCTGAACATCCAAGTTTCTGAAGCTGTAGCCATGTTTACTTTTTGTTCTCAGCAGCCTTAAAGCGTGTTATGCAGATCTCTCAGTAATTACATGCATTTGTCTAGTCCTGTCCACTGTTGTTGCAATGTATCCATTGAACAAAGTGCTTCTATTCCAACTCTCATCTCTAGCCAGCTTGTTCTTATCATTAATATGATGCTAAAAACACTCCATGAATAAGTAGCGATGGATGTGGTAGTTCTGCATTAATCTTAAGTAAAAACTGTATCCAATCAGTAATTCACATCTGGTTCTATCTCTTGATGTAGTCCCGGGGGAGCCCTTGCTGGTCAGCAGCATGATTATACTTTGAAATGAGGAAGAGCATATTTCATTTGATCTTCTCTGACAGCTGATTTGCTCCACACTCACTGCTACCTATTGATCAGTGATGCTTCCAGGTTGTGGTGGGTTATGCTTTGTACTAGAGAAACGACTCTAGTAAACACACACAATGAGATTTCAGGAACCCTTACAGGGAAAATTACATGCATGCTATGTTTTTCTTGTTGATAATTTTAAGAAATTCTTTGATTCTTCCCATGATCCCAGAGAAACCAGTGGAAATGTTTAATTTTATAAACATTTTAACATGTAGACAATTATGACCTGAAACACATGAATGAGAAGTGACAACTTTTATTCACTTTGTGCTATGACACCACATTTGCAGAAACCTTAATGGCTACACTGCTGCCTTACATAAGGCCATGTACATATGCTTTGAGAGCTGCTGTACCAGATTCAAATTGCTCTTGTGTCCAACACACCTGGCCAGTAAAGCTGATTCTGAAACACACCAATGCATAGACAGACATGCACGCATGTGCAACACATATTCAAGCATTGCACTTCAGATTGATTTTGCTAGGGAGGATCTGAGTCTCTCATACCAAGCTGTCTACTGACACTACCTCTTCACTTCCTCTTTTTCCTGTAGTGGTAATAGTAAAGCTGCGGTGCCAAAGGTAATCTAACCTAGGAGACGAGGCGATAATGGCCACATTGATAGAGTGCTTGTTTGTAATAAGAGACTGGATGAGGAGTCAAAGGTGAAAAATGAGTGTGATATTGAAGGAGGCAGAGGAAGCTGTACGAGGAGGTTTCTGTGTATTTGTGATTATTAAGGCACCTCACACCATGAAATGAAAGAAGGTTTTCAGTAGTAGAAGACGCAATTTGTGAATTTCCACCAGGAAGGTATCATAATTACAGGATTGGTATCTTGAAAATATGTTGCTTACAGTGTTGCCTTGATGAAGTGCTGGCATCTGTCTGCTGTTCCCCTGTATGTCCACAAACACTGATCAGCATAGGCTCAGTTTAAGGCAGAGAACAACATGCATGCATGTCTGTTTGGAATTATACAGTTTCTTCATGCTGTGAGGAAATACAAATCATTATAGCTAATATAACTGCAAAAGAGACCTGGACACCACATTGGGCAGCATCTTGTGTTGATTCTCCTTGTCATATCAGCTCAACACGGTCACTAAAATGCCTATTGATAGTCTGGGCTCGGTTTAGGGTTGGATTTAGGAGTCAAAACTGATCAGGATCGTTACTTTAACAAGAAAACACATATTTGATAGTTGCAATACAGGAAAATTCATCCTTGGACTATTCAGATAGTCCAAGTGCTAACCTGTGTGGAGTTACTGTTAAGGAGAAGAGGAAGAAGACGAAGAAGAACAGTACCCCTGTCATGTAAAGAATGCAAACAGTGAACTTCAAGTTGTCAGCAGGACAGACTGACTATGCTACCTCAGACAGGGAATCCAGCAGTGACTAGACAGAACAGTTAAAACAACATCTTTAAACGTGGGCTGGGGCCGTCACTATTGTCTCAGGGAGTTCGGCACGGCTGGGGTTTGGCACCGACTTGTCCGCAGCTGTTTCAAAAGACAGTGTCACATGAGCCATGGTAACCTATCCTGGCATTCCTTTAGGGCCCTGGGAACAGCAGCATAGAGAGTCTGTGTTCTTTATGTGTCGTAACTCCATCCCCTGCACCTCAAACACCAACTCTAGTCTGTATTTTTGAGCATCACTGTCCATTATTTCTAAGAATGGAAAAAATAATTATATTTCCCAACTAAATCTGTTGACAGTGAGCTGAGGGCTAGCTGCCTAATCTTAATCTTTCACACATTTTTCTTCTGCAGGAATCTGTTTATTTCAGCCACAGGTCCACATTTCTGAGTTAGGCTCCAACTGCTCTGTTATTGATTTGTCCCACAGTATGTAATAATAGCTGAGGCTTAAGCTGTAACTAGGTTTCTTTATACCATATCAGAGAACACTTACAGTCTTTGCTGACATATTTGTCAACTTGGGCTGAACTGTAACAATAATAACAGGGTTTCCACTGCATTGTGGTGGAACCTGTGATTGTTGTGTCATTTATTCTGGTTCCCACTTACACAGCAGTGTCAGGGGAATTGTGAGTCATGTAAGCCTGAGGTATTTTGTCACTTTGGAGAATAACATCTGTGACTATATGCCTGGCATTCTATTAGTCCAAATCCCCTGTTTCCCTGGGCATTATAGGTAAAATGGAGATTATTATCCCCTTCCAGGGAACTTGGTTACAGCTAGCTCGTGGCTCCTGTTGCATCCAAAATTGTTCTGATTAGGAGACATAATCTAGTGTCACAAGGGAATAACCACAATGACTTGAGCATATTCCACCTGACATTTTGTTCAGCCAGATTTCTGATTGGCACTTGATTAGCAACTAATCCATGTCATTATCTCCTTTAGTGAAATTAGTTGAGTAGAAAATGGTGCCGTAAATCACAGAGGTGGAATCTGGGGTGGGGGGGAGGCTTTGAACAGTGTACAGCTCTGAAAAGTGCTGTGAGGAGAAAGGAAATGTGTTGTTGCCATAGATACTGCAGAAATAGGTGAGGTAATATATGACTATGTAGATTTAGGAATATGTCCGTTTTGTTTTGTTTTTGTGGGAACTGCAACTCACAATGTGAGAGTATTGATAAGAGTTTGGGTTCTTATCGCCTGACCTGCCCACAAGAAGTGTTGGTGATTTAGATCTCGGTGGATCAACAGGTAATGCCCCCACAGACACAGAGTAAGGTTAAAATTTAGACCTACCTTGGTATAAGTGACCACTTATTCCCCTCTGTTAGATTGATACTCAGACTTCTCCATATTATGTCAGGTAGCATACACCACCCCCACCCCCATACCCATCCTACCCACCCTGTGCCGCCTCTTCTGGCTCCAGTCCTGAACCTAACCCTCAGAGGAGCAGAAAATAATTAGGAGAGAAAATTGCAGCTGACACTATTTCTGAAAAGCAGGGTATTGTAATGAGAGCAGAGCAGGTATTCATTGTGTCTGTCTGAGGGAGCGATTGAAAGCCCTTGGTTTTCGGGCTGTCTGGGAGAAGCCCAGGGAGAGTAAGCAGAGCTTTGCTGAGTCCTTTAATGCATGTGGGAACAGAGCCTTGAGAGGACAAGGCAGAGGTGTCTTCAACAATGGCAGGAGCCAAGGTTACAGCTGAGTAACTAATTCAAACTGCTCTAGACTGACACATGCACATGCTTGTGTCCCTTGTCTCTCTCTTTATGTCTCTCCCTCTGTCTCTTGTGCTCTCCTCATTTCCATTATGAGTTCAGAGGTAGACTGTACATCCATCGCTTACCGTTATCTTCATTAGCCTCGCAGACTTGCTGGCTGCTCAGAGAAGCTTTCTCTGAGCAAGGCTCTCAGGAAAGATGAATAAATGTTTTGTCCCACATAGGCACAGCTTTCAGCAGTGGCAGGCTGCAAGGAGAGATAGATGAAGTATTAACTGTTATATTTTTCAATGGGGGTTGAGGAAGCCCACTAGAGGGGTGGACAGAAGCAGATGCTGCCGTCTGAATATTAAGTCTTCTTTATAGAGGACATTTCAGTTAACAGGCTTAACAGGAGTTGAAATATAGCACTGGGCGCCACTGACTGTGCATCATGTAGTTGAGTACATGTTCATCTTAGGGCTTCTGCTTGATATGTGATTCAGGATGGGAGATGAGAGAGAGAGGTTGCTTTGATTGCCTTTCACTGTGACACAGGTGCATCATCGCGATAGCTACACCGATTTTTTTTTTCTTCTCTTTTTTGCATCTGAATATAATGGAGTTGGGACACAGCCAGCATAAACAGTGTTCAGGAGTCCTTTTGAAACTATTCCAGCTACTACTTGAAACATGTTTCATAACCCATGTTTTAAAAAAATACTATAACTGCAAGATGACTGACTGTAGTTGCAGAACTGGATTAAAAGCACAGTTTACCAGACTAATATGAAACTTGTGATCAAAATGCAGAATGCTGTTTATTACTGTTGAAGGCTTGCTGTTTCATGGTGAACAAGAGGAGAGTGAGTTGGCATGTCCTCCTTTCAGAAGCGAATGTAAAATGCCATTATTAGTGAATGAGAATCGGAGGCTGCCTTTGTAATGTTGCAGGCATCTATAATGTAGAAGTCTGCAGGGAATAATGCTGAAATCCCACTTAAATGAGAAAATAAATTGATGGCCAAATTGCATGTGGGTCATAGCTCCACTTACAGGAACTCAGATCTGCTTTTAGTTGCCTGAATAATGGACACACAGAAATGTATTCACAATCAAGTTTTGACTCCCTCACAAGCCACTGTGCAATTGAATTTGAAATTAAAGTACATTCTGAAACCCCTGTCTGCCATTATGCTTCCCCACCCCACTCTATATCGCTTTGTCTAACACTCAGAAATACACACACCATACCCATGATTCTTCTGTCGTACACCACCCGTTCTGTGAAGTAAATCAAGTAAATTAAATCTCTAGCGGTAGCATTCGAGGTTCTGGCAATCAGTCAGACCAGTTCAGCATCTTCATCTCTATGTATGGGCACTTTGAACAAATTACAAAGCTTGTAGGGTCTCACTGACAACAGATGCACAGTAACACACACAGCAACATCAGTTTCACACTCATAGTAGCTTATGCAACCATGAACAGGAGAAGCAGTGAAATGGAAACCATTATCTGCAATCTCATTCTTTAGCTACTGAGATGAAACACAGGCTGTAGGCTTTTGCTTTCTGGGTTCCCCAGGTGCTCATAGGTTTAAAAGAAAAGAAAAAATCAGCCATGCTTGGTAGTGATGAGAGATAATGTCTGGGGAAGATGGACTCCTGTGGGAACACTGTAAACTAGAGGAAAAATGTTCCCAACCTGTGTGTGTGAGACACTTGTTTTCTATATACTCTCATTTTCACATTAGTGGAAATGACAGGTAGCCAGCTTTTGTTGAAAGACTGAAAACAGCTGTGTATGTAACAAGCAGATGAGTCAGCTAGATAAGACAATACAATTATTAAGGCTTTCAGAGCAATTAGCACTTGGAAATGGCAACATTTTGGTTTAGAAGTCAACCTATAGGTCTTTTTCTTTCAGATTTCTTAGTTTCCTCAAGTTTAGTGGTCAAGATGTGGTAGGAAAACTGCATTTAGTCTTCAAAAGTCTATTAAAACAAACATATTGTAGTATATATTATGTGAAAGATCTTGTAAAAAACAACCTAACAACAAGGAAAGGAGGTATTTTAATGTAACATTTTCAGTCATCTTAGAGATTCACATGAAGGGTCATAACACCTAATACACTGAATGCTGACACTAGAAAAAATGGACTGCCCTGACAATGCTATGATACAGCTACAACATCAGGTAAACACATTTAGGTGGTTAAATCTTATTAAGTGCCGTAATAAACACAATGGAAAAAGGTTTTCTGTTTTATGTGCCGAGCGGCTTTATGCGTACATAAATGAGAATCATGCTTTCAGTTTAGCCATTCCTGTTTGTGAGACGTTAAGAAGCAATTATGATGCAAATAAGTGTAGCTGATGGTCATGAACAATCTTGTTTGCACAGTGGATATTATAAAAATGCCAAGCCTACAGGCAGCACTACCCGCTCTGTGTTGTGTTAAGTAGCTCTCCCTGTCACCAGAGCAATCCCTCCTCATATCCACATCACTGTCGGACTCGTGTTACGTTTTCAAGAAGCCATCAGGATTCGTCTCTGTCAACTACCTGTCCCTCAGTCCATTAAAGATGATTGATAGAGCTAGGAAATCCTCTGCCCAGCTGTTGTCATTGACTCATCCCTGAGAAGTGAATGGAGTTCAGATAGGGTTTGTTGTTCCTCATCAAAAGACCTTTTGTCTGTATTGGATGATATGAAGCAAACTATATTTCTGAAGACAGTGGAAAGCTATTCTCTGGCCTTTTTTTATAGTTTTATTACTCTACAGGTCATGATAGTGATTAGTCATTTTGTATTTCATCAGAAATATTAATTCAAATGTTATTTTTAACTCTTCTTATTTTGTTTGTTTGTTTTTTTTCCTCATCTGTTCAGAGTATGCAAACATTGGTTATCTTAACTCTCAGCCAGTTGAAAGCTAGTCTGAGGTTTGTTTTAGCTTCTGGCCAAGTCTTTACAAGGAGAAATTAAAGAGAGGAAAGGTCTCTTTGTCCAACTGGTGCTGTTCCTCGTCCTGGCTCCGTTATCTTCTAATGGCTTGTGAGGATTTTTACAGGACAACTTGAGAAGGATTTTATGATGTTTCTCTGTGATTGATAACATGCTCTTGGAGGGATGTCAGGCTTTCAAAGACAGATAATGTGGATTTCTATCTCTCTGCCTTCTTGTGTAAGACATGCTATCAGTCAAGTGTATTGCGGCCTTAACCCAGTGAAATTAAAACCTTAAGGGGGCGGGGGCCTAGGGTCTCTGTAGAACCAGGATACACACATCATCAGGGAGCATGACAGAAACAGAACACAGATCCTCATCATAACAGGTTTGCAACAGAGAACAGGACAGATATGAGATTCTCACCATAGGGCAGGAAATACAGTTAATGATCTGACTGTATATTGCTGTTGACAGAGGAGAGGGATTACAGGAAGAACATTCCCATTTTCACTGTGTGTGGAGGCGTTATTAGATCCTAGCCCACCTAATTTCATTCCTAAGCTCGTCAATATTTACCAGCAACAGGCACAGAACACCATGGCAGACCCGGTCTCCCTCCCTACAGAGAGGAGAAACAGAACTAGGGAGACAGTTTGAGAATGTAGAGACTGAGCAGCCAAAATCAGACTCATGAACTTAATTTGCAGCTTGTTCCTTGGTCCTGTTCCTGTAAACGGTTGTTTGTTTTGACACGATAAAGCACACAAATGGCTAATTAGCCCAGCTGGTTTGAGATATGTTGTGTGTGTGGTTTTGTGTGTTTCTCCTCAGGTAGGTCTCACATTTCTTTGTACGTCTGTTTTGTGTTTCAGTTGATGGCTGCATACACAAAGCAGCAGGGCCCTGTCTGTATGATGAGTGCCACTCACTAAATGGCTGTGATACCGGCAAAGCCAAGATTACCTGCGGCTATGATCTCCCTGCAAAATGTGAGTATTAGTAATTAATGCTTTTTTTTTGTTTGTTTGTTTTTATCTGTAATGTGTGCACCAATGCCTTGCAGGAATATTCTCTAATCAAAGCTCTGCCATTGAGGGCTACATCTCCTGACACTTAGTGAATATTAAGATTTAGCAGTAAACAGAGCAAAATTGTATAATTCAGCATTAATCTATATTGTTTTTTATCAAAGACCTAAATTTATTCAAATTTAAGGCTCCTGAACCAGCTGGTGCGCTGCACAAACAGTGCACTGATGCAAAAAATCGGTCATATTTTTTGTGACATTTTGATAAACTTGAATAAATTGCAACTAAATCTACACATGCCCACTCACACTTGCACATAATGACTGGAATTACTAGTATCCAATCCAAAAACAGAACGGGGTGCCTTTAATGCCCAGAATTATAACATGTTAATAATAATTAATGTAATGGTAGGGGAGTTGTCATGTGGAGGATAATTAATGTGACTGTTGATTGTTTGTATGGCTGGATGGGAGTGTCATCTGCACATAAACAGAGACATTAAGGAAGCTATTACTTGTTTAATTTGATTTTTTTTTTCTCCATCTCTGTTAACGGATCACATAACTCTTACTGTCACGCTGTAAATGATCAGAGGAGGGACTGTGCTGTTTTCTGTGTTTTCCATCTCTGTCATGGATATACTGTATTGTTTTGCAATCAAGTCAGAAACTTAGTCGTGTGTGCGTGTACACGTGTCCCCGCCTCTCAAAAGCAACTTTTTATTACAAATTTTTAAGCTAATTTCTTTTGGAAATTGTCAGTAACACTTGTCTCACTTTGAAAGTTTGTCACAATCTTCTTTCCTTGCAAACTTGAAATGGAAAACATGATGGGATGGAAGAAATGTGACTTGGTGTAATTCGGTTGAGACAAACGTCCCAGCAGTCCTAACCTAACCCTGAAGGATTTCCCTCAGACAGGCAAGAGATAACATTGAGGCCCAGATGAAATTAGGTTGTGTTAATACGGTATGTCGTAAAGATGTCAAACAAATGGAGCAGGCAAACTGCGAGTCAGTCTGGTGGGCAGCGAGTTCACTTGTTTTCACAGACAAAATGGGGTGCACCATAACCTAGAACATCACCTGGGAGCAATCACATCACCACTGGGCACTACTATTATAATTATCTCTGGAGATAACATCTTCTATATGCTGATTACATGGTAGAGATTGTGTAGGTCTTTAAGGATGCAATCACCTCTTTTTTTAATATAACGGTGTTTATTTGAGCTATTTTTACTCCCCAGCCGGTATCATCATCTTGTCTTCCAACCCTGATCACTGTCATCATCAGCGTTGTCGTGCTTGTCTGCATTTGGAAATTCCCAGCCACTTGACTTTTCTTTGTTTGTGCTCAGCTCTGATTTTGTGATTTTTGTTTAGTTTAGTTAATTTCCATCTCTGACTTATTTGTTCCACCTACATACACATTATAAAGCTGCCATGGCTGCAAACAATTTTTTTTTTATGAAATCACATATAATAGTCTGTCCGCCCCCTCATCATTGAACAAACAAAACAGCACGCAATTTTAAAATTTCTCTCAGTTCTGGGATGTTACATGTCAGTGCAGTAAGAAATACTGAAAGCTTGCAGTGAAATGGCAGTGATTATTAGATTTAATTGAAAGTTAATATTATGCTAATAGCCCTCTGCTGGCTAACACTAAATGCATAAAATGATTAAAATTGACATAAAATTAATTTTCATATTTGTATAATCGTATGATTACTTTCAGCAAACAGCCTTGTGTCATTATTCAAATAAAGAATGGATAGATCATTATGATGGAATTGATGGAGGTGGGTGTTGAAATTATGCAAAGATAGTGTTATATTTATAATAAGCAATTAAATTGCTACATAGCAGCTTTTCTGCACATAAACAGGAACTGAATATGCTTTTAGAAAATCTATCTAAACACAGAGCTCCACTGATATGTTTCTGAAAGAATTATTACGTCATAGTGGGTATTTGGAAAAGAAAACATTTGGCGATGCTGTAAGTGTGTTCACAGTGTGATTTCTGTGGGCAGTCTGACGTCAAATGCAAAGACTTACAGTGTCAAACAATACAATCCAACACTGAACTATCAGGATCCAACTGGTGAGACAGATACTGTAACTGGACCATCTTGGTCTTGTGCAAGGAAAGTTATAAGAATTGATAACTTTAGCTAAGATATTTGTTTACGAAACTGAATGCATGCATGTCTGCAGGCATCTACAGTATGTGCACATGAAGGCTCAGATTCTCATTGCACGTACAATTGCTTCTGCTGACGCATATCTGCAGATGGTGTCTCATCTACTTTTCCAAGAGTGAGAAGAACACTGGCAGATGAATCATTTACATCTTGGCAAAACCCAATATTTCCAACTTGGGCATTCTCTTTCTAGTGTTTCCTGAACATTAGGCTGCTTCTCACAAATTTCTATAACCACATAAATCTCTCAGAGGATAACACTCTACTTGGGGGGCACCCTCTCTGGAATTCATTCCATTGCATATAATTGGAAATAAGTAAGTCTAAATCCAGAATAATGTAGAACAAACTGTAAATTACATTGCTTTTAATTAAATTTTAGCGATGCAGACTTGGCTTCATACTGCACCTCCAGCAGTCATCGTATGACTTTGCCAGCAATGCGTGGAAATAAGCCATCCATCACACTACACACTCAGCCATTTCTCTTGATCTTGCAACATTTTTGAAGTTGTATGTGACATTTGAAAATATTACCCAGAACATATGGTATTATGCTGATCAGTTTTGTTATTTTTGTAAGAAAGTGAGGAATCACTGTTTAAATCTAATACTCAAAGCTGTCAATGCAATAAACAGCTTTTTTGTATCTTGGAAACTGCTTATTCCCCACAGGGAGAAAAGCAGTTGATCTGAAATCAGAGTTGCCCTTGTTTAAAGATTTGCTGTGCTGAGGCAGTGGAAATTGACCTGGCTAACCCACCCCATATCATCCTGTTTTGTTTTTTTTTTTCCTCAAGACAAGAAAATTGCTCTTCATTACATCCCACTAAGCAGTTTAGGCTGTGAATCCCAGTGGCAAATGAGCCTTTCTTTTAAGAGCGCCAAGCACATGTGGTACTCATTATTATAGGGTTGGCCCAGGATTATTAATCAATGACAGTAATTACCCGCCTACCATATAAAGACTCCCCCCAAAAAACCGTCTTTATATCAGTCTGACAAGGGCATTGTGTACCCTCATGCTGGACAAGTTACTCATCTGTTCCTAGATTAATGATCAAATGAAAATACAATGCAAAGTTTTACCAGCGTAGTCACATATGACTGTGTTGCAACATTGGAACCAAATTATAGATGTAAATGGATTTTGCTCTCCTAGAGTGGAACGCTATAGACTGATCATATAGTTTAGTTGTTCTTTCGCCCTTAGAATCAGCTTCAGCTTTATTGGCCAGGTGTGTTGGAAATGAGGAATTTGACTCTTGTACAGCGGCTCTCAATGTGCATGTACATATCCCCATGCACGGCAACAGCAAGGGGCAAGTAAACAATATACCAACATAAGGCTGAGTAGTATAACAAAATAAACAGAGTAAACAATGCATGGTAAAATAAGATCATTTAAATGACAGAAATGCAATAGGACCTTTAGGGATTGTACTAATTTTAGTGACACGGAATGTCTTACTGTTGGTGCAGCCTCCAAAGTTCTGGCTGTCTCTAGTACCTGGATTTTTTTTGTGCCATTTAACTACAGACCTCTTCACAGTATTCCTCATTTAACTGTCTGGATTCTTGTGTTTTATAGATACAGACATCATCAAGTCACCTGTGAATGTTTGCTATAGATCAGCTTTATAAAGTGCATTTTTTAAATGTTGCATCTGGTAAGATATTCAGTGGTTCATAAAGCATCTGTATAACTCACCTGTTGAGATGAAATGATTGAGTTGTTTGAGTGAATGACTGGTAGACCTGAACAATCTGTATGGTGTCTTTGGTACTTTATTTGAGAGGACATAAACCATTTTCTTCCTTGTGCTGTTATTTCCATTTTGTGTTTTCTATCCAAGCATTAGAGAACATGTAACAAACTGGAAAAGTGGGCACACAGGATGTTGTGAATGTAGTGTGAAATAACTGCATCTCGCATTTGTCTGAAAAGAAAGGAAAGTGGATTTCACTGTTGAATGTCAATGTATGTTGCAGTGAATAGATTATTCTTCAGAGACAAATAAGATAATTTAGAATTTTAAAAAAGAAAATGTGGAATTCAAAAAAAATGTTGGAGGTATTTTTCACATAATCATACTGAGTGTCAACATAGGTTTGGTTATTTGCATTTACTTTGGCTTTCATTAATAATAATTAAAAAAAATTAGCATTTATTAAGAGACTGCAGCTTAGAATCTGCTGCAAACAAAGACGGCTTAAATATTAGCCAAAGCTGAATTTGAATGCATCAAAATGAACAATTCCCAAATAACTATCTCTTCCATAAATCACTGAACAATAATAATCTACATTTATATAATTATTCTATATCACCTATTCTCCTGTGAAACAAAGCGCTCTTGTAATTAAAATGTGTGACAAATCAAAGGTTATCTGCTGTGACTGATCAGTAGATAGAACAATCTTTATTATTCTGGTCTACAGGTCCACACCAATAGCATTTAGTGAAGACCTTAAGGGTTAATCTGCACTTGCACATTTCAGTCCCAGCTGTCACAGTAGACCTAGAAGGTATCTGGAGTTCAAACTAGAGGTCTGCTTGAGAAAGTTAAGTTCCCAGAGGAACTTTTAGTTAGACTTTGGGTGTTTTCACTCTCCAGTTTCATCTGAAATCTTTTACCCACTTTTGTTTTCCTCCCCAGGGCTACTTTAGATTGACAGTTCAAAACGTTCGAACTGTTTATTGTTTTGCTTCTCCCCCCCCCACCCATTATCCCCTTAGCTCTAAGTATATGCTTTAAATAATGAATCATATTTGAGTACAAGCAAGAAGGGCCAGGCATTTGGTTTCATCATGCTGCTGTCATAACAGTGGCCTCTGTACATTTTAATCTTTTATGTGAAAAATTGTTATGGATCCATTACAGTATATTGTTATGTGAAATATAATACATGTATGAGAAACAATCTGCTATAATTTTACATTATTTCTTAAATGTGTCTCATTGTTCCGAGAAAATAATTCGGTCCACTGTTTTACCCAGATAAATCTTGCTCACAGGAATTGTATGGAGCTGTTTTTATTTAGTTTTATTAGTCGTGGGGTTATAGATTTTCATCCGTTGGTGTACTGCCTACAGTGGAGACACAATGTTATCCATACAGCATCCAGATGCTGGCAGACCTTTGATTACTCTCTAATCTAAAACTGGAAGCTAACTGCTGTAAGCGCACTCAGCTCGCTCTCTGCCTCTATAACAGCCAGGCACTCCTCAGCACTTCTCCAGTGTGCACTCAAGCTTTGCTAGAACAACACAAAGCTCATCCATTTATTTTTTTTTCTTGCCACTGCCACACAAGCCTGTTGGCCTTCTGTATCCAGAGAATCCATATATTGTCTGTTATGCTGTTACAACTAGGCATGTGCTGCCTTTAATAACATCAGAAGTCTCTGCTTAACCTCTTGCTGAAGGCATTGTGAATTAACATCAGTAGTGTGCAGTAAAGTAGTTCCAGTGGTCTGTCAGACAGATGTACTGCATATATTTATAGATACATACAGTACTTTGCTCTATAATCTCTGTTATTGTCAAAGGTTTGCACTCTAAGCAGAAATCGATTTAGATTGTGCATTTATTTCCTTTGCAGAGACTATAGCAGCTGAATCTGTTATTATCGATATTTTGTGACAGTATAATAGATATGTTTTTGTGCCGTCTTTGCTGAATCATCATCCACTTGTGACAACGACATTTGCAGGACTTACTAAGCAAAAGCAATGGTTATCAGTGTAATCAGTCGAGGCCGTGCTGATGCCAATGCTGAAGTGATGTATTAAGGAATGAGTATGATGCCTTATTGCCATCATGTTTATCAGGTTCATTTTCATAATTTCATTGGGCAGTGAGCTGTTTAGCGTTCCTTAGGATATCATAACATCATCACTCTTTAACCCACTGTAATAATTATTGAACTAAAGGAACAGTCATTTTTGCTGTTGCTATATTTATGCTATTTAACTTTATGATAGCAGTATCAAATGCTTGTTTGAGGATTAGATTTTTAGAAGCTGTTTTTGTTGCAAGCTCCAGTAGATACTACAGGAACATAGCTAGACAAAAGACCTTTGGGAGACGCACCCCAGTTCAGCTCACCTCCTCCTTTATCTCCTTCTCAGTGCAAAATGGGAGTCTCTGGTGTTTACTGTAACTGCACCTGTGCTAATAATACTAATCATCAGCCTGTGATAAATTTTTCTTCCTGAGCGCATGAGAAATCTTTCTCATGGCCTATTTAATCTGGGAGACCAGGCCGCCTGTCCTGTCTCTCTACTGAGCAAACACAGATAAATAACAGCAAAGTACCCACTATTAGTGACACACACACATATATACAGTGGGTACGGAAAGTATTCAGACCCCCTTAAATTTTTCACTCTTTGTTATATTGCAGCCATATG
>NW_018127883.1:5010232-5061099 GCF_001952655.1 Monopterus albus | reverse complement strand
TTCACTCCACACTGTATATATATATATATATATATATATATATATATATGTGTGTGTGTGTGTATGTTGATCAAATTTCCCCCCTGAATATTATCATTCTGCTGAGCTTGTTCCTGGTTGGAAGAAATCGGATAGATGGCGGTCTGAACTTATTCTGCCCGTGGCTGTTAATTTTCATTCTTCTCATGTCATTATTTTAGGAGCTATAAAAGCACCCTGTCTTTACATTGGCCACCCGCACTTTTTTTTCTTTATCCACTGGATATTTATAGGGTCTTCTAATCCCAGGGGGTTCATTTAATTTTCTCAGCCAGCAGAAGGGCTGTAATACTTAAAAGCTAAAATATGAAAATAACACATTCTGAGATTTTCGTGCAACAGCATTGTTATTCTTGCTTTTCAAAAATGAAATGTCTAACATGGCAGGCGGCTGAGCAGACTGTACTTTATCTCTACATAATGGATCAAATAGATGCAGTGTGCTTTTTTCCTTTCATTTTGGATTCAAGTCTAGAGAGAAAGAAATCTTTTGTAGTAGATAAATTAGTGGGGCTCAACTCAACCCGTTGACCATCACAGTCCCTGTCACACATAGTGCTAAGTCAACATCATCTCTGCTGCTCACCGTTAGCACTCGCGTGATAAATGTCACTTCATCACTTAATGCACACTCCATTTACCAGATGGGGTCCTCCACTCATTTCAGACAGTTTTAACTGGTTTAGTCCTTTTTGTCTGGTACCTCAGCAACTTTGTTTGTCTCCTATTGTGGTACTAAGTTGTAATAGTTTATAAAGTTGTGCTTCTTGTTGTAGCATACTTTACTTCTGTAGTATTTTATAATAATCTTTCAGTTTTATTGTTATAAATGCAAACCAAACAAAATTAAAAAGTCGAGCAACATTTGTCAAGTAAAATTTGTTAGAAAAGTAATCAGCTGTTGATACATAAGATAATGGTCAGACCTTTTTTTTAGGATGAAACCTTAAGCTGTTTATGATTGTATTCTCCAAAATGCCAAGATGAATTAACAACTGAATAAACTGAGTATGAAAAGGAAGATCAGATATGAAGGAGAGGCTGTTTTTCAGCATTATTTGAGTGAAATACTGCCTCTGCTTCTCCAGACTAATCAACTGACTCTCTGGCTTTGTGCTGACTGTGATGGGTGCATTCTCAAGGAACAGAACAAGCCTAATTTCACTGTTCATCTGTAAAGGCCCAAGTAGTCCTCGGTGTTCCTCTCTTTTCAGATATTTGTGTTTCCTTTGTTGGCTGACCTGTCAGTCTTCCAGGCCTCTTGAGGGCTGGAGTAATTTGGTAATTTTGCCTAAACGGTGATACTGTAATTATGTGGCATCAGCTGCCTAGCTGTCAGGGAGATGGCCAATGGTCATTCATCATCAGGAAACTAGTTTGCGCCCGGGGGGGGGGCCTTGTGACTGATTGGGTAAACACTAGCAGAAAGAAAGTGTGGCAGTCTCACCCAAAAAAAGGCTGAAAATGGGAGGTGAAAGACCTTGGCAGTAATGGGGTGCACAGCAGCTCCAGCCTGTGTGGCAGGCAAGGCATGCTGGAACCCCAGAATGACAGTGATACATCAGAAGGGGGCTTGTGGGTGGCAAATGAAGTGGTACCACTGGAGGGTCAGGTTTGAAGTGAAATGTGGCAGCAGCTCTAATGCAGTCTTTCTTTCCCATCCATCCACCCATCTCATACACAGTTCTCACCTGTCCATGAGTAAGCCTGGTCTAATGAAGGTGGTCGTTATAAAGGGCTCATCACCCAGTGGTGGCACATTTACACCCACAGACAAAGCCCCATCACTACTGAAGGCTTGCCGATGCCAAACTTGGTTACATTAAAAAAAAATTTGATGTAGTATTGAGCAGTTTGTTTTTTTTTCCCTGACACATTCAAGATAAACTGTGGTGTAACTGTAAGTGTTAATGATATCTCAGATTAATGGTGCCATTTCACTAATCTTTGTGCTACAGTGGCACAAAATACAAGACCCGAGCAGAGAATCATAGCAGAGCCATTAAACAGAAACACTGCACACTTGGCTGGGGTGTTTGAGAAATTCAAGAGGATCTTTTAATAGGGGTTTTCCTTGTTTTGAATTGTAACTTTAGTTTCCCTTTTTTTCCAACATCATAGTTTTATTTTTATAAAGAAAATGATTGAAATAGGTTTTGCTTGTCTGTGGCCATGCTCGCATCATCAGGAGAAAGATTTTGGGAACATCGGGGGCTTTGAGTCAGGCCTTCCTAGAAAATATATTGATTGCTATTTGTTGTCTTCAAACATAGTTTTCTTGACATATTTTGGGGTTCTACTTGTTCCTTGTTAGGTGAAAGTGTTTTGTTATAGAACCCACCAATGTTTGGCTTTAATCAAATAATATTTATAAATGACACACTATTTTGAAGATTGCCTTCTTACAGCAGTTGCATTGTGGCTTTAAATAGGGTCTTAAGCTTCCTCATACTGTGACTAAGAGCAATACAAAACACTGCTATACATTCCCCAAGAAAAATAGTGCACAGTTTATGGACAGCACTAGCACGTCTCGGCTGTTGACAGTGTTGTTGTCTCAGGAAGAAAAGCGAAGTTTTGATCTGATGGCTTTGTTTACCTCTCATCCAAGACCAAGGATAAAAACTAATTAAGAACAGGGAGTAACGGTCTCCTGTAGTGCCATTTTCACAGCTAATTATGCATGAATACAGCCTGCCTAAATAGTTGCTCCCTACACTTTGATGTTCTTACCGCTAAATTGCTATGGTTACTTCTGCTCATTAGGCTTTTAAGATTGTAAACGCTGACAGGTTTTGTCTTCCTTTTTTCCCCCACACTTCACATCTGAGAAGACCTGCACTGAAGATTAGAGGGATCAGAGCTGTTGGTTTCCAGTTAGTAAAGTATATGTTGCTTCATTCTTAAATGTAGTCTTGTGACCTGTATGTAAATCCCAGGCTGCCGTTTTAGGGTTTAATGCTATGGATTTAGACTTGTGCTGGTGTCCTTAAAAACCATTAACCTTTTCATAAAAGTGCATATGGTTCTTTATACTGTATAAACGCTAATGGGGAATAGGACAAATACACAGGAGCCTATGTTCACAGGGGTGCCACTTTTGAGAAATACTGAAATAGGGCGCAAACTTGTGTTTGATAACATTTCCATCTGCCTTGGCCTAAATGCTGCCTCGATCAATACGGTCCCAAGAAATTAGTTTGTGTTCTTGTAGATTTTATGAGCAAAGACTCTTTGAAATTCTAACATCAATTCATTTTTGTTATTTCACTGACCTGATTATTGTTCACACCTCGCTCGCTATGAACATTTAGTCCTGCATCTTAACAACAAACACAGCATGGAGATAATTTGAAAAAATTAGGAGGACTTTATTGCCTGCCTTTATAGTGTAAATGTGTGATATCATACTCACACATATTATGCATCAGAGATTTATTTTGCAATGACTTTAAACTGAGTTTCAGCCACAGTAAACCAGGACATGTTTGCTTATTCGTTTTTATGACATGTTGGCTGGAGGTGCCGGTGTTCTTTCACCATGCTGCCTCTCTTTCCCGGGTTGTTTTTAAAGGCGTTTCAAGGTGAGAAATGGCTCTGTGGCAGGTAGTTTTATGGTGATCACCTTGAGTCGTTGCTCTGGCCAGGAGACCAGTGAGTGTAATGGATCTGTTGGGAGCCCTCACTATAGATTTATGAAAGTGCAGGGCTGGAGGGAAGGATCAGTCCCCTGCCTCTGTTTTCTACAGACCAAGAGGCACCAATGAATAATGTGACAGAGTTAATCCAAGGCGACAAGGTCTTAATAGACAATACACAGGAACAGTTTCTAGCTGTTGTTAAATTTAATTTTTAATTAAGAACAAGCCACTGCTACTGCAGCATTGTCTGAGAAGTGATCTTTCTATAGAAGTTTGCAATCTTATTTCCACACACACAGAATTCAGCATGTTATGCAGGACATGGCTGTGCTCTGTAGGGGACCAGGACATGTCAGTAAAGGTCTCCTCCATGTGCTTGGTGTTTAGGTTGGCAGGGCAAGCAGGGGAGCGTCCGGATCAAGTTTCCCCCTCCTGCTGTCTAATTATTGACCCATCTGGTATTGTCTTTTCAATTGTTTCAATTATGATGGCACTGGTGTTGCTCAGCACCCTGGCGTCAAGGCATGCATAATTCATGTGCGGCACCCTGGACTCTGCTCAGGGCTGTGGGTTTGAGCTGAATGTCAATACCACTTCATGCCCCCAGTGGAGCAGAGGGTTGTCTGTATTGACAGCAAGGCAGATAAGGAGAGCAAAAGGAAGAGCTGCCAAAGACAGTGGATAGTGATGCTATCATGGAGCGTATAGGTGTACAGAATTTCTTTGAGTGTTTGTGTGTGTGTGTTATTGAAAGGTAAGATGTCTTCACAGCTACTGTTTGCTGTTGCCTGATATGTGACCTCATTATTGTCACCCCCCAGACCTTCAAATCAATAGTGTTCAATTACTCATAAACCACAGTCACCGCATTGTTTATTCGGGAATCAGAGGCAACCGTGGGTTAACTCTCATCAGAGATTTCACTTCAGCGCCCAGACCACTACATCCGTCACGGTGTTGTACAGAGGAGAAAAGGTAAAAGTCAATCAAGAGGAAAAGGTTCACGGAGTATGATTGTTCATTAAGAGGGGTGAAGATGAAAGACAGACAGGGTCAGTTTTTTGACAACCCACTGTAATTGGGGTGCTTCTGGGAAGGCAGTATATGACAGCTGTAAAATGTGTCATTGCTAGAGGCCACTGGCAATTGTTTACCCACAGACTGGAGCTCAGCAGATGATCTGAAGAACTAGATATTGTTCACATTAGCTTATCCACCGCTGTTTTCCGACAAGACATTTTGTTATGACACACGAGACACAGGAAGTATTCATGTCTATGTAGTCTACGTGAGCGTTCAAAAGCACCCACACCATCGGTATTGCTTTTAAAATATTATATAACAACTTAGAATGTTAAGGTTATTTTTGGGGTTTTTTTTTCCCCAGTTGAAGGGGAGATTTCTCTGCATATCCATTTTTCATTTTCATCATCATGGTCATGTAAGACATTGATTCAGTACATGTGGACTCATGTGGCTCATTCACTATTCATACATTGACCTCTCACAACAACTCAATTTCGGTTGCAGTGGAGCTCTCATTCACACTGGCCTACTGGCCTTCAGCTCTGTCTCTGGTCCGCCTGCAGTCACACTTGTGTAGAATAAGCTGTCAGCGACAGAGATTTCACTTTGCTAAATGCGTCTCTGAAGACCTCAGC
Organism: Monopterus albus; assembly: GCF_001952655.1. Taxonomy (NCBI): domain Eukaryota; kingdom Metazoa; phylum Chordata; class Actinopteri; order Synbranchiformes; family Synbranchidae; genus Monopterus; species Monopterus albus. The sequence continues at coordinate 5,055,758 of NW_018127883.1, read as the reverse complement.
CTGTGAGAGCTAAATGACGGCTCTGCCTTTGGGGGGGAAAGTCCACAGTGGGAATATTCACCCCACCCAACCACACACACACACACACACACCTCATTCAAGGACATTTAAGTGTAAATTTCCCTTTGCTAATGTGCTGACATCCCCAGACGACAGTATCAGTGTGGTTGTTGATGTGAAAAATTCAATAATTGTTTCAAAATTTCTGTAAAAGCAGATACTAGTAGACACCAAGTATGTCAGTAAAACAGATGGCAAATTGTGTTCATGAATCATCTTCATTTGAAAGATGTGTAAACAATTTTTCAATCAGCTTATTTGCCTATTAAACCTTTGTGGCTACTGCTCTTACTAGCATGACAAACACCTAAACAGCTCTCTGGCACAAAACCTGAGAAGTGCTGCTGCTGGGCAAGCGTGTTCTGTGTGGTGTACTGTCCAAGAAACACCTTACTTTAAAAAGTGAAAGGACCGACTGAAACAGCTTCATGGCCAGGAGATGGATTTGACATGTAAGCTTTTCCGTGGTTGCTTCACTTTATCACTACTGGACAGCTCACAGAACTTGAGTGTATGTTTGTGTAGGTGACGTCGGACAGTTTGGCAAAAACTTTGGAATGATGAAATAAAAGCTTAACAAGTGTGGTAGGGCCTAACTTTTATACTTGTGCATTTTAGCCGCATAAGGCCTTAAAAATGAGGTGTTTTTTGTTGCAATTTTCCACATTGCAAATGTATCTTAAGAAATACTGGATATAATAGCTGACTTTTAATAACTGTCAGCCCCATTGCAGAATCCCTTTATGGTCTTGTGACATTGATTTGTGGTGTGGGATGTTCAGATCTGAGCTTGTCTTTTGTTTTGTGCTCACTAATAAATAAAAGCTTAGACGTGAGCAATAGTGATTGGTGTGTATTTTTCAAAAATTAAGCTGACTGTTGTGTGTTTTTTCTCTATCTCCAAAGGCTTGGCCTGTTGGAATGTGAAGCAGCATGTTGTATGATTTGTAATGAGGGAGGCATATTTATTTTTTTCCCTGTCTGAACATTTATTTGTGATATTTAGAATATTGCCAGCCAGATTTTTTTTCAAAGATAGTGTATGTGAAATGCAGATACTAGTTGGTGTGACATTTACTACATGGACTGTGTGTACATGAAAGAACTGACAGGAAAACATCCTGATGATGATGGAAACTTCTGTGTGCATCTACCAGTGAAGGCTCTAATAAGCTTTACCTCAGTAGTCACTCATGACAGTGAGGCTCAGACACACTACAGGAAGGCAGAAATAGATGAAATATGAAGACAAGACAACCATTCCTCAAACCATGGTGTTCACTGTTGTGAAAACATTGTTTTTCTCTTGATGTAGGACAGAAAGCCAGGCTGTTGTCACCCTCTCCTGGCATGGTGACACACACACAGCTACACACACAGCTGAACACCCTACCCCTCTCCTCCTGTTCCAGGAACTATTGATCAGGAGCTGTTGTGCTCTTGGGGAGTTGTAGGGGTTTCTTCCCTTGCACTGCGCTGCCCTTTCTATGTATAGTCGCAGAGCGATGGGGGGGAGTAGAGAAATGGAGGTTGCAGTGGGTTGTTGAGAAGGATGGTGGTGTAGAGGAGTTGTGTGTTGAACAGCTGCTTTACTGTGGATCACTTCATTAATATCCCAGGGCAGAAATCTGAGGGACTGCTGCAGACTAATTAGCCCTGTCTGACCCTCGCATCTCAGAGAGGTCACTCCTTTCCAGTCACTGCAGAACAATCCAAAGCCAAGATACACCAACACCCCCATCCCCACCTACCCAACACCACCATTGTCATAAGTTTTTTAAGCATATAGTACAGTAACAGAAAAGTCTTCACCACCAAAGTCTGTTGCATTACAACTTGTTAAAAGTTTCTGTTGCCTATACTTTCATGATGAAGCATGAAATGCTTTTAAACCGTACCATGTCATTGCATTGCATACCTGTCTATTTCCTTGTTTCCCCGTTTATGAATGAGCTGTGTCCTTGACTTCCAGGGGTCAGCAGGGACAGTGAGACACAATGAGAGTACTGTGTGTATTTGGTGCCAGGAGACAAGGGGCCATCCCTCATTAGTATCAGCTGTTTTCCCAGATGTCAGGGTCAGAGTATGAGGGAAGCTTGATGAAAGGACTCATCCTGCAGGGTGACACTCATTCTGCAGTGCAACACTCACTGTGGCTCCTGGAGCCAAGTTCCCAGCTCTCACAGGTGATACAAGGGCTTCAGTGAGATTCGCAGCCAGAGAAAGAGAGCTTCATGTTCTCATTCCTGCCTTACAGCCAATTACCTATGCTGCAGTGTGAATTTAAGAGAGGAATAAAGCGAAGAAGAGAAAAGTTAACTCTTACAGGTGACATTTCACCTTGTTACCTAAAAATGTGTTGAAAGGAGAACCAAAAAAAGCATAAAAAGGGGATGCAGTTATTTTGACAATTGCTATTCCCGCACACAATTTTACTTCTAACCTAAAATATTTCCTTCCAACATGCTCTAATGATTTTTCAATGGCTCATTAGAGTGGATCCTTCATCCAGCAAAAAGCCAGGAAGCCCTGTGTCATAGCTCAGTACTGTGAATAAAGGTGGAAGCTAGAGGTATCTCTGCCATGGCCTGTGAGGCAGCGGCAGCTTTTCTGAGAAGATAATGAGTGCTTTCACATTTTACTTTAAAAACTCTCCAAATGGCCCATAATACTAATTAAGTGCTTGTTTTTCACTGGAGTGGTTATTATCTTATCTGACCTTCCAATTATTTTCCTAATTTTCTTCCTTATTCTGTCACCCAAGTATGCCCAGTCAGTTCTCAGATCGTCAGCGGATGGCCAAGGAATTTGTGGTGGTTCCTGGAGCTGAGATTGGAAGGGCCAAGACACAGACGCTGGCAATCTAATGCTACAATCTCTGGCTCGTTGTCTTTTTTTCTCACTACAATTGTGCTGGATCTTAACTCAAGACCAGTTCAAAAATTTGGAAAAGCTGTACTTCAGATTAAATATAGATTACTCTTATAAGTGCTGGAACCTTTAAATTGTTTTGGAGGGACAGTAAAATGTAGACTAAGAGAACACACCACCTTGTTTGTTTCAGAACTGTGTCCTGTGTATTTGGCCTTTTCCGCTAGGAACTTACCAACCTGTAACTGAATTTGTGCCACCCAGATTCTGCTTTTGTTTCATCCCTGCCCTCATGTAAATAGTGACTGGCACTGTAAAAAAGGCCCAAAGTTTATACTGTAGTGGTTACTCTCCTAGGTCAGGGCCTTTTAAGTTGAAGCATGATTTAGCCTATTGACGTCACTTCCACTGGGGTGTAGTATGAGTGTCGAGTGGTGCTTGTCTGCTTAGTGATGGAGATATGTGGTTGTGCGTTAATACTATGAAAACCACACCCACATGTAATCTTTGTATGAAAATTGGATTAAAGGATCGTTAACTGCAACTTCAAGCACCTGATTCATTCTGGGAATGTATGGGCCTTAAGTGGTGTTCTGGCCGACAAACCGAGGTGACCATAGTGTTATAAAGACTGACCAGTGCCATAGACATTTGGAGTTTTTCCTCGCTCACAGGCACCAAATACAGTGGAAAAATTGAAGCAGAACTAAACACATCAGCCTAGCAGGTTCCGTTGGTTTCTAGTATGGGAAGCTCCTTGTTACAGCTGGTAAAGATGGAAAAATACTGCAAGCCTGTAGTCCTGTTGGTGTGCATATGTAATACTGATGATTGTTAAACAGTTGCAGCAAGGTCACAAATCTTCCTATTTGTTACCAGATGCTCCATCTCAGCTCCCATTGTGCAGAAATGCATGAAATTTTATACTGGGGACATAAGAGCAATTATTTCAGAAACGTCTAAATGTCCAGTGATTTTTGTCCTAATATTGGACTAACCACACAACAACAATGATAACAAAATATTCACTAAGGTTAGATTTACTTTATTTTGCATCACCGGTTTCACAGATTGACTTTCTTTTTCAAGCTCCATGTTTCATGCTCAGTTACAGACTAAATCAGATGCATACAGAATCTGAAAATGTCAGTGACATGATAACACGTAGAAGGTACACAGCATGGTTTAAATGTGATGGCGTGTGAGTCGATATACAACAGTAATCATTTAGAATTAGAATGAGAGGTATCATGATTAAATGTCACAGAACGAGATGAAATTTAAATGAATGGTATTCAAACAAATGTAATGGAGAAAATCAGCGCTTGAAACAAAGCTGTGAGAATTCTTTAGGAAATGACTATACGCCAATAATGACTGGGCTGCCTTTCAAAAGCTGCAATTAAAACCAATCACAAGGACTTTTAAAAAGCTCTGTTAACCGTTCCCTACTTAATTCAGATTGAGAAACAGGAATTTCACCCTGCTCTGTGACATGAAATGGTAAAATGGAGCTCAGATTAACATTTGACCCTTGGTTGTGTTTCTGATGCTTCAGAGGTCATCCCGAGTCCCACTGCAGGAAAAGACATTGTTTAATTCATCCTCCCTGGCACATTGTTTCTGTGAGGTTGCAAGTAACGACCCCATTAGCATTTTCAGCAGAGCAGTGGATACAACCTGGGACTAAATGCAAAAGATTGAGATACAAAGTTTATTCACACTACAAAACACCATTTAAGAAGCTGGAAGCAGTCATTATTAACAGCAAAGCAAGAATTTGACAACAAATAAAACCAACTCGTGTATCATTATAGACACTCATACACCAAACACTGGAGGTGAAGTTGCACTTGAAGTTCAGTATCACTGAACAGTAATATCGACAAAACGGAATGAAGAAAGTCTTGTACAGTCTCTTCAGACATTGATACCTAAGATGTAATTAGCTTTGTCATTCATAGCCATCCATGTCTTGAGTCTCAAAAAATGTAGGGTTCAAGGTCTATGGCATTTTGGCTCTATAGAGCTCAATAAATGAAAATGATGCACCAGAGAAGTTCCTATATGGCAGAGGTTTTTTTTTTTTTTTTTTTTTTTTTTTTTTTTTTTTTTTTTTTTTTTTTTTTTTTTTTTTTTTTTTTTTTTTTTTTTTTTTTTTTTTTTTTTTTTTTTTTTTTTTTTTTTTTTTTTTTTTTTTTTTGTAATAACTGGACTTTCGCTTTTAATTAAAAACTGTGGATACTCATTGAAAACTCTATAAATGTAAAATGTTCCAAAGAAATGCTGCAAGAAAAGTCTTTTACTCTTCTCGTGGTCCCACATCGTGATTGGTGTCAGCCATAGTTGTTTTTTAGCATTTTATTGTCACATTATCTCAAGTCAAAGTTGACTGTTGATTCTGTTTCTACTAAGATGAAATAAAAATTTTAAAGTTTTATTCAGTATTTCTGCCTTTAAAAAAAGATATTGGCTCATCACCTCTGCAATCATGGAAAGTCTGAAAGCGGAGTCAGAGCAGGTAATGGAATTAAAAATTCTGTCATGGTAAGCCAATACTTTTGATGAAAGAGTTATAAAATCTAAAGCTCAGTGACTAAAAGCACTTTGGAGAATACTGAAGCAAGAGCTTGTGAGACGAGCGTAGTTCTGATTGTGTTGTGTGGGATGAGGAGGAGATTACATGAAGAGATCAGAGGGTATTGTCAGACATGTATGCTTGAAGAAGTTCCGAGAGGTATTTATATTGATTTCTTTCAAAGTAAACAGAGCAGTCTCATTGTGTCCGTCTACTTGGGCCGACTGTGAGACAGATTTAGGATGGGCAATGTTTATTTGTCTTTGCTGATCAATAGGAGAACTTTAATAAGAGCTGAACTCTGGGTGTTTGTTTGTGTCACTCTTTCTGCCACACACACACTGCTCATGGACGTTACATCATATAAAGACATTTCAATCACCCCAGTCACATCACACCTTAAGAACACATGTTTACACTGTACATACCAAGGACATGTAAAGGAAATGTGCAAATTAGCCTATGATCTAGGACTACATTGCTACACTTTTGTTGAGTGTTGAGCACATGAAATGCAGCTAAAGCTCACGCACATCAGATGGCTCAACAAAAGCACCAGAGCTTATTCTTTTGTGTTTAAAGGGAATAATACACCCAGCTCCTCTCTCTAAACCATTCCACATTGTGCATGCATTAGTAGGCAGCGTTGTAGTAGTCCTGATTTTCAGGACTTGTGACTTGACTTGGACTTGAGCACCAACTCAACGCATTTGGACTCGGAAGTTGGAGACAAGGACTCCTTCTTCTTTTGTATAAGGCCATAATGATTTGGCATAAGATATTGACACTAATATTCACACTGTTCACTTCTAAGTAGTGTATGTGCGCTTATGAGTGCATTTGTTTGACTATTGTGTCATACACAGTAAGTAAACTCTTAAAATGGTGAGAGCTGTGTCAGTTGTGTTTAACTCAGGTAACGGGGACACAACTCAAACTCAACTGTGATTATTCTTTAGTGACTTGGACTCGAACACTATGGACTCAAGACTCTATTTGGCCTCAGGGTTTAGTGTTTTGACTACAACACTGTTAGTAGGACATAAGGATCATTCTAGTTGGGAGGTAGTTCATTACATTCACAGTCTATAGTACAGTAATTAGCTTTTTTTTTTTTCATTCTCGCATTTGACAAAGCCCCAGTGCATTGTATTTGATTAATACTTGAAATATTTAAAGCTGAGTGCACAGATTTGGGCAGCTTTATAATTCTGTTGCATATGCAACAGAACTCCAGTTCAGTGGAGTACATTATCAAACAGATGGTCCCTTAGCAACCAGGCACTTTGATGTCAGATGATGTCTGGTCTCTGACTAGGTATGTCATTTCAATGAATTTACTGATGTGAAATGCACCAGGGCCCGCTTAAGTACCTCATTCAGAGGGATCGTACCTTCTTTTTGACTGAAAGAAGTAGTAACTCAGCCGGTGAACAGATGTGCACACGGCACGTCCTGCAATTAGTCTTTCAGTGTTAGTTTGTTTTTACAGTCAGATTTGCTCATTTCCATGCACCTGAGGATGAAATGAATATAAGAGTTCAGGTCGTAAAGTGTTAACGCCCTAGTTCTGCTGTTATGGTGACTCAGTAATGCATCCTGGCTTTACAAGAAAAGTAATTAAAACCACAAAGGACACAGGGAAATGAAATACTGTCAGTCTGTAGCAGTGCATACAGAAACATCCTGATGTACTCTATGAAACAAATCAGTTATTATGATGTATAAATATTGTTTTAAAGTATTGTGCCAGTTGCAAACACATGGATATTTTATGTCTAACAAGAGTAGTTTCAAACATATTTTCAGTGAGAACCCCCTATTTAAGTCTTATTTAAAAGATAATAAAATAGCAAAGTAAACTCACTGGGGATTTTTTAAGAAGACAATTTTAGGTCTAATCATCCAAGCTCGCATTTTGTCTCGTTGAATTGGCTAGTGGCCACCGTGAAGGAATTGTTCCAAAGTAAAACAGTCTAGGTGGCCCTCAGCTTGTCATGTATTTAACAGTGACAATATTACCCTCTTCAGTAAACCAGGTAGATTATGATCTAGGTTGTTGCTCATCCAACCACTTCTCAATAAATTTTATTTCATTTCCATTCAGTTTTATCATATTAATGGAATTATATAAAAGCAGTATCTCTCCTCAAGTCCTTGTGCGGTCATTGTGAAAGATGAGGTTCTGGCATTGAAGCCACCTGTTTTTACCTCTAGTCAGCTGTAGGCAGGTGTGTGCTTTCTCTGGGCTCACATGTGTGTATGTATTTGTATGTGACAGCAGACTTTAAAACAGGCCTGAGTGTGAAATTGACCTCAGCTATAGATCATTTACCCCTAGAGAGAGAGTGACCACCCACATATCAGCTAGGTTCAGCGTGTGTATTCAGTTGACAGCAAAATTAGCTGCTCTGTTTCAGTCTCTCACTCAACACCTCCACTGTAGCTGCACCTTATCATTGGTTTGGGATTACTATTGTTAGAAGGGTTTTTTATGTCTGTATTTTTGGACTGTAGTTTCTCTTTTTCTCTTTCACATGCTCATCTTTGAAGCCTTTGTTTTCTGTTATCTCTATTAATGACACAATTGTAGGCTTCTAAAATTATATCAAAAAAGGCGTGGACAGTTTGAATTGCATATATGTGTGTCTTGTCTAGTCAGTCCCACATTGCAGTATATGCTTATTCATAAATGGAACCAATATAGACATGCAAATAAAGGAGCACACCAAGTAAATATGTCCTACAAAATAGCTGTCCATGCCTCGCCAGACATGCAAGAGAAATAGATGCTTGTTTCCCCTGCTCTGTTTGCTTTTTTTCCTCACTGTTGTTGCATTGGCTCGAGGTTCATTATCTGTTGCAGACAAAACTAACATCAAATGGATTTCTTTCATGTGTTAACAGAACTGTGTAATGACAGATGGTGGGCAGCTTGGTTACATGTTTGAAACGCTTTCTAAGTGGAATTAAAAGAATTATCATCTAATTTGCAACTTATCCTTTCTGTGCAAAAGATCTCCAGTTCAGTGGCCCCTGAAGCTGCTCGAATGATCAGTGACCTGTAGTCAACTCTCAGAGGGTACTAATTATTGCTGTGTTGTTTTTATATTTTCTGTCTCTTTTAGATGATAGTATTTGTTTAAATTGATGTACATTTGTATCAGGTTACACTGTTAAAGTTTGTGCACTAAAGTGTTTCTTCTGTGTTGATTGCATGTGATTTTGTGATATCGATCAAATGATGTTGACATTTCATTAATCCCTGAATTAAACATTTTACCCCCAGTGGTTAGTGTGACCTTAACCAAAGTATTGTAGTTTCAGTGTTAATTCATTAATTTAAAGTGAAGCAGTTAGTTATACTGAATTGGGTGTAGTGAAGTGTGAGACACGCACTTGTTTGTATATGTATGCATACTGTACATGTGGGCTGGTATATTAACGATGCAGTATAAATGTAGGGTCTATGTGATTTTTTTTTTAAAACATGTTTCAGATCTTCTTTCCCCTTTGTTCCATGTTATACAGTTCTCACCCATTTCAGTGTGGTGGTTGCTCTAAGTTAACAAGCTTCTTTACAATATTGGTGGAATTTATTTTATTGCCTTTCACTGCAGTGTGAACAACAATAATACCTTTGACTAACTTTGTATTCATCACTACAGTAATTGCACTTATCGCAATTATTTATAGCAGTTTTCAACATTCATCACTTACATAACTGGCCCTTGTCGTCAGGCTCAGAATATCATCACCAATAGGAAAAGGTATTCAGCTAGCTATATTTCCGGTAGGTTGCCTTGAAGATTATATGTTTTTTATCAGCAGCTCTCCTGGAGCATATTAAGGCAATATCACAGAGGGGTGGAACCGCTTATTTCTCAGATGCTATTTTGAACACAGCAGGATTGAACGAGGAGACATGTTGCTGGTTAAAAAGGCGGATTACCCGTGGAGGTATTTCTGTGTTGATTTCTCCACCATGAGAAGCCATTAGCCTCTGGGGGCAGCGACGAGGTCTGGCCATTATTCAGGAACAAGGTGGTGGAAATGGAGAGGGATAAGACACAATGTGCTCAGGGCCAAGCTGCTCACTTCCCTGACCTGCTTCTCAAATGGCTTTTCCACACTCTCATAAAAGCCATTGCGCTGCATTTTAAAGAATAATAGAATTGCTGCCTCTTCTCCAAGAAACTATTTTAGCTTTGTAATTCTGTGGCACCAGGGCATATCTTTGAAGGTGACTTCACAGTGAGTTTTCTTTTTACACCTCACAAATGCCTATAAGAAAAATCAAATGCTCCCTTAAACAAGGGCAGTATGAGTGTTGCTGCTTTTGTCGCTACATCAGTGAGAATGGGGCTGTGGAGAAAGTGAATTGCATAGATGTCTTTGAAACATGGAGGGGCAGGGGTTGTACATCCTGGATGCTTTCATTGCTGTAACACTTGATCTTTGACTCTCAGCGTCCTGTATGCTTCAACACTTTTAATTCATACTGATTTAACCATTTTCTTTCTCCACTATAAAAAAATCTGAAATACAAGTGCTTTCATCCATCTACAGTGTGGTTTCTGTGAATCATTTTTATTTGGTGCTGCAGCACTTAAAGCTAAACAAAGCTTAGGTTACATTTAGGAACATCAAGAAAACAGTTTATTCTGTTCATTCTGTTAGTGCTTTGTGTGTATGTGTTTGGCCAATTAAAAAAATAAAAAGCCACATGGCTGTTGGACTACAGTTAGAAGGGTCTATAGCCTAAAACCTGAAACTGTGTGAGCTGTTTCTTCTGGGTTGATTAAGATTTGGTGTTTGCTGTTTTCATGGCAGCGTCTGCTGCTGACAGCTGATGTGAACTGGTCCACCCCTCTGTGTTTTTGGGTTTTTAACAGTTCCTTTGATTATCACTGCAGGATTATGTCAGGCAGAGTGTGTTAGTGACAGTCAGTGTGGTCAGTAAACTCTAACAGGTGGATCTCTCTGCACGGTGGAGATCTTGCTGGTATGTTGTTAAAACCTGATTGTTGTGATGCTGCATCTCCACAGGCTTGCTGTTTTTCGCTCGCTCGCTCTCTCTCTCTCTCTCACTCACACACACACTTTTCTCACAAAAAAAAAAAATCAAGCTGGTTCTTTTTCTGCTGTTAATTAATAGCTGAGAAATTAAATGAATATATAAAAATGGAGATGTACCTTATTTTAGTCACATTGCTGCACATCGTGAACAACTTGAAAAAATAATCTCAAATGTGAATAAGTTATTATACTCTGCTAATGTCATGAAATCGAGCCATTCTGAGATGCATCTTATGAATAAAAAAAAAAAATCACATACCTCGTAGAATTTATTGTCGAGTATAGGCTGGTCTTGACCACTGAGATAGGTTCTCTTATTTATTGAGAAATTATTGTGAAATCTTTGGCCCCTAAGCTACAAGCACTTGGATAAGGAGCTTATGCAAATATAACCTGCTGCTTTCCCTCCTTCTTTTTATTCTAAGTAGCACACTCACTGTGTTTATAACAGAAAATACACAACTCCTTTTTCCTCTCTAATACCAGGGGACCCTGAAATTGCTCTTATTAATCAGAGCAGTGATAATGAGCAGTGAATAATAACCATGGGTGGAGGCCTGCTGAATGCAATGAGATGGAAAAAAGTGGAAAACATACCCTACTCCCCTAGAGAGGTGTTTATTTGAGATTTGAGGATTTGAATGTTTCTGTTGTTGTCTCTTGAGACTAAGTGTGGGTATTTCTGCCACTGACCTTATCCCTCACAAGTGTAGTACCAGCTGCCATTCCCCTCCTTTCCCTGTCCACCGCCCTTTTGCATCTTCTGCAATGCAGTTTCTTTATTCCTGTGCTGGAGAAGGAAAGTTTTATATTTATATGTTCATGCCTTTAACCTTTAAGTTTCAATATGCCTGTATAAACCTGCATTATGGAAGTGCTAGAAGGCAAGGTATGATGACGATTCTGTGTATGATAACTCAGAAAATAGCAAAGTAGTCTATAGATTATTGCAGGATTTGGACTGATTACCACAGCCTAAATAGATTAGTGTAAAAATTAGAAAATTATAGTTTAAGTGAAACTACATGTTTACCTGTGGTTCCAAACGTATGGGTCAGAACCCCCACAAGCAGCCGCAGGGTAAATCAGAGATGATCAAAAGTACCGGAGCAAATGAGAAACTTTTCTTTTTAAATGTATTTATTTATTCATTTCTTTGGTACATTACTATATAATTTTACCTTCTGGGGTCTCAAAATATTATACAGAACAACATCACTGTTTTTTGCTGGTTAACTGGTTAACACCAGTTGCTGGTTGCAATTATTGATGGAATACAAATAATATAATGGAAAAATTTATACTGATTATTATTAGGATATATACCAAATGTGGACTTTTCTACTTGTTTTATAGAATTTTTTTTCTCTCCTGCGCAGTATTGTTCTTTATCATTATACTGTAATCAAAGTTGTCTAAATCTACTAAATTACTTGCTCATAGAAAGGACTACTGAACACCTGTTTATATTAATTGGTTGATTAATGATAACATTTTGCTACCCATAATGTATTGGACAACTTTGGCCCCAACATCGCAGGTTGTACTTGTGCCAGGTTTCTTCACAAAGGGATTAATTGGAATGTGGAATTTACTTGGCCTGAAACTTCTGGGGCACAGCATGGAATAATGGTGTTACTTATGGGTGGTGTTTGTTCCTAGCTTCTGAGGTTTCAAAGCAAAACACTATTTTCTTACAATTGCCCAGTGTGAGCGGGTGAGTGGACAGTCCCTTTTGCCGTGTTTTTTTGATGTTCACAAAGAGAAAGAGGCAGAATGAGAGTCACACAATGCTCTGGTCTAAACCATTATTGCAGACCTTTGCCAAGACTTCTGTTTAATCTCCTTTAGATTGGAGCTTTACATAAGATAATTGTTACACTGTAAGTGCCACTTTGAGCAGCAGTAGTACTGAACATTGAAAACTGCTTTCTCATCAACTAAATATTTTGCCTTTCTTGATAAATGACTGTCAGAAATCATATATGCAGAAGATTATCTGGAATCCTTCTGTAAAATTAGATTTTGACTTCCATGCATGATGCATGCTTAGTGGCTCCTATTATTAGTCACACCTGTGCAATCGTATGCTGTCCTCACAACAGTTTGGCATTTTATTGTATCTGAAACACACAATGTTCAGGTTTTGGTGAATTTGTTGTGTAAATTCAATTATGTTTTTACTGATTGGATTTACTAGATTTAATTATATTGATGTTTTCTAATTTTCTGTGTGCAAACGGAGAAGACAAACATTTAAACACCTCAGTGTTAGACCAGTACAATGTTATATCAATGATAGAATACATTACACTGCACCTCCATGGCAGCTTCAACAAAAACTGAAATGAATGTTATACATCTGATAATCTGGCAAACGTTCAATGATTTTTTTACTGTAAAATACTAAACATCATACTGAGTCCCCATTGCCAATTGATGCTCATCAGGTTTTTCAGATAGACCCAGAATATCTTAGTAAGCTGCTGAGGTACTACTAACGTTTTGCACAGCCCATCATCCATCAACTTTTGTTTTGCACAAATGCTTAACTGACGACAAATCTGACAATTTTTGTGAAACTTTTGAAATGCACCTTTAAAATGGAGAGGGGTTTAATGACATTTTTTGCACCATAGCCCCCTGCCATATGACCATCTGCTACTAGTTTAAACTGACATAACGTCTTGTTGCCTTCGCTTATATATTCTGATTCATTATCTTTTTTACTATGTCCTTAATTGCTCTCAGCTATTTGTTTCTTTTTACTTTGCAGGCATTATTGTTGTTTGTGTTAGTTAATGCCATTTCTAGTTGCAGTTAGGGTTGCCTGCTTCACATATCACCTCCTCCGGTGTGAAGTGTGAAGAAATAAACAAAACGGAGCTGCCATCAGTATGCACCAAGTTATTTATGGCAGCATATGTGCTTCTTGTACGATCAGTTGGAAGAGTGACTAGCATCACACAGATATGTCCACACACAGTATTGCTACCCTGTTTTTATTTTTACCCTTTATTTATATATGCTTCCCTTACGACTATTTTTAGTAAACATGACATCTTTCACTGCTTTGCCAATGACACACAAATTTATCTGCCACTGAGGATCAGATTAGGAACTCCATAAAGTCCCTATGCTGGATTGTCTGGAGGACAGTAAAGCTTAGATGTCACTGAAGTTTCTTAATTTAAATGAAAGGAAAACAAATAGTAGTTTTGGACCCACTGACTCCCTTGGTTCTCCTGCCTTATTAGAACTGTGTTGTAAACCTTAACCTGTGTGTGATGTTTGGTTTTAAATTTGACCAACAGATAAACTCATTTGCCAAATGCAGCTTTTTTTCAGGTGAGAGTTGTGGCTAAAATCAAGCTTTTTCATTCCTTTACTGACTTTAGGGTGATTCATACCTTTTTGTCACTCTGACTCGACTATTGTATTGTATTACATGCAGAAATTCTCTGAAAACACTGTTGCCATGCTCTTGACTACAGATAAATACGACCACAGTTCCACCACAGTAGCATCTTTTCATTGGCAACTTGTTCTTTACAGGATTGAACTTAAGATGTTATTGTTTGGTTTTAAGTCACTCACTGGGTTTGCACCTTCCTACCTCTGAGCTTTTAAAACCACATACACTATCTAGAGCATTTAGCTCTTCTGACCCAGATGCCTTTGGTTGTTTCAAAGTCCAGACTCAAGCTCAGAGGGGAGTGTGCCTTTGTGTTAACAGTCTACCATGCCACAGTGGGGTTGCTCCAACCTTGGTGACTTTTAAATCCCAGTTAAAAACTTAGTTTTTTTGTTGGCTGTTTTCTCATCTGCACAATGTTGCTCTTTATAAATGCATTTCATTAGTGTGCCTGATTTTATCTCTTTGCTTCAGGGCTTTATCACTGCAAATAAATAAGAACTGAAAGTTTGCGTGGGTCATATGCTCATTTCCTTTATGTTCTCTTCATCCAGTAGTCTGCCTCGATCTGATATCACCTAAACAGCTTCATTCTAGTGACTGCAATAATGAGGTTCAGTAAACTGTATTTGTTCTGTGGAGCTCTGTCCTGGCACTCTGTTTTTGATAGCACATGATTAAATTTAGCTCAGATTTGCACCGAGGCTCCCTCCTTTCACCTTTCTCACCAAGCTTTGGGGAGTGCGTGAGACTTTTTTAGACGCAAGCTGTGATTGATGAGCTTTTGATTGGAATCGCGAATGAGACATTTTCATTACTGTCTGTCGAAGTGGATCCTGTTAGGGCTGGTAAAGTCTATGGATGTCTGTTAGCGTGCATGCATGTGCGTGTGCTTGTTTGAGAGGGAGAGAGAGAGAACGGCATTACTTCATGATGAGACCCACTTAATGGCATTTCTCATTTGGTTTCTACCAGAGCCATGACTGCTCAGAGCCTGGGGATCTTCAGGCCCAGATCACTTCTGTAAATGAGATGCCTGATGACTAGCTTTTCCTCTCACTTATATAGGCGGAAATCTGGCCAATAGTCTTCCTTTCACTCACACTCAATTAACTATTAGTCAAAATTGTATACACAGCCAGTGCATGGGTGAGGACTGGGTCTGTGTGCTAGTTGTGTGGAAAGTCTGAACAGCTGATTGCATGACGGGTATTGTGAAGTAGCAGCAGCAGGAGAAGAGAAGCTGTCTTTATAAGTCATTGTCTTGCCATGTTTGAAATCTCTTTTAGCTTTATAAGTCAACAGGGCTTCAGTAGAGTTGAGTAAGTTTATTGTGACCTACAGGGACACTTTGAGAAGTGCAACTTCATTAGCCAAGTTGCATGACCAAAAGTAAGAGGGGAGAGATGGTAATACGATGGGTTATTTTTTATGTCTAATTTGATTACGCTTTGTAATCAAATTAAGCTATGATATAAAGTTCCCTTGATATACTTCAAAGTTTTTGTAAAGCATTTATAATACCCCCTGCTGTGATCAATTAGGTTGTCAAGACAAGTTTTATTAGATGTGTTCACCTTATAATCACCTCAACGGGAAACCGTTTGCATCTGCTCTCTCATCAGTTGCTAGTTAGCAGTGACACAAATGCATTGTGGGAAAGCTATTGATTGTTTTCCACCTTTTTAATAGTAGTGGTGCCAGATTTATTTGCAAAATAGCACTCATCATTTCTTCATATTGAGGAAGCGTGACAGGCCATTTTGCTCCTGGCAGCATCCCTATTTCATGTCACATTATTTCCTGTTTTGTTCGGGTCACCTTGGCACTAAACAGGGAAGCAGTGCCTGCAGCAGCTGTGATTAGGAAAATGTTTATCAGCAAATGATGCTTCTTTAACAGAAACAAACAGCATATCACGATTACTGCTCAATTAGTGGGAGCCAACTCATTTATTTTCAGGTTTAGCCTGAGGTTCTGTTCTTCGTCTAAGTCGTTTATTGAAAAAAGAGAACAAAAGACTACAACTGTAGTTGAAGAATGAGAACACAATGAGTGTGTCCCAATACCATGCTATGAATTGATACTATAAAGTTTCATTATTCTTTGTGCTAATCTCCATTTGGCAGCTAATATCCAAGAAATTATCCTGTAACCTACTGATTTGTACCAGAAAGAAATTATCCAGTAATGTGCTGTCAAACTCGGTACTAGACAAAACACAGATTTTGTTTAAATATCACCATGGAATTATCTGTCCTGCAACAGCAGGTGGATTTAACCAAATAATTTGGTTTCTTTGCTGATGTACTAGCTAAGTTATTCATCAAGTTGAAATTTGCACTATTTTATTTTTTACTTTACCTTTCAAATGTGTTACTGTGTGGGACCGGGTCCATTAATGCTTGAATCAAAAAGCTGGTAATATAAGTAGGAATGTTGGCATTTTAGTGTTTATGTGCATTTCTGGTGCCCAGATAATCACATTCTCAAAATATGATTAATATTAATATGGTAGAAAGCTGGAATGCAACGACAAGCCTTTGTTACAAATACAGCACAGCTGTCAGTCAACAGAATAAAAAGATTCTCAGTTGTTCTGTGAGAAATGAATGCTGGCCTCTCTCCCTTAACTGATTCTCAGTTAATAATTGTCACAGTTTGCTGTGACTCATCTCTGTTGTGCAAAGCAACTAATCTGGGGAAAGTTAGAAAAACTATCAGCGGCAGCATATCTCTGCCTTTTCAGTTTAAAGAGAACTGGGAGCTGATGTGAAGCTTTTGTGAGCAACTAGGCACCCATCCTTCATAGTGCTCCAGTCAACAGATGATTGTACTGTGTGTCAGAAAAATGCATCTTCTCTAAATGACACCTGTAGCATAGATCTGTTCATTTAGATTACACTATTACTGTGGTAGAGAGTGCACACACACTTGGGGTCAAATACATTCAGTATACACTGCTCATGTGAAAATTAAATGGGAGGGGTGGGGTTTGGTGATTCATTTTGTCAAAAGATACCACATACAACCTGTATCTGTCTGCAAGCCACCAGCAGCATCCAAATGGTTTTCTCATCCCTGCCTGCTCTCTGCCCTGAAAAATGCAAGCATATCTCTTCTGCTATCACTCCACAATGATGTCTATGATTTTGTATTCTAGATCCCCTTGCGTTATGTGCATAAAAATGAAATAATTTTGTTTTTCTCTCCTTTCCACACTGATGAGCCGTATGACTGCAGGGTTCTATATCTGGCTCTTGTCATGTCAGAGTGATGCAATTAGGTTTGTATTCTCTGTGGTCTCTGTTCTTTTACCAAAGATGATTGCCTATAAAATGCCTTACTGTGCAAGCTGTTCATTTTGTGTAATGAGCTGATACCAGTGTCGGTCTTAGCTAGGTGACTTTTTTAAAGTAAAGCAGACATGTAAGTAACAGATCATTTGCATCTCTTTGTAAAAATACAGCATTAAAAAGTGTTTGAATTTTTGTTTTGTGTGAATAATTAGCAAGACAGATAAAAAGACCACAAGTACTTTTTGTTTTATCCAATGGCTCCTATAAAACTCAAGTCTCATTATCTTGTTTTTCCCTCCTTGCTACCTGCCTTAATGTGTGGAGTTCCCCTAAACTAGTCTTATCAGAAGCATCCTGCCACTGGAGGTCAGGGCTGAGGGGCATGGTGTCAGAATTTATCTAGCTCATATCCTAATGGGTCTTCTTTGCAACTTGACCGTAGAGTGTGTGAGTTAGAGGTGTGTTTAGCATTCCCTGCATGTTGGGGAGCAAATCCACTTCCAGCACCAAAAAGGCAGTGCAGTTAAAAAGATGGAGTACACTGTCAAAGCCCTGCAGGGACACCAGCTACATCACTGTGAAGAGATTAGATGCTTGCAGATTAGTCTGAAAATAGCTGATGACAAGACATTGCTCCTGACAAACAATGATATAAAGGCTGAAAGACAACTGTTTTTAAATGTCCTTAGAGGATTTGAATTCACCTCTGCAGTGGCTTAGCCAAATGGCAGCTTCAGCTGTTGGAGTAGCATTATTTCTTTACTGACCTTGTAGCACAGCAGCAAAAGAATTGGCACACTCCACCTGAACTGGCAAGAACAAACATTTTCTTTTTCTTCCGAGCGATGATGTATTATACAACAAGACCAGCATCTGTGGCCCTGCTGATTTTTCCCTATGACTTTAATTCTTCAGATCTGCAGGAGGTTGGCACTCACTGTGAACTCTCTCATGCATGTGAACTTTCCCTCACATGTCCTCTCCCTCTCTTTCTTCTCTATCCATCTTTCTACATTAATATCTTTCTCTTAATCTGTATGTGGTACCACATTTATTTTACTCCATCACATTCAAACAGTTCGAATAAAAATGTAATCTTTCATTTAAGATGAGGTATAATTTGATCATCTGTTTTTATAGTTCATTGTTATATATATATACAGGTGTCATATTAAAGGAAAACCCAACAAAGTGTCTCAATAAGATGTTGGGCCACCACATGCTGCCAGAAGAGCTTCAGTGTCCCTTGGCATTGATTCTTCAAATCCCTGAACTCTACTGGAGGGATGAACACCATTCTTCCAAAAGATATTCCCTCATTTGGTATTTTGATGATGGTGGTGGAGATGCTGTTTGACACATTGGGCCAAAATCTCCCTTAGGTGTTCAGCTGGGTGGAGATCTAATGATGTGACTGCGAAGGGCCTCGTATATGTGTCGCATCATTTTCATACTCCTCAGACTGTTGGGGCATTGTCATCCTGGAAGAGACCGTTAAGAATCGTTAATTCAGGTTTTTCCCCTTAAAACCCATGATCCCTAACTCTTAACCTGGCTCCTTCTTTCTCTCTGGCTACACAGGGTCCCGCTTCAAAACCCCGATTCCTCAAATCCTCCAAACGATATCATCATGACTGGCCCTTGCACAACCTTTTTTTCTCCTGGTCAGCACATTGCTCTTTGCCCAGGGTGGAAGAAGCCATTCTGCTGGCTGTCACCACACAGACAGATTGTGTGCTGCTCCTGTCTGGATGATAGATCTGGAGTAGTCAAAGAGTGCTGACTCCTCACTGACCACCTCTCCCTCACCACCACTTGTCAGCTCCTTAGCCCACCAGCAAGGGCCGCCATGATGGATAGGGCATCCATCGCTCAGCAAGCCTAGCAACCCCCCCGTCCTCCACTCTGCAGGGCCTTTGTCAGTCAGGCCTCTGGTGGTATAGCTCATGGCTTGACATGGCAGAAAAAGACAGACATCTAAACATGGCAGCCTATTGTTCTTAGGTTACCTGCTGTCATCCTTCTGAGGTCATTTACAGTTTACCAACAGGTTCAGAGGGAGATTTGCAGATACACTTTTTCCTTTATTTTTCTTTCTCATATCTAATTAACCATTTTTTCTTCCTTTTTTCAGATAAGGCTCATGAAAGGTTTTCTATTAGTTTTATAATCCTGTGTTTAGATAACTGAAGGCCTAATGAATTTCATCCTGCATCTGAGGTCTTTTGCCCTTGTCATGCCATTATTTAAACTGAGCTGAGTCCTAACATCAGTCCTATTTTAATTTTGTTCAGTATCTTGAAACCATGATGGATAATTAATTGTTAATTTAGGCTGAGTCAGTTTCTAACAAGAAAGTGGGAAGTGGCAAAACACAAAGAGAGACCTGTATGAAACAAACCTGGAGCAATTAAATGCTGCCCTTGGCCTGATAAGCTGGTTGAAGTGGCCTGATTTTACATAAGTCTCTCCATTCCATGGCCACACTGTGGACCAGCCAGCATTTGATAGAAACCTGCAGTACAACAGAAAAGATGCACAGTTTGTTCTGTTGTCATTACTGTACATGCTACTGAAATATGTTAGTGCTCAGAATAAAGGATTTAATAGCCTTTCTGGTTATTGGGCAGTTTGACCAGCAAGATACAATCACCAGTTTGTGAGAGAAAACCTTTCAGTACACACATGTATGTGCATATTGTGCATGCGTGTTTGTCTCCATGGGGGTATGCTTTGTTTAGTCTTAAACTACATCATCTTGGTAATTAATCAGCTGGTTTAGTCATCTGGCCATCACTTTAGCAAACAAACATGGCCCTGTAATGACAATTGGATGATTGAGTGATATACAGTCTACTAAACTATAATTAAAGAGATGTTGAGAGATTTTAGTCTCGTAATGCATTTTATGTGCACTTAATATGTGGCCTATTCATTGTGATGAGATGCAGTATAAAGTAGAATGTCCCTTTTCCCTATAGCAGGAACTTCCCAGGAGATGATGTTCTGGCAAGGTGACTCTCACTTGTAGTACATTCAGTCTCTTCGCTCATACAGGCACATTGGCTTTTGATCACTCAGGACTTCTGAGTCTTATCCCGCTAAAGCTATTAATATGAACTAATTATTTAATTAACAATTAATGTGAATTAGACTAAGTGAGCGGTCAGTTGCAGCCATCAGATGTAAAGACCTGAGTGACACTGAGTGCCAAATCATTACGGCCAGATGATGGTCTTCAAACTTTGTAATCATGCTGGTAATTTATAGTCTGCTTCAAAGCTCTGTAGTTTGCTGCAGCCACTGCTACTTTCTAGTACACACCCACAGTGTTGTTGCATATCTCATCACTTAGCTTTGCAATGACAAAATTCAATAAACAGTGCAATTAGCACGATTGTCAAAATACAGTATCGACAAATCAGGTAGAAATTAGGAGTGATGAAGATTTTAACGGCTTTAGATTAGATGGAGGTTTGAGATTATAGAGGTGAAAAGTTTTTATAAGAATTAAGGAAGCTAGCCTCTGTAATATTTAAGTCACTAGTGATAAACTAAACTGCGACAAGCCAAATCTTTATATGTTGAGCTTTCTTGTCTGAGTTATGAAAAAATAGTAAATATAGCCTGAAGTTCTGCAAGAAGGAGGATGCAGAGGGAGATAATGGTAATTTGCAGACTCATCAGTATTAAAAAGAATAGTCAATGTATAAACGCCTCTGCAAAAAGTTGCAGAAAAATGTATGCAGTTGCACGGCAGTTGCCATGCTGTGTCAAGGAAGAGAAACAGGAAGCCAACTTCATTCATTGGCACCAGTTGTCCATGAGATGTCAGCTGAGCCCAGTGAATACTTTTCTCTTTAAATAAAATCTCCTTCACATTTCTTATTGAGTGATTTCATAGTGAGTGACTGTCCTTTAAACTAGACAATTTCACCAACTGTTGAACCTTAGTGGAAAAAGCACCCCTTTTAATAGCAGATAATAAAGTCAAGCCCTTCAGTCTGATTTTATATTCACTGCGGTCTTGTGAAAACTGAGTGGAGCCCTGTTGATGATTAAAAAAAAAAAAAAAAGATAAATAAAGGACTCTGGTTAGTTAAGCTTTATGTTCAGGTAGGCTTCATGCACTCCTGAAGGAAAAGTATGCCACTTTCTGATGAAATTCAGATTCTACAAAAGCAATGTTTTAGGTCATTTTAAAACTGCCCTGGTTATCACAATCAGACATGGTTACACTGGAAGTTTAAAAAGTCTATGAAGTGTTTAATGAGGTGACACCTGATATTCTCATGGGTCTGTGTTGCACTGGGCTTGTAAGGCCTCCATCTGTCAGGGGCCACCAGTGGCTAATCTCCCCCTGCATACTAGGAACTGATCCCACTCAGCTCCAACCTGAATTATTCATTATTAACATAGAGACTTTAGCCCACACTGTTTAGTCAGAGGAAAACGTCCTCTTCTGCAAGACAAACAGGAGGACCTACTTAAGTGTGAGGGAGCTGTTTTGGCTGTTCCTGTCTCACTGCACATCCTTACTTCTCTTTGATAATTCACACCTTCTGCTGCTCCTTTGTTCTGTTCAGATGACTAAGTGGGGAAATGGGCTGTGGAAAATGATCATCAATGCAGCTGGCCCACTGACAAGAAAGGAACATTTTCTCTTCTGCTCTCAAGAAAAGGAACATTCATTCAAGCCCTGCTCGATTCATTGCGCCCTTTATTCATTACATGCTTCTCTTTGCAATTGTCTGGAATTCTAAAGATATGATGTTTTTTCCCTCCGCATTTCAATAAATCAATCAAAAAATTTTAATATAGCACATTTAAACACAACCAACATTGACCAAAGAGCTTCATATTTAGTTAATAGGGTAAAACTAATAATAATAAAAATAAAAAGAGTATAGAAAATGAATTTACATCACTGAAAATAAATGATAAAGTCAAAGCTATACTTGGTGTAAAATGTCAAAGTGAATAAATAAGTCTTTAGTTTTGTTTTAAAAAGTGCCTGGTGCATAAATCAGATATCAAGTGGTAAAGTTTGGGAGTGGCCACTATTGCCCTAACATTTATACCTCAATCTTGGAACAACCAAAATAAATTGGTTGGACTGAAATCTATACAGTGTGTACAGGCAACCAAAAGTTAAGCCAAGTAGGATGGAGCTATACCATTTAAGGCATTAAAAATGAACAACAGAAGTTTAAAATCAATTGTAAAAGGTATTGGAAACCAATGGAGCGAGTGCGAAACAGGTGTAATATGATCATATTTACGTGCTTTAGTAATGAGATGAGCAGCAGCATTTTGGACTAACTGAAAGCGAGAAAGGAATGACTGGTTTACACCAACATAAAA
The DNA here is from genome assembly GCF_001952655.1 of Monopterus albus. Classification (NCBI taxonomy): domain Eukaryota; kingdom Metazoa; phylum Chordata; class Actinopteri; order Synbranchiformes; family Synbranchidae; genus Monopterus; species Monopterus albus. Next base: position 5,033,092 of record NW_018127883.1, on the reverse strand, counting down.
AGCATCACAATAGTCCGACCTAGAGCTGATAAAAGCATGAACTGCACTCAAGATCCTTATGTGTTAAATGTTTCACCTTGGCTAAAAGATGAAGCTGAAAAAAGCTTGCTTTTACAACCGAGTTAATTTGTTTGTGGAATTTCAGCTCGCTGTCACATGTCACACCCAGATTTTTTACAAACAGCTGAGTGCAAGAGGCAAGTGTTCCTAGTTAAGTTAGCACTGCCTGGAATAAAATGCAAGCCAGGCATTCAAACTGTGGTTACAATGAAGCTCCCTTGTTACATCTCGGTGGCAAATAAATTTGTACATCATTTACATACAGTAGCAATGGAAAGACAACTTGTATTTACTATTAATCAACCTTATAGTAGAAGCATATACAAAGAAAAACGAACAGGTCCAAGAATGGAACGCTGTGACTGAGAAATCCCTATTAGATAAATATGATTGAAACCATTTTAAAGCACTACCCTGAATCCCCTATAGACTGTGCCAAATGAGAGGGAAGGATTGTGTGATCCACAGTGTCAAAGGCAACTGTGTAAGGGCAGGGACAAAGCTTGGCCTTTGTCGCTGCTAGTTCTTTCATGTCGGCTTGGTGTGTCTCTGACCTAAGGTCTAAAAGTACCAACATAGTAGGACATCTGGCATCAATAGATAAAGAATATCATTACATCACACCTTTAGGAGTGCTGATTCAGTGCTGTGTCGAGATATAAAACCAGATTGAAATTTAAAAAAATAAAATGATTCTCTAAAAATACCTGCAGCTGATTAAAAGCTATTTTCTCGAAAACTTTAGAGAGAAAAGAAAGCTAGGACACCGGTCTAAAATTGAACACTGAGGGGTCCAAATTAGGCCTTTTAAGGAGAGGCTGAACCACAGCATGTTTAAATACCTCCAGGACACCCCCTGAGCTGAGACAGCTATTGATACAAACTAGGAAGCAGTCCCCAACACTAATAGCTAGCTGAAATTATATCAAGAGTGAGTGGTTTTACATAACCTCAATGAGAAATAAAAGAGTAACTGGCTTGATGTGATCGAAGACAGCTGAAGGGATCAGCAGGTACATCAGGCAAAACTAGATCATGTGCTGCCTGATGGTCAATACTTTCTCAATAAAATAAGTGAGAAATTTCTCACAGGTGGCTGTTGACATATCTGTAAAAGTTATAGTACAGAGGTTCACAACAGTTTATAGTCTTAAATGGCACCCTGGGTGAATGTGAGGTGCCAACAATGATATTAGAGAGATACTGTGATTTAGCAGCTTGAACAGCATTTTGGTCATTTCTCCTTCAGGATACCAAAAGTAACTTGTCCTTCTTCCACCTGCATTCTGCCTGTCTGCAGCATTTCCTAAGAGCCTGTGTAGTATTGTTACTGGGCACTTTTTACGTCTTCTTTTTATATGCTCTCCAAACTTTAATAATAATAATGTTCCACGTTCTATTCAAAGATATATAATGCAATAGTAATGAGTCATGGCAAAAACACAGTTTTTTTTAGTTACTCTGGCATATAAATCGTACATACTGTGCTGAGTTTTTTTCCTCCATCTCTTCATAAGAATTTTCATGTGAATATAAATGATCTCCATCGTATTTAGAGGTCCCATGCCTTGTGAATGGGCAGTGGTGTTGAGGGCTTAAGGAGCCACAGTTAACTTTAGAGTTATGTCGCTGCAGCTGCAGTTTGTTACCAGAAACAAAAGGAGCAATTTAAAATGATAATGAAGCATTTATTGTCTTATGGAGAGTGGAAATATGGCATGTGGCACGCGCTGGCTCGTAGATCTCTGGATGTCACCCGCAGCGTGTAGATGGATCTCCTCTCCTGTGGTTGTCTCCAGCCCCATAGAGCGCATCTTCAGCAGACTAATGAACATGGAGAGCCTTGAGAATGGTAATCAAGTGTCTGATTAATTGTCCCTATGCTTCCATTATTTTAGCCGTAGAACCCAAAATGTTCTGCAGTGGAACATGTCTGATCAGTTATCACTGTTTTTTATATACTGTCTGCCTTACTCATTTGGAGATGAATGAGAGTGGGTTCGCTGTTAAAAAAAAAAAAATATATATATAGTATGTTCCGGTATGCTCTGTCCCATTCAGTGAATGGAAAATACATTATTTCTATTCAGTTACATTAAACAAACAGCCTTAGCATTTTAAAGTGTTTGAAGCATACCCCATTTAGAAAAACAGGCAATCTCAGAGAGCAGCAGCTGATTGTACTTCATTTATCAGGAGTCCTTTAATCAGTGCTAGCCTTTTTTTTTTTTCAAAGGCAGCACTTGTTACTAAATTAAGCAATGAAGAAATTTCTGAACCCTGATATGTCCACTGAAATTATATAGTGTATCAGTCCACCACAGCAACTTTGATACAGTTGACAGTGATCAAGCGATGAGACGCACTGGTTGTCAGAAAACTCTGTGGATCATGATTTATTTAATTGCCTTATGATTTTCATCTATTGAAAATTGCTATGTAACTATCTTTTTGCCAGAGAGTCCAGGCTTCTGCTTGTTGTGCCAGCATGCCTGGCCATGTAGAGCTGCAGTACACATCCTTAGCAGTTGGTAAACTCACACATTCCACTCCAATGTCTATACAGCCACTTGTTTCATGAGATCAGGTTGAAGAGCTGAAGCTTGTCTGCGAAGGCCCCACTGCTCCAAATCCTGCTTTTATTCATTGAAAATTTAAAAAGGCCCAAGAGCTCAAGCTCTTGGCTGCCTCTTCCCACATTGCTTGCTGAATCATTGAAGGGCCATTGGATTATCAATGCATGAGAAAGTCCTCAGTACCAGCACTTTAGAGAAAACCTTTAAAAAAAACATTCAACATCCAAACAAGTACGACTACACTGAATGTGTCTTCAAGAATATGAGTGTACTTTTGTCAGCTTTAAGGGTGCTTGTGTGTCACAGTGATCTGACGGCTCCTGTCAGCGTAGATCTTACAACACAAATAGTATTCAAGTGTCAGTGCTTGGAAGTGCCTCTTTATTTTATTAATCTTTAAATATTTGTAAGTAATATAAGTAAGTAAGTTTTTTTGTTTTGTTTTTTTGTTCTCAGTTACCATTCAGTCACTGATTTGTTTACTCATTCTCTTTTTTTTTTTATCTGAATGTGAATACTTCTGCAGACAGTTGAGGCGAATTTGCTTGAACTTTCATTATGTGCTTGCTTGGCTGCGACAGGTGGTCAGAGTTGACCTCTCTGCACTGACTCAGAAATGTTATGTCTTCATCTCTGATTGAATGAGAATGTGAGCCTCTCCAGACAGAACATTTTTCAGCTTTATGGCTGAAAGTGAGTAATGCTCTTTCATATGGGCATGATAACTCTAAATCTTTTTTTTTTCTATTCAGCAAAAGCAGCTGCACCATTGTAAATACTTAACAGTTCTGTGGTTCAAAGAACTGATGTTGAAAAAGAATGATCAAAATGCAGGCTCGCATTCAAACCATTCATATTAATTTTTGGCAAGAGTATTTTGGCACAGAAGAGACATATTTTCAATGGCCTGCTCGTCCTTAACATTATTACACACTGTTATAAAAATGTACACAATGTCACCAAAAGGGAAAAAAATCATGTTTTTGTGCATGTGGTGCATAATTGATTTAAATCGACAATGGGGGAAAATGTCAAGTTGAATCGTGCTTTACTTTTTCAACCTGAGACATCTCATAATGGATTTGTATGAATCATATGCCAAATTTTGGCTATTTTGTCATATTTTCCATTTATGCCAGGTGATTTTGCAATAAATAAATTTGTGATTAAAAGTTCTTGTCAGTTTGTTTTCAGGGAGCTTTGCTTCTTCTGATTATCAGGTGTCTCATCCAGTTGAAAGAGCAAAGAATGCACATATTCAGATTAAACAAAAAGCTTTTAGCCAGGGTGACCCACTGTGGCGTGAAGCTTGCATTTTTTTATTTCATTTGCCTCTCGCTGCAAACACATTGCTACCTGCAGTCATATCAGACAGGATATGAATACCAAATTCATCTTGCCCTAATGATAGAATAATAAATCTCCCTGGGTAGACAGTCTAGTTAGGCAACCATTTGAATGAATTTAGTCTTGGGACCTATCCCTTTCTTGTTGTGTTTTTATTTTATTTTATTTTATTAAGATGTGTTGGCTCTCAGTGAGTTAAATTTATTGTAAAGCAATGATTATTTTATGAACTCCTGATGGTTGTGTGAAGTTGAGCAATTTTGTATCATATTGCTCAACAAAACCAATGGAACTTGTTGAATATGTTTGGTTGCTCTGTTGGGATTACCCCAATCTTTTGTACAACACCCAAAGCATATTCTTCAGGGTATGTCTCTTCATGATCACAACCAACATCTGAATATGACAATGAAAGGAAAAGTGAAGTGCAATGCAACATTTTGTAGCAGATATCTTGCATTGCAGTTCTTGGCAAACACAGTTTCTGACTGCTGAACATATCTGGTGGATGGATAACAAGTTTGGGTTTCTCTCCCTTTTTTATGTTTATGGGACAAAGGACATAAAAGATAAGACAAACGTATACAAGAAAGACGTAGTTTGGGTTTCTCTCGTACTTCCTCCCATTTTCTGAGAGTTTGGGCCCCTGATTGTAATTCAAATAAGTATACTTCAAAGAAAGCGGATTAGCCTTTTCAATGGAGAGAAATGCTCCACTGTGTGGAAATTTTAATTTGATTTTTTTCTTTTCATTTTAGTGGTTTAAAATTAACTTAATGAAGATTGTTTTCATTTTGCTTCAGAATCTGGCAGGAACATGCAGTGCAGTGTGTGACTGTGTGGAATGTTAAATATATGACCTTGTTAGTTCTTATTTCAGCTTTTTGCTTGTGCATGAGCATTAATGCATTAGGGATAATCGGCCATGTCTGATTTAGAAGCATAAAGGTTGATTGGTGCTGTTTCAGTGTTTTGGCACCTCAGGCCATGTCTCTCCCTTGGCGGTGAGGAGCTCAGCAGCTCTGATTTAGTGTCATTATATTGTATATTAAGACTATTGATCACGCCGTAACTGAGGCAGAAGCAAGTGACACCCCAATGGTGTTACTTTTTTTTTTTTCCTCAGTGTATTTGGTGGGTGAAGAAATAATAACCCTCCCCGGAACTCATGTTTTCTCAAAGTGTGACATTATGGTATACAAATATATCATGCTATCACCCAGTTGGCTGTGGTCTTTCCCTCTCAAACCACCAGGAATGAGCCAAATAAGTTAAACATTTGGTGTAATTGCTGTAACGTGTATGGAATATTGTGCATTGACAGCGATGCCTTGTCCGCCTGTGCTGAACAGATGCCGATATTCCCCACAGCCCTGTTGACTATGACTGGTATCATAGTAATTGAGTTGCTGTCGCACTGTTCTGCGTTTTCTGAACTTCATGGCCTGACTGGAGCCCAAGCTGTCAGAGAGCCTTGGGCAGGAGGTGATAGCTGACAGAAAGGACAGAACAACCTCAGCACCACGTCAAAGAGCACCAATTAGGCCCTTCTGAAACATGTATAGTCCCTTTTGTTTACTGAGACAGCTGAAAAACACTTCACATCCTCTTCACTGTATATTTTTTCTTCCCCAAGTTAAACGTGAGCACTGCTTCCATTAAAGGCCTGAACAAAGATGGCACCCACTACATATATGCTTCTCCTCTCTTTTGTCCCTCAAACAGGTGCCTGTGAGTGAGTCACCCCTCTGGTGTGCTAGACCAAATTTTGAGGGTAGAGTAATGGCTGTTAAGAGCTTCACAAACATATGCTGTGCAATTATGCTCAATTATGGGTGATCAACATTTGCATAATCTTTATCCCAGCTACTCCTTCAGAACCAATCAAAACCAAAGATGTTTTTTTCAGCATGAAAGTTACATAATTTGTATCAGTAAAATATAGCTTTTCTGTGGGTCTCGGTGATCTCAGCTCCCATTTAGCCTCCTCAGCCATCTATCATTTATGATGGAGAGAGTTGGGAAGACTCCCTGATTGAGTTAATGAATGCAAATGCAGTGTAAGACTGGCATGGGCCAGTAGCTGCACTCCCATTTCCTCATACCCGTTTTCTTCACTATCAATTCACTCCAAGCCCATAAACAAATGTGGCATGTCATTTATTGGGGCTGTGAAATGATTAATTTTCATAAAGACAGGAAGAAATGGCCATCTCTTAGGTACTCGGGGCACCTGGTTGTGTTTTGACAGTGATGATAAGCATACGTGGCAGCTCAATTACATTCTCAGCACTCGTTTTCTGTTTTATTTCAGTGATGGGAATCCTCTCTGTGAGTGACCCCATGTTGTTAAATACATGGAAAATTGCATTAATGGCTGCACCTGTGCTATTGCTGCTTTTATTTGGCACCTTAGTGTGTCACATGACACTGTGGTGTTCACCCACATACATAAAGAACACTGGGACACATTCACCAACATGTTCTTAAGTGTTTTCTTAAATTTCTTCATAGATTGTTCTTAAGAAAGGGCCTAAGAAAAGTCTACGTCTGATTCATAAACGTATTCTTAAACCGCAGAATTGACCACACCTGTGTTCTTATATTGATGAATCCCATGTGTCTGTAAGTTAAAAGCTTGTGCCAGTTGTTCTTAATTAGCATAGGTTAACGCCCCACCAATGCCCATAAAAGGGCATGAGACTGTATGGCCATCTGCACACATCTCACACAGAAACTGAAGAGAGAAGAGAAAGCCAGGAATGCTACAATGAAAATTTGGAGACACTGTGTGCACCCAGGTTTCTTCAGCTGCCCTGAGTCTGTTCTGAGACGCGGTGCTGGACAACCAAACTCGTACACAGACAGTCTCAACACTGGCCGCAATATCCAAGAGACACTTAAAGAAATTAATAGAAATTAGAAATAAAGATAAGCACTTAAATGTTTAGTTTTAAAGTAATGCTTTTCCTAATTTTTTTTCTTAAATTTCTTCATAGATTGTTCTTAAGAAAGGGCCTAAGAAAAGTCTACGTCTGATTCATAAACGTATTCTTAAACCGCAGAATTGACCACACCTGTGTTCTTATATTGATGAATCCCATGTGTCTGTAAGTTAAAAGCTTGTGCCAGTTGTTCTTAATTAGCATAGGTTAACGCCCCACCAATGCCCATAAAAGGGCATGAGACTGTATGGCCATCTGCACACATCTCACACAGAAACTGAAGAGAGAAGAGAAAGCCAGGAATGCTACAATGAAAATTTGGAGACACTGTGTGCACCCAGGTTTCTTCAGCTGCCCTGAGTCTGTTCTGAGACGCGGTGCTGGACAACCAAACTCGTACACAGACAGTCTCAACACTGGCCGCAATATCCAAGAGACACTTAAAGAAATTAATAGAAATTAGAAATAAAGATAAGCACTTAAATGTTTAGTTTTAAAGTAATGCTTTTCCTAATTTTAAGTTACATATAATCACACGGTAAAAGTTAAATTTTTAAAAACTTAATTTATAAAGAAGTAATTAATTGCTTGCTGTAATTTTTTGTGCTTAGTAATTTTAAAAGACCATAATGCTTTGTAAAATAATGGGAAACATATTAAAGAAATACTAATAATAACAAAACTGTTATTGTAATTTAAATCATAAAAATTATATAACTATATCAAATCAAATCAAATCAAATGTAACTGAAGAAAACTAAACCATTTATTTCACACAAATGTCAGAAGCCAAATGTGCATAAGTCTGCTCCAGAGTGTGTGTAGGTTCTGTTCTTACCTAAGAACAAACAAGAAAACATTGGTGAATGTCAGAAACTTCATCAAAACTTCATAAGTAGGTTTTACAAACAAATTTTTTCTTAAGAACGATTGGTGAAGTGGCCTGTTGATAATAAATGGAAGGCAAATCCACATACTGCTTTGCAGGATACTGCATGTTTATGTAGTTTCTCATTCAATACATCACATAAAATAAATACATTACAATAAAACAAATACAGTATGTTTAATGTATAATCTTCTTTTTTCAAACTAGTAGTTAACCAGTTTTTTTAGAACTAAAATGGTCGAGTGAATACTGCGGCATGTTTTCTTCAACTAACTATGTATTTAGCTGCATTCATCCTTCCCTCAATTCTCCTTTTTCCTGCCAATGAGAAGCCCCTACCCCTTAGCATGATGCTGCCATAGCCATGCTTCACCATAGGGATGTCCTTAACCATGTGAGGAACAGCGCCTGGTGTTCTCCAGAGTCTGTGCTTCAAGTTCCACCCAGGAGTCTTTTTTCATCAGACCAGAGAATCTTTGTCCTCATGCTCTCTGAGTCCTTTAAATGTTATTTGGCAAACATGAAGGTGGTTGTGGCGCCCATCTATTTACTCTGCCATGCCATAAACGTCTGACTGATGGTGTGCTGCAGAGATTTAAATTTAGACCTGGGTTTCTCCTCAGTAAACACTACTAGAGGAAATAATTTCCACAGATGGTTTTTGTTTTCTGGGAAAAGCTCCTTTGGTGAAAGCGAGGCTTTAGAGGGACTGTTGGGTTCTTGATCCACTCCCTGACAAAGACCCTTCCTGCCAAGTTTCCCAGTTTGGCCATCATTCACCTCTAGGAATGGTTGTTCCAAACTTGTGGCCTTTCACAATTATTGAGACCACTGTGCTCCTGGGAACACTCGATGATTTAGAAAGGGTTCATTCTTTCTAAATCTTGCCCTACCTTTGCCCTGGTCTGTGCATCCCCTCAGTTTTATCACAGAGTCCTTTGGACTTCATCTCTTGTTTTTTCCTGACATGTAGTGTGAACTGTGGAAGCTTATATAGACATTAGAAAGACATATCTTTCTAAACTATATCCAATAAGTTCATGACAGCTGGACTCCAATCAAGTTCTAGACACAAGAAAAATTAAACCAAGCATGAGACACTGACTGCAATTTGAAATTTTCTGAAGTAAATTTACAAAAATGTCTAAAAGTAAAAGTTCTAAAAAAATGTTTTTACTTTACGTTACTGAGTTTAAATTGATGAAGAAAATGAAATGTTAATTTTATCTATTTAAAATTAAATTTACATCAGAGCAAAAAGTGAGGAGATTTGAATACTTTCTAAAGTGACCATATATATTTTACATTAATATAGAAATGATCATTATGAATTTTGAATTATTGTCTACTGCCCTTCATCTAGAACTTGGTTTAGATCAAAAGAGTGACAGAAGCAAAAGCTTTGTCTGGTACAGAGAACACTTAGAGACTTCTAATGGACCATGTCCTTTTAGCGCACAGTTAGTGACTGGTTGTATTATCCATGCCTATTATAGAAAGGACACATAATGGACAACTCATGGACATTATTCATTCAGTGCTTTTATGTACCATAATCATATATTTTAGCCAGCACTGAAACACCCTTTCCTAAATTCAAAGACTGAGTGACATCATCTGCTCACAGTGGTTATATGCCTTTTTTTCATCGCAAGCTTCCACAGCTCTGACAGCACAAAGCACTCACACACACACACTCACACGGACACCTCGTTTCCCACATGTCCAAATGTGAGGCTCTACCCAGGCTGTCAACTGTTGCCAACATGGCTCTAATTTTTTTTCCTCAGCAGGCAGCCATCTGAGCCTTTTCTGACAGCTTTGCTTTTGATATTCATATTTCCACAGAGCTTTAATTACTTTGTGCTTCATCTTTTATGTCTCTCCATCATTAGCATGTCCATGATCATGTGCAATTGTGCTGTTTTACACTGGAGCTCCCAGATACTGACTTTTTCCTTCTTCGGCACACGTCCCTTTCTGAGTGTTTTCCTCTGGGCATTAGCATGTTGTGTTCACCAGGCTAACAGGATGATGCATGGTGTACCATAGACATAACACTCACAGCTGGCTCTTTGACATTTTTTGTTTTTACTCATTTTCTGTCTCTCCAGCTAGTGTGCATGTAGAGGACACAACCATTGCAAATGAAGTGCAGACACTGGAGCAGCAGCACATCTTCTTCTTTAGATCAATTTATATTTATTTGTTCAGTTTTGCTTGCTTGTCAAGGTCTGACTTAAAACTTTAAATGTGCATTACTGCTTAAAGAAAGGGATAATCCACAACAAGGTTTACAACAAATGCACGATGAAAATGTCGATCAAAATTAAGTATAATTCAAGTTCATTATATGAGCTTTATTGCCTTTAGCCTTAACTAACATCTACAGTGATGCCACTGTCTTTCTCTGCCAGGTTAACACATTCTTTAGTTTTTTTGTTTTGTTGTCACTCAGCCTGACAGATTTATCTCCTCTGACAGAGATGGGCCCCAGTGATACACGTTTGTGAAATGGTGGTAGTGCATTGTCATGTTTTTATATACAAAATACCAGCAAGACATGAATGGAAAATGTTAATTTTAGATTTATATTGATTGCTTAACTGTTGCTACACAGTTAGCTTGTTAAATTCAGCTCCGTGTCTTCAATAATTGCGGCAAACTGTAATCACAACAAGACGATTTATGATTTTTCTCAGCTGCCTGTGTGTTGATGTGATCAATCTTTACACTTTACTAATGAGTGAAAAACAAATTTAATTGAACCAACACTCCTGGAGCACACCAATCCCAGTTATGCATATAAAGTAATCCTCTGAGAAACCATGTGATTCCAGTTAATTCCCGAAGATTTTCACTTTTTTGTCACCCTGCTTTTATTCCTTTATTTACTGGTGGCTGTGGCTCTGGAGTTATAGTGGGTCGTCCACTAATTGTGGGTTGTCTCCTCAGATCCCTTGAAGTATCTTTAGGCAAGACACTGAACCTCAAGGCGGCGATGTCACTTGGCAGCTTTGCTACCATTAACGTACGTGTGTGTGTGTGTGTGTGTGTGTGTTAATGGGCAAATGAGAGGCCCAGTTTGTAAAGTGCTTTGTCCATTTAGGCAAAAAGCTGCATAAGTGCAGTCCATTTACAATTCTTTGTAAATGTCAGCTTATTAAACTTTAGTCTTTTTTCCTGGCATCATCATTGCCACATTTTTGTATCATTTTTGCCTTCCATAATCCTCAGTCTGTAAAATTTCACTTGTACAGATGAACTTATTTTCACTGTAACATGGTGCTTCATAAGACAGGCACTGATGCTCAGCTTTACTGAAGGCAAAGCTACCTTGTGCAACATCAATGAGTAATTATGAGTAGAAATTATCAGTGACATTTTTCATATGAGCACATTTGCCTGGCTTTCAAAATGCCAATTCTTATAAAGTGTAAATTAAAATAATGTTTCACTTTTATCACAGACATGCATTTGGTTTAAGCAGTGTTAAATCCTAAACCAGTATTTATCTAGTCATTTGCATAGTTTAGAAATATGATCAGTTTGTCAGTCTAGACGTCATGGTTTGTTTTTAGATACTAAATTTCCTAACAGTCATGTGGGTGGACGCAATGGGCATATAGGTTAGGCGTGGATAGTATCAGGTCTTTCATGTCACAGTACATTGTTTGTGGCAGCTCAGAGACTCTCACTCCATTTCCCTTCATGCCTGAACTCCATCCTTCCCCCATCCCCTGCTGAAATGTTCCTCCTGCAAGCTCAGGCTGTCTCCTATGGGAAAACTATCAGGAGAAGGTTCAGCTTTTCTACAGAACAGCGTTTTTGTTGAAAGCAGATAATCTGCAGTCCTGATTGTGTTACAATATATGCTTATACTTCTCTGTTTATTTTGCCTGTGACCTGTGAAATTATGCAAATGATAATAGAGGTGGGTTTTTTAAGTTACTTCTATTTAAACCAGAACTCTATCCAGTTTCTGTTCAACCCTGTCATCATGTCAGCAGCAGAAGAGACCAGTCCAAGCCAGACCATTCTGGTCATGCACTCGCAGTGTCCTGTAGGAATTTTAGGCAAATCTCTGCCTGGTAGCCAGGCTCAAGGTGAGAAGAACTAGATGGCTATCTTGGGCATCATTTTGGCACAGATAGCTGCAGAGAGAAGCATTCTGTATTAATGTTTGAGCATCGAGAGTGTACGTGAAGTCATTTCCTCTTTCGCTGACAACTTAAGCAGAGACATTAAAGATTAATTAACTGCTGTCAATTTGCAGTTTATTTTAGGGTGGCACTCTGCCTCTCAATATGTCTTTATCCTGAAATGAATTCATATCTCTTTTTCCTCACTATCATGATTGAAAGAATACTGCATCATACTGAAAACTGAAAAATGTGGTAAAAAGCTAATCAATCAAAGGTATTCTGAACAACAAATTCATTTGCACTGTACACACAAATGGGGTGCATTTCAGTATCACATGTAAATGATAACCGCAATGATTATTTAGAGCTTTTTTGCATGTATCCTTTTTATAGTTTAAATCATGGGCTAAGTGCACTAGAGCTGTCAAATACCTGTGCATTTAGATAAAGATAATCTCTTTGATAGGGGCTGCATTCAGAAACACTTCTGTGGTTTCATCTCCACATTCTAATGCTTTTCAAAAGTTTTCAAAATTCAAAGCATGCATAAGCTCCTACTTTTAATTACAGATGAGAACTTTGTTTTTTCGTGCCACCAGCTACAATCAGGATTGTCATTACTCAGACAAATAAGGACTTGTATTCAGAGAGCTGTACCGTGTTACCAGACTTCAGTTTTTTTGATCCTCTTTTTCAAAGCCTTAACCTTATTCATCTTCTGCTTTTGTCCCTCACATGGAGAATGAAAAACTTTTATTCATTTTATTTTATGGTTGTGTTGCAAATCAGAATAATTTTTGTATCAGGCAATTAATTAAAACCTACATGAAATGGATGCAGTTTATATCCAAGTCCATGTTAACAAAAATATTATCGTTCAGTTTTTTGGGGTGAATCACAAGAACACAGAGATGACAAATTGTTATGCACTCTACAGTTTTTATGGAAACCACAGGCCTTGGACCTCAGCACCTCACTCAGAGACCACAATGTAGAAAAGAAATCATGGAAAGACTTTTGTGGCAAAACAGCTTGTCAACTGTTCCCTGTCATTGAAGTCATTTTGTATCTTGGGACTCTTGGGTGCACAGAAGAGCACATGCATTATTTAGATGGCCAATCACTCAGCGATCCCTCTGTGTTTGGCCCGACAGAGGGGCCCAGGTCTAAAAATAATCACCTCAACCATGTGTTTTTTCTGTGGCACAACAATGGGACCTCCAGGTATGTTCATTTGTTTCTGAAGTCATATTTCAATATGAAGGTGGCAAAGGGATAAATGTCTGTGGGTTGTGTGTGTGCGAGGAGTCATTCTGTAGGTTTCCTTAAGGTGTGTCCTGGATTCCCTCCTCAACTCCAGCTATTTGTTTGATGGACAAAAAAACAATTATCCATTAAAGAATTGTCAAAATTGCTGATGTTGACAGACAATCATTTGTGCCAGGTCAGCATTAACTCAAGAATTATCCTCAGCAGCGTCATCACAAAATCTGTTTTCCTGGCATATTTGAATGCACCTACTAATAATTTATCAGGGCAAATTGTACAAGTCGACCACAGTTCATGATGTTTCCTGGTGTCATCTGTAATTCATTATTATAAAAATCTTTTTGCACTGTATGAGTTCAGATGAATAGCCACTAATATCATGTAATAATATGTAAATGTTTACATTTTGATGCATTCTAAAAATTTATTTAAATTGTATACTTAGAAAAATGGTTTATCTAAGGGCAGAGACACGCCAAGCCGACATGAAAGATCTAATCCCTCCACCCCCTCAGTCTGTCTCCCCCCTTCTGCAGAATACACTGTAAAAGCAAAAATTCGCCCAAAACAAAAATGGTGTTAAGATGATACAAAATGTTGAAATATGTCTAAATGAGGGTGAACTAATGAATGGCTGCCATATTTTAATGTGAATTTTGCCATTCAAAGTGACACGGCTGGATGAACAGAGTCTATTCAAGTAGAAGTGTGTGTGGGTGTACAAAGAGGCATGTAGCCCCATTTGAGCAGAGGTTTTTATTTTTTTTTATTTTTTATTATGCATAACAAGCTCCACAGCCATGAGGACCACATTTCCAGACACTGTGGAGGCTTTTCAGAGAGCAACTATCCACCCCAACACAACCTCCCACACCCAAGTCGAAATTGGCCTTAGTCATCAAGACAACAACATATCCTCTGTCTTGTCCCCTGCTATCTTGATGGAGTAGCCATTGTCTACCTCTCGAATGTTTGAAAATAAAAGAAGAAAATGCAAAGGCAATGACTGTGAATGCAGAAAGGAGTGGAAAAGAAATAAAATGAGCAGCAGTCAGATGGAGAAATGGTTGAGGTAAACAACATCATTATGACTCCCTCAGCTCAGCCTTTGTGAACGGGTCCAAAGCTTTTGTGCAGACGGTTGTGGTTGGTACTTTAGTGTTTAGACAAGATAATTATGTTGCACAGTTAAACTTAGTTGTGCAGTTTTCCATCTAGCCTGATAAAGGCAGAAGCAAGAGACATCAGTATTCACAGAATATGTAGTTAACAATCAAGTACAGTGTTTGAACAACATGATGGTACAAATCATTGACTATATATACGATGGACAGTCTGACAATTCCCAGAAGTGAAGAAACCGCGACTCAATCGCTCCGTGGTGGCTGGTTGTAGTATAGGTCATAAATCCTTCTTCCTCTATGTTAGTGGATGGGACATGAACCAAATTACAGACTCAAAGTTCAGATCAAATAGAGGTGATTTCTGTCATTTTTGTTAGATATTATCACACTGATATATGTACAAGTGGTCATTATACTGGCAAGTTTGCTTTTTAAGGAGTTATTTGATTAAATGAGGAGAAATGTATTGTGATTGATCTGACAGCATTGATTGGCGGTGTGATGATGTCACTCCACTTTTGGTTGCTAATGTGGAGAATCTGTTGCAAAAAAGCAAGATAGCAGTCACCACATTATTTATTTATTTATTTATTTATTTGGCTTCACTTTTGCACAGTGGAGGGAAGCGGTGACAGAATGTCCATTAGTCAGTGGTACAAATGAAAATGTTTCAGCACACATCTATCATCAGTGACAATGTTGGTTATGCACTGAAACATATTAACTTCTTATTCTGTTTCTCCGTTGTTCCATTTTTTACAGTATCTTCATCTGTAATATCAACACAAGTCTGCAGATGCATATATTGTATATGGACTTAAAACAAGCAGAAGTGGGACTAGAGAAAGTGCTGGCTGTACACAAAAATGACAGCCCCTCAGAGGTTCGTGTCAGTGGCAGTGAGGAGCAGGGCTCTGGTGCCTTTGCCACAAGTTATTTGACAGAGATTATTTTTTTAACCACAAAGCAACCATAAAATAAAATCTACAGTAATAGAAAAACATAATGTGTCATACTTGCAAAAGCAATCACTGACCCATTATTACTTTCAAAATATACCTTTTTCCAGCGCTTCAAGGATGTGGTAATGTAGCTTATTTTCTGCCAGACAGAGATGAGCCACATGGAGCTGTTCCCCAACATCTCAGCTGGAGCCAGACTAAGATATTCTTCTGTCGGTGGGTCCTAATCACCATTCTAGTACTCCTTTACAGTACCTCATTGATGTAGTTGGGCCTGTTTAATGTAACTTTTTAATTAACACAGACATTTCCTGCCTCTGTTTAACATTTTGGGCTGCACTGTTCAGTGTGCATCTTGCTGCTTCTTTCTTACCCTTTGGCCATCAGGCAGATGGTCAGTTATTAGTAGCAATTAAAACTCCATCATTGATCATGGTTTGTAATTGTATTTAATTTGAAACGTATTAATGATTAATAGCTGCAGCTGCATTGGTGTGAATATTAATAGGGATGGGGAACAACAGAAGGATACAAAGTGTCAGTGGAAGCGTCTCATAGGGCTCACCCTGTATTACCAGCCGACTATTGCAATAACACGTGCGGGTATTCTTGCATATGGCATCACCTCTGTTCCTGAGACAGCGACGCTCATTAGCTGAAGATTGTTTCATCACTCCTCATTTGTTTATTTGTGTAGCTGATTTGGAATTAAGGCAGTAAATGCATTGTAAACAAAGCTAATATCATTTGGAGGCAAACTGCATGCAATGACATTTTCTGGATTTAATGAAGACAAAATGGTGCCTTTGTTGTGCGGAGATTCTTGAGGGAGCTGCTAGACCTTACACAGAATAAAGTAGGTCATCCTGCTGACATAGGGTGCCTGTGGACATGTTCTTTATGCCGCTACTACTTTGCACACAGCTGCCTTGCTCAGAAAGGACGGAACCAGAGTTAACATTGGTAACAGCTTGTCATTAGAGGAAAACAGCCTGAAGGAATTTATTTGATCATCTCAGTGGTTCTAGTCCATCACATTGTGGAGTAAAACAAAGATGGGCAATACAGCTTAAATAGATGGCTAAACCTTTTGGCCTTGTGACTGTTACTTTTAACACAGTCTGTCCAGCACAGTAGAAATCTATTTAGTCTGTGAGAAACAGACAGCAGTTTATTACCTTACATAGTCCTAGATGTCATTTATTTCATCCTGTTGTCTGTTTTCTTGTCAAACAGTCTCCACACATAACAACAAAATGGTTTCTTTGACTCTCAAACAGTTAAATGACAAGAGCCTAATTCCTCAACAGAAGACATATGGGAAATGTATGCATTGTTCTTGTAATGCACTAATAATGTCTAGACTAATTTTGCACTAGAGGATTTTAGTCTCATTATTATTGCACTCTGTGCTCAAGATGAAGTTTAGACCGAGACATGTATAACCCCCCGATATCGATTTTATATATCCCATCTGTTACAGAACAATTACCTTTTTATCAGGAGTATTTTTGCAGTTTTATAGAAAGACATAGAGCTGTGTTTGTGTGTGCATGTGTTTTTTAAATACTCTAACACCAACTGTAAACCTTCACACACTTAAAGTGCTCAGCAGTGGAGTTTGGTGGTGGAAGCAAAGTGTCCTTTCGCCCTGGTGGATTTCTGATGAGAGGGAAGGCAAACGTTATGCCAGCCTTTTCTCTTCTTCTTCTGATATCTCTAACAGCCATATGTTTGCATTGAAAATAATTCTGGATTTTTTTTTTTCTTTTCTCAAAACACTTGCTTCTGAAAAGCAGCAATCCCCTTTACAGCCTGGTTCTCCACAGTGGAGCACTAGTGCTTGTGTGTGTCGATAAGAGTTCATATGTGCACGCGTCTTTGATCTGCCCTACCAGAGAAGATGTTGACAGTTTAGTGGAGAGATGTGTGTGTTTACTGTTGAGCTTAGATATCGTCCCTCTGTATAATCCACATGGAGCGGCTCTGTGTGTCACTGTACTGTGGTTAGACCTTTTCAAGCATGTCTTCAGATTCAGCCAACTAGCTTGTTCTCTTTAAAGAGAACACTTAAAACACTGGCAGACACATCACAAGTATAAAATGATTCAGGAAATAGACGGATGTCCTCATTTCACACAAGGATCTTAATTTGTATTTGTACAGTTTTACATAATCATTTTAGAAAGAAATATATTTCTTTTATGGGGCTTCACCTTATTGATGTGAAGAATTTGATGTAGGGAATTGTGAAACTAAAGCATAAATTAATGGTTCTGAGTAAAAGTCGTTGGTTGTGCCAGTGAATGTATGAGAATACTTTTTAGTGGGCAGACAGTGACACAATAATAGGAGCTCACAAAGACCACTGTTAAGGTCTTGGGATACGTTCCTGTCTGTTTGATTTGATTGGCAGCTTCAGTCTACTGCTACTGGAATATGCGATCATTTTGTCCAGTTAATCTCGGGGGTTATACCATATTGATCTTCAATGATGATTCTTGTCTGGACAACTCAGACTCTCACACAAAGACGGGGCACGTCACAGTAAATGAGATATAGATTATATGCCAAACTGTGGATTATAGCATGGATTATTGCAGTGTTATAGATCACATTGTTACAGTTCTCTTGTTCAAATTTATGGTAAGGTTATTGACTATCAGTGAATGTGACTTTCACAGGGATCACAAAATGAGGGGATCAAGTCCTACAGTTTGACAAGTCAGTTGCCTTATTATGATGAATGTAGCCTTGTGCCGACTGTGGGAACTGCACCGCTCTCATTACAGTCGTCAAGGTTTCTGAGCTTACCAGCAAGTAAATAATGTTTAAATATGATGTAGCTGCCATATTTTACCTTGATCCTTTAAATACCATCATTAGTTGGTGGTGTAGTCTGACTCCTGTTAGATACTGTTTTTTTTTTTTGTTTGTTTTGTTTTTTGCCTTTTACATTTTACAGATAAAGTGAGAAAGAGAGATGATGCAGTGAACTTCCTGTGCAGTTGTTTTTTTTGCTGTGTCCATGATAATCATTATAAAGATGCCTCAGTAGTTAAAGTGTACCCATCTGGTGAAGAAACTGGGACAAAGTGTACTTTTGAGGGAACAGAGGATAACTCTCCTGGCCTTTAGGGCTAGAACTGGGGAGAGCAGGTAAAGATGCTTTTTACATTCTTTTTTTTTTATTTTTAGATATTCCTTTGGGAAGTTGCATTTGTGTGGTTGCAAAGGTCATCTATTTAAGTTTCCCTTTCACTTGTTAATGCTTCTGCTGTGAAGAGAGCTGTAATTTTGCAAATCTCTGCTCATGATGCAGAGACAGGCTTTAGAGGGTCTTGGTGGATGTCAACAGTGTTCAATAGTAATAACATCTTGGCATCAGGAGAGGAGTCCACAAATTGGCTTTTCAACTACTAGTGAAGTCATGAACTGCCCCTCTTACAGTATAATACCCAGTCTTCCAGGATTTGGGCCATCTGATGTGTTCAGAGCATCATTATTCTCGTGTCTCTTATCTAAAGATGAGATCAATAAATCTATGGATCCTCCCCTGACTGAACTCTATCTATCTACTATTCTTCCTTTTGTCAGTCCGCAGGAACAGTTATCTGCTGGAACATACTGATGCATTGTGTGACACCTTGGCCAATGTTCATTAAGTTGTTTTTCAATGAGAAGCAGGGATCAATAGCAGTCTGTAGTGATTCATGAAAACCCACCCCTATGCATCTGTCACACAATATGCAGGAGTCAATTAGTAGCTCCTGAAATATAAATTATTATGCAGGTAAAAGTTCAAATTGCTCCTAGAATTTATCTGCTATTAAAAGTTTCTCATTCAAAGGCCTGAATAGCACTATAGTAATAATCTTGTGTTTGCAATTTTAAAGGTGTTGGTATCAGTGAATAATGGATCATCAACCTTTGAAATTCACATACATTTTTTGTTGTGACTGGCTTCTTATAAGTACCTAAACAGCATTCATCTTCTACTGCTGACACATGTCTACAGAGAAATATAGTGGCCAGCTAATTCACAGTCTCAGCAGGTTTAACAGGTTTGTCTCTGTACTGTATGTTATAAACACAGCACAGGCCCATGGAGCTTTGATCCAAAGCACCCACATCCTGCATTTTCCCCCATTTTTTTCAAAATACATTTGAAATGACACCAAGATGAACCAATCAATACTTCGGCCACTCTGTCTTGGAGAGTTCAGATTTGTTGGTTTAAAACCTGAGAATTCCCAGTGGGGAAAAATGCGTGCTATTTTTTGTCAAATAATAAAATGTAGGTTTCTGTACATGTAGCCTGGTCACACTGGCTCACCTGTATCGTGCAAACACTGCCAGGAGGGATAAAGCTCTATTGTCAAAACGAACACCATTACAGCCTCATTACATCAGCCCCAAGATGCACTTCTTTTAATCCCCCACAGGCTTTTCACTCGGCACAAACTATATAAACATCCAGATTGTCCCAGTCTTTCTACAGCCTGAAAAAGATTCTCTGTCAGTTGTTGCTCTTGTGCCACTGACTGATATACTGTATGTGGCATTTTGAGTTTAGCTTGATTGAAAAGCACTAGTTTGCAACACTTGGGATGTAAATTTGGATCCCAAATGATTGACTTTAGCTGAAAGCTGGTTACATTATTCCCTGTCTGCGTTTGATTGTAATTGTAACTGCAAGTGAGCACTAAAGTATTTAGAACTGCATTGTGAAGCTGCTTAATTGTTACTTTCAGTACAATTTGTGTATGTGGTGTTTTCAACTGTTGCCGAGTCACTTTGGCCGATATAATTCCATTCATTCGGCACAAGCATGCACATACAACACATTTGGAAATATCCTCATTAAGGAGTGATGTCAGTTGCAATATGTGGGTTTTTCATAGAGGATGGTTTACTCCATCTGTCAAATGGTGTGAATCTGGGACATTTATGGTAGAGCACAGTCTGAAGTGCATGGAGAATTTTTCACAACCCATGAACCTTTGGGATGCAGTTGTCATCCCAGTCTCTCTTTGCTGCTATTTTTTTCATGGCATTTGCCTTGGCCAGCTGACAGAGGCAAGGGGCAGGAAAGAACCCCTTGCCTCTGTCAGCTGGCCAAGGCAAATGCCATGAAAATAATCTTACAAAAATGTAATTAATCTTAAAGGCTGTCGTTTTTTTGTTCCTCGAGATGAGTACTTTGCTTGTGTTCCAGATTTGCATACAGTTTTAAGTATTATTTTGTGCAGGTTAAGGTTGTGATACAAAGGTCTCATTTTTGAAAAACAATTATTTTTAGAAAACATTTAGCAGACTTTCATATACAACTGTAAGTTGGTTACTTATTTGCATTTTTACAGCATTACATCATTGTGTTCATTTACTGCTGCACATTGTTACATTTTTTTAGCAAGTTATTTGACTAATCATGTGCACAACTGTATGGTCCGTTATAGTTTATAGTGTTTATATGTCTGCGCATGTTGATGGGTTATTGTTGATGTATCATTACACTCTGGAAATTGTTATGGTGTGGAGGGAGATATAGTAAACACTTACACACAAACATTGTTTAATGGCTACAGTATATCTTTTCATATTTTTGTTTTCAGCCAGTGAATATTACCTTATTTTGTGTAGCAATTATTCTTATGAGTAGCATGCTGAAAACGCATCTGGAGTTTACATACTTTGCTACAGAGATGTTTTTCTATACCCCAGTGTGATGGACCTGTAAGGTAGTGATGTATAGCTCTGGTGAAGCTACTGGAACAGATGGACCATCAGTACAGTATAGTGGACCAGTGGGGTGGAGCTCCACAGATTGCTCTTTGTTGCTACATTGATGTGGAACTTCCTAATCTAGTGTAACTGATGACAGAGGACCTCTTCCTCAGCTGCTCTCTCCCAGGGTCTTGTCATTCTCTTCTTCCGTCTATCAGTCACCTCTGAGTCAGGCCACGTGGTCATACAGTAGCCATAGTCATACCTCCCATGGTGTCTCCAACTGTCCTGCATTGTACTGTATGTGGTCTTCCATATAAATCCAGTACCCCGCCTTCTGATGGTGATTTTAAATCCATGTGGTTTCATGCTGAATGGGACACAACACAGAATGGCAACAGCAGGTGGAAGTTAAAGAGTTCACAGTTTATATTGGTTTCAGTTGTGTCCTGCTAGACAATGAAGATGAAAGATAGCCCATTGTCTGATCAGCTCTGCTGCTATGGTCGTGTTTCCTATTCATGCGCTAATTTGTACATCCCACTTTCCTC
Source organism: Monopterus albus (assembly GCF_001952655.1). Taxonomy (NCBI): domain Eukaryota; kingdom Metazoa; phylum Chordata; class Actinopteri; order Synbranchiformes; family Synbranchidae; genus Monopterus; species Monopterus albus. The sequence continues at coordinate 5,011,497 of NW_018127883.1, read as the reverse complement.
TGGCCCAGTTTAGCAGGAACAGGAAATGATCGACCTCCAAATGCTAACCCTGTGAGACACTGCTGACCACAGCACTCAGCACTAACCAGAATTACAAAGGCATCATTACAAACAACATATGTGTGACTGATGGAGCCCAACTGTCTTGGCTCAAAAGAAACCTCAACATGAACACCAGAGACAATCTTTAAAGCAACGCTTTAGTCATGTGTCGGCTAGGCCTTTTGGGGCAAGCTGAAGATGTTCTTAAGTGAAAGGGATCAATGGATGGATGATTGAATGCTGTCAGACAAAAGGGGATGGGCAGGCAGCAAGATCTAATGCTCTGTCAATTAATTGATCTGGCTTAAATGGAAGAGTTTTATTTATTTTTTTAATCTCACAGTCAGGGTGGCCATGCATATGCCTGTTTTTCAGAGTGATTACATTTAAGTATGTGTTGCAGAGCCAAGGAAGGGCTCTAAGAATCTGCAATATTGAGTCTAACCTTTGAGTGAGAACCTTCTTGCCTTTTGCAGGTGGCTGTTTAAGATTTATGAGGCCTCTCACAAATCTTGTTTATCATGACTACATATTGACTCTGAGAGTGCCAGCATAGCGAGTGCGACTTTTGGGCTGCAGCAAAAGAGGGCTGTAATTTTGTAAATAATTTGTAGTCACTGACATTGGATGAAATGTATTATTAGACCTGTCTCCAGTGACATTTTCAATGTTTGCCAATATCAACCATATAGGTGATAAATAATAAATAAAATAAAAAATATTGTAGTATTTCACACTGATAAAATGAAACTGAAATATTTACCTTATTCATGTATGTGTTTTTTTTTTTATTTAAACCTGCTTGCCTCTGCTTTTGTAAAAACACAGTGCTATTAAGAAAATTAATATTTTGTCTCAGTGCAGTGTCCTGGCCTCAATCAATGAGGTCATTTTCTGGAATCACTCAGTGTATTGGAAATGTCAAATCCATCTTGCTGGCCTCTGTAATAAGGGGTGCTGGCTTAGTCATTTGTTTTGTTTTATTGACCACTGAATTCCATAAGGAAAATCACACACTGAGGCCTCAGTCACATGTTAATGAAAACATGGTAGGCCTTGAATATATTGCTCAAGGTCCTTCCAGAGTCATAGCCATAGAACATATTTAGACATGGTTGAACTAAATTAAATCAACAGCAATGTCGTACACCGGCTATGTAAAGTTGGTTTTGCACAGAAATAATTTGAATGTGTCCCCCCTGTGGTTTTCCTCTTGGATTCCT
>NW_018127883.1:5006477-5009952 GCF_001952655.1 Monopterus albus | reverse complement strand
GATGTGTCTGAATGCCTGCTGGGACCTGAATCCTTACCCACTCAATTTAGGTATGAGTCACGGAGACCAAGTGTTAAACATGAGGAAAGTGAGTACAACTGAGCGCCACTGCAGTATCTCTGCTATCTTTCCTAAATGAATTATTTGAGAAAAAGGGAGCGAGGTAATTTAAGTAGCTAAAATAGATTACAGCAATGCTGCTGTTTTGAAGTGTAGAAAGTAATGCAGCTTTGATGTCCCTAATATACATGTAGTGTCTTACCACTTATTCAACATGAGCTTGATTATCAGCAATTAACATGTGGGCCTTTTGTCCTCAGAGGCACAATTAAAGGTAAATATACTTAAGTGCTCCCTGGGCCAAGGACATGACTGGACCAAAGGGTATACTTTTCTAAAGCTCACTACTGGGCCAGCATATGGTTTGGGCTTGTAGAGAAAAGAAAAGCTGTGCGTGCACACAATGAAAGAGCCAGGTGATTCCATTTGCAATTGGATGTAACACTTTGCAACAAGATACATGGGCAGAGAAGGGGGATTGAGTGTGTATTCAGCAATAATCCTGGAGAGGCGGGGAGGGCAAGAGGACTCAAGCTGTGCAATTACCAGAAGAAAGAAACAATAGGAGACTCTTTGCATCTGCACAGAACAACACGGTTATTTCTTAATTTCCTAATTCAGCGCAACAAACAGACCCAGTGTGCCCTGAAAGAAGACTTTCCTTCTGGCTTAATCATTGCCATGTGCGAGGTGGTTTGATATGCTGTATATACAATATTTTGACAGAGTTCCTCTTCACTTAATGCAAATCACACTTCTGGTTGAGAGAATTGTGTGGACCCTTTTACTCCTCAGCTAGCGATGTGTCAGGTATAAAGCTGTGTTGTCATTTGCCTCTTCCAGTGACCCTGTTTCTGTATCCTGGAGCGATACCCAAGCTGTGCCTTAGATTTGATTTTTCCACAAAGGAGTCCAGTCAGGAACCTGGAGCCTGAAGGGGAAGCAGGCATTGAGACCTAATGATGAGAGGAGTGGCTCCATGGCCTGTAACACACAGACATCTTGCATAACAGCAAGGCAACACTAGGAAGACCCTGGAGTGTCAACCCAGTTGTCTCTGAAGTCTGTCTACCGAGCCATGGATTCTGTATACAGGTCAACATGGCGGCTGCAGTCTAACTCATGACACATGCTCTTCATCATGAAGACAGGAGCTACATCCATAAGTGTTTTAACATTCACTATATATGTGCTACAAAATGTAACAGATCTGCTCTGTAAACATAAAATTATTATATAATGACAATATTTCAAAGATGAAACAATTATTTCATTACATGTGAGCACTGTAATAATGGTGGTTAAATTTTTTTACACCAATTTAAATTATCTAAAAATTGAACAGCTTTGACCATCAAATGTACTGTATAACTGTTTATTTCTTTATCTTTAAAATGATTATTTTGGGAGCACCTTCGTAGTCGAATGGTGACAGCACATGCCACATAACTGCAATGTCCTTTCTTCCATTCCAGCCGGAGCGCCTTGTTGCATGTCATGCCCCCCTCTCTCCCCATGTGCCCTCCGCACCTTTTGTATCCACTATCAAACAAAGGCAAACATATCAAAAAATATTTGGAATAAATATGACTTTAGGCTGCATCTCAAAAATGAGGTTTATCATAAAATAGAAATCTCCATTTTTTTCTGGGTTAATTCCTCTTATCAACTACAAGCTAGACAATATAAAACACCTTTTTATCTTGCAGAAAGAGGAATGGGATTGTGATGATTTTGCCTTTGCTTACCTGAGATTTAATGTAACATTAAACAAAAAACAAATCATGTCTGATTTAGTCAGTCTGGTGATAATAAAGCTTAAGCTTCAGTTGGTTTCATACAGAAAGCTGTAGAAATAAAAGGCATAGCAACATGGGCCATTAGTATGTTAATCTTGTGTATTCATAAATTAACTCTCTCAGGGTTTAGATATTACTTATGTCAAATGTGTAACTCTTGTCTTCAGCATTATCCATGTTATCTAAGTTCCAAAATTAAACTATAAGCATGATTGATTTGAGCACTACTTTTCCTCTGTATTGGGATTAGTTAATGGGCAAGAACAGGCAAGAATTATTTGTTTCACATCGTTGTCACTCTTCGTCCTCCGGGCAGCCTGACAGCCTCTTAGTGCCAGGATTTTGAGTCCGGCTTTTAACCATCTTAGCTGACAATACTTCCATTTCTTGACAGCTTAAATTCATCCATCCTGTTGCCCTTCACTCTTCACTTTCCTTTTCTTCTCTTACATGGTTATGCCTTTCTGCATGCTATAGTCAGTAAGCATTAATGGCATTTGATGGGGGAAAATGAGGCATGTCAGAAAATGTTGATTCACTTCCAGTTTTTAGTGTCATTTTATTTAATTCCTGTTGCAAACTGGAAATAGTTCAAGTTTCTGCTGTCACCAAGGAGGGACAATGTGGGATTTGGAGGATGACAGGCATGGGCGCATTATTATGATTAAAGTCTTTACAGAATCTGCGCTGCCTATCTGTAGACTGGAGGCTTAATATAGGCTTTGGCTGTTAGTATTGTGTTCGCACAAAATTACTCGCTTGGCACCAGAAACAAATGGGCACTGCTGGTAATGTGTAATGGTGAGAAAATATTCCGCTGCTACCTCTTATCACCTTCAGCTGCTAACACTTTTCTGTCCATCATTAAAAGCACAGCGCCTCGCTTTCTTTCCTTGGCTCTGCAGGTGTTTAATAATCATTGATGGGACTGGAATAGTATTTTGAATATAGCCGACAAAATGGGAAAGCTCTGTGGTGTCAGTATTGGTTTTTTGGTGCAGAGGAGAGAGCGTGAGCTTCCCTGCAGATCTTTGTTTAATTGGCTTGCTCCGTAGTTTGTTGAGTCCTGTCCTGTGGCTGTTTTTCAGCGCCCATTCACACCTTTTCCCAGCATCCCCACAGGTGGAGTGTGAAATCCATTTGTTTCAAGGCAGGAACCAAAGTGCTCCCTGCCCCATGACAGACCATTTTGTCTCCAGCTCCAGACAGTTCCTATTGAGCTAAACAGGTATAACTCAACAATATAAGGCAGGCGGCTAATAGTGAGTCATTAGAGAAACTTTGCCCTGAACCAAAAGTGAGTGTCTCTGCCTTGGTGCAAAGCAGAAACCCATTGTTCCCACATTGTTCCAGTGATAAGCAGACAATTAGTGGTTCGACTAAGCATCAGCAGGTGACATAAATCATGATGTTGCATCATGTCAACCTGGGCAGTACAAAATTAACCCCTTAAGAAGCCAATTTAATAGCAGTACTTCCTTTGTGCTCTTTAGCTTTTTAGGACCTTCACTACTAGAAGTGACATAAATAGGTCTTTACCCAGCAGTGAAGAAGGGGCACTTAAACAGTGTTCTGTTCTTATGACATGGTTAATGACTGACCTTTTGAAAGTGTGT
>NW_018127883.1:4977598-5006462 GCF_001952655.1 Monopterus albus | reverse complement strand
GTTGACCTTGGCTACAGGTAAACACCGGGTTTGCCTGCAACTCCTTGTAGTAGCCATGAACATTAGCATGTTCTGAATCCATTTGGGATTTGCCAGTTCTCAGATGATGTGTGTGTGAAGTGCATAGTGTCACAAACTTTGCTTCCTGACTGAGGAATAGTAGAGGCTTAATGCAAATAAGGAATTCAAAATGCTAAATTGCCACAGTTAGGGCACCACCTGTCTCTGGTGTGCCCTGGTAATTATCTTGCATCACTACTTTCTCATTTCTGCCTACCGAGATGACATTAGCATAGAACAGGAATGGCTCTGCATACACCAAATGAGGCACTTGGCTGATTGCATGCCTGTCTTGACCCTCATGTCCAACACACAACTAGCGGAAGCTCTCCAGATCGTAATGAACCCATAGGATGTTTTCTGGCTCTTCACAAATAAACAAAGGGCTCAAATGTTAGACTTTGTATAAATTAGCATTAACGACTTCATTATGTTTCTGGACACTGTTCTGTTCTTTTAATCAGCACTTCATTAAGTGGTGTTGGACACTTAATTGAAGTTCCTGTTCTGTTTAAAAGGTAGTTTGACAAGTTGCACAAGTGAACACCTGGCCCCTTTTAGAGCCGACATAACAGATGAATGTTTATGAGCACCATGTGTCAACTTAATCTGCTTGAACCAAGTCTCTAAGTTGAATTGAAAATAAATTTTATCTTATATCTTATATTTTTTTATGTTGACTAAAAGGTTGAATGTGTGTTTGTGTGTGTTTCACTTGAAGTATTCTTTAAATAGCCTGAGGCACAATGAGTTGCCTGAGGACTGACTGAGATTACAGACTGGCGTTTGATCTGTCTTTGAAATACAAGATGTTTAAACATGTTTTTTGAACTTGTGTGTTGTGGGAGCTTTATTCACATTTTAATATCATTACATCATGTGTGTCTAGACATGTATTGTGTTAGTCCTGACTTCTGAATGTCTTCTCTGCTTTAAAACAGAAAAATGGATGAACACAGACCGTAGAGTAGATAGGCTTAGGGATTTTCAATGAAGATATTTCAGTGTGGACTACCTTGTTTCACAGCCTGTCAGTGCTGCTGGCATTAGCTGTCAACATTAGGAAGGTGTCCATCTCGTAGTACTGCAAAACAAATCAGCTTGTGATGTTGAGACAGCGGAGGTGTGAGGTGCCGATGAGATAGCTGAATATAGGAGCAGCTGTGATCAGAATACATTATTTGATAGGATTTATTAATAGTGTAGTTGATGAGAAGTGGTACAGCACAGCATTGTGTGTCTGAAATGAAATGACAATAGAAGACAGGCCTCATTGTAAATATATAAAATCAACTATTGTGTATCTGTAGTCTGACAATTTTTCATCTCTGTTCTATTTAATTGCAAAGTGAATATTACAATTCAGTGAGACCATGCTCATATTTACATGTTTGACTGCAGTTGGCAGATCATTCTGTGGTATGAGAAAAGAGAAAAACTGGCACTGTTGCCATGGAACAGGTAGCTCTATGACAGTACCTAAAAGATTAATGTGTTTGTTATTTATCCAGTGTTGACTCTGAATGAATTTCATGGACATTTTTTTTTTTTTGCCTCTTTTGGCTTTCCTGGCCCACAGTTCTGTCAGATGTGCCTTAGGGACTTGGACCTAATACCCTTTATCGATTCAGGCAATAGCCGAATGAAAACCTGCTTTTCCCAAGTCTCATTTTAATGTGGCTTTTGCAACTATGCCCCCCAAACTGCCAGTTGGTTTTTGCCTTTTTATGGAGCTGTAGAGGTGAGTTAGTTAATGATATCACTGCGGTGTGGCAATTATACTGTATGTCAGCTATCTGCTTGTGCCATAGAAATGATAGAGAAGCTCACATCCACATCTAAAGGGAACTACTGTGCAGTGGGGAGTATATGTATGGAAGAAGAAATTTGACAGCTTTTTTGTTTGTTTTAAATATTTTCTACAGTACTTTATTTTCCTCAGTGCAAAAACTCTTGCTTTACAGTGTTGCATACATACTGTCATTCATTAATGCTTCACTCTTGTGTTTGGTAGTTGGGCTCTAGGATCAAAAGCTTTCAATTTTTGTAAGTCTTCTCAAAAACCTGCGTGAAGTAATTGAGCCCTGTAGTGCTCACATAAAGTTTCATTTTAATATTCAAATCACTAAACTGTCCTGAGGCTTCTCATATTGTTCATTCACGTTAAAGTTGTGCTTTGAAAAAGACAGAAAATAAAAATGCAGTACTTTTTCAAAGTGAACTTTAAAAAAAGCACTTGCTCAGTCAGACTAAATGGTAACATTTGTGCTCTGCTGAATACCAGGGGATACAGTCATTGTGGATATTTTCTTGGAACACCGCAAAAATATGTTTTAAGCTGTCATTTATAGTTAAACTACTTTTGATTTCCAAAATTTTTTTTCCAAAAATGTTTGCCATCGGGGTGGAATATTTCCAATGCAAATCCAGCTCTCTTGAGAATTCTGCAGGATGAAGTGGCTTGACAATTTTCTTGATGGTAGTGCAGCAAAATGCCTAATTTTGTCTTGCTTCAAGATACTGGCTCTAATTTGTTAAAAAAAAAAAACAGGAACCCTGAAAAACTGGGGGCTATGTAATAAACCCAAACCACCGGCAACATTTAATATTGTAGAAATTAATGTAATGTAAGTGTTGAGCAGTATAGTGGTTTAATGGGGAGCATATTTAGTTTCTGCAGAACTTTGTACAATAATATACTCATTATGGGGTAAACTAAGGCAACAGAGCAGACATTCTTTCACTACAAAGTCAGATTTCTAATCTAGCTTCATTGCTATATTTCTCATTCCAACTCCACAGATGCCTATGTTCAGCATTTATCTTTTTTTCTTTAATTATAAATGTTCAAGTAGAAAACCTTTGTATCCTCTGAAGGCCAGTAACTATAGCAGTCTGAGTCTGCTTAATAGAGGTATGTTTCATCAGAGAACTTGTGCTTTCTGCAAGGCACACACAAGATGCCCTTTTGATGTGGTTTTCTTTTGAGAAAAATACAAGACTGGTGATAGTAATGACATCGCCCGCAGTCTGCTGCAGACACTGATTGAAGAGACTATTTTGGCTTCTGGAGTTCTGTCAGTGGGACACACACTCCTAGAGCAGGTCACTGTGATCTTTCTGGTACAGCTCACAAACAGCCCCCCCACCCCACCCCTCCTAGTTTTCCACCACATGTCCTGGTAGAGGGATGTGAGTCCCTGAGGGAGGCTGCTTTCCCAGCCAGATGCCAGCCAACGCTGCCTCCTACTGCTGCCGCACCTTCATTAACTGACAGACCTGACAAGGATAAGAGAGCTTTATAAAGCAATCACCATACTCTAGACACCAACAGAATTGCTTCTGTTGAGCCCCAACGCTTCCAATATTACATTAGTTTTTCTGATGTATTCTTTCTAATGTGTCTGCCCTGCCTTCCTTCCTCTGTGGCTGTGATGAGATCAGACAGGAAAATCAATAAAGAAAACATTGTGCTTTGACAGTGGTGTGAAATACCCATACTCATGCACATCTGTAAAAGTGCCACTTGTCAGGAGAGCTTTGTTTTGTAAAGTAGCTGTTTATAACATATCTTGTTTGGCCAGTCACAGTGACTGGATCAGACACAGATCATCAATGACATTTATGTCAAATAGGGATTGATTATATTTCAGATAATAAATGAAATGTGGAGCCTGACAAGAACACTACATTATGTGTTACATACGTGTTGCTGTCAGCATCCAAGATGTGCTGTTGTCCATATCATTCAAGTGTTCAACCATGTTTACGTAAGATTATGCCCTAGTCAATTTGTTAAATTACACACCAAGAACCAAAACACTGACTGAGTAGCATTCTAGTCTTGCCCTAACACATGTACAGTGTATTGCAGTGCTCCCAACAAGAAAGTAAAAGCTTCCCACCCACACATCAGGGTGACTTTCAGCCCCACATCGCTTTGAAGTCAGATTCAAAGAATAAAACACGGAGGTTGGGAAAAGATGAGGGAGTGATTTCCCCTACTTTTTCAACCATCCTTTCTCTTTGTGAGCAAATGCAGGTTCACTTGCTTTGTTGTCAGCACAAGTTCACTTTTCATCCTGAAGCCACTGTTGCCTCTCATCTGCCAGTGTGGGCAAAATATGGATTTATACCAGTAAGATAGTTTGGATTTTGATTTAGGTGTTGGTAACTTAATAACATTGTCTTTGTTTGACTAAATCTGACTGTACTTGCTTTTACACATTGTCCAGCTTGAATTCTCTTTGACTATCTAACACTCATGGTGATAGTTTATATTCAGCTGAGTGCCTATGTGTCAAGAGTTGTGGACAGTAAGAGGTTTGTCAGGAGGAGCTCACCTGTAAATAATTTAACTTGTCAGAGTAAGGGGTCATGGCTCCTGCATACACTGTAAGACACTTTTGGAGCTGCAGGTAGGCTTCATACAGTACTTAAACAGAGACAATTCACCTACTAATTTGTTTTTGTTTTCCTGTAGTTCCAAAAGAATATCTGTATTAGCTAGTTCATAGCTGAATTGATCACATGCTTCTTGACAGTCAGGATCTGGTTAAAGTGAAACTGAAATTTCACATCTTCACATTTAAGTTTGTATCTTCAATCGCATTGATGCGCCACATACACAGTAAATGTCATGATGAGGGAAAAGCTCTTACAAACTAAATGATGTTCACAGTTTTGAATGCTGATGAAGTTTTCTAATGATGAAGAAGTACTGATGTCTCTGTTATCAGAGTAATTACATTGAATGTGCTGGTTTAATAAACGCATTTATGAATTAAAGGCTATTTTTAGATCAGGTATAGGCTATTGTCTACATTAGTGGATCTGTTATTCCCATGCTAATAAATCGCATAGTGGTCTACAGCATCGTGCCACCGGCAGGGGTTTAACAATGCCAGTGCTGATACAGACACACCTATGTAGCGAGCTCCAGCTCTCTCTGATTTCTTTCATTTCACTCCAAACCTCTACCCTGCAGCACTCAGCCTTACACAGAGGACACTATCAGAGCATCAGCCACAAAAAAGGAGACGAGCACAAGCACACATATTTCAGAAATGCTGCAGTGTTCAGAGCTGTGGCAAATTGATATTGTTATGGTTCCTCATTTTAGTTGGCTCTGCTTCACTATGCTGTTGCATTACCCCTGTAGACTTTGATGGTGGAAAAGAAAGGATGAGGTCAGGATTAGTTTAATGCTGCTAATTAACAAAAGACAGAGGAGAGGAGCATACTATCTGGTGCTGGATGTCATGCAGCCTTTCAGCACCTCCACTGCTTTTAATTACCTCTGGCATTTCACTGTCTCTCACAGGAATGGGCAGGGCTAGCATCTCTCGAGCTGCTTGTTCATTAGAAAGAATAGATTTAGCCCAACCAACTAAAAGCAACATGCTGTTTTTTCTGTTGGATGTCAGGGTTAAGGGAACTGTCAGTCCTATGATGACCTTTATTGAAAGTGAAACTGACTATTTCTATTTTTAATGTGATTTTTTTTTGTGACATTTTTAATGCGGTTAATAATACATGTGCAAGTTATGTCTCCACATGTCCACTATTCTCATATTCACTTTTTAAGTGCCAGGCATAGTTTATCTCTTATCAAGGTCCCTCACATTTAAATGGATCTCTATCAAGCACTTGATATCCAATTGAGATAGCATTAGTAGGGGACGTAACAGATGAATAAGTGTTCAGCCATTCCACTGTGCAATAAGTGGAACCAGTAACAGCCGACTTTTGTATTTTCCAGCAGAGCTAAGTTAACCAAATGGGACAGTATGTGACATCAAAATTAAAATTGAAAGAATAAAACTGAGGCATCACATCAAATAATGTGCTGCTGTCATTTTCAATGTAATACAGGACACAGATGATTTGCAAATCACTATTTTCAGTTTTAATTTTGATTTTATATGCCTTCCCAACTTCTTCTGTTTTGGGGTTGTAAGACTAACATGCATGTTTAAGCATGTTTTACCATCAGCCGGAGGTAAATTACCAGTAGCTGTTAATAGCTCATATATTGTTGTACAGAGTTAAGAATTTAAAATAGAGTGTCTGTGTTAATTGGTGGTTGAGGCATTTGTATTTGTTTCTAAGCCTCGTGTTGTGGCAAGAACAGGATGATCTGACTTTAAATAATTAGTGCAACACTTTCAAATCACCACCTTGAGAAGTTTTCTTTGAAGGTGCAATACATCCTTGACAGTACAATGCCACTGTTTCACAGCTTTGACTCATGTTTCTGTGGCAATAAATTCTCTGCATGCTGACCTCCAGAGAATACTGTGGCCAGAGGGCCTAATCCACTTACAATGTGTGCACCAACCATACCTTATCACAGGCAACAGTATCTACCTCTCCTCAGGCTGTGAGACCACACTCTTGAGAAAAGATTGCTCTGAGCACCACTGTAGTCTTGGATCACGTTGTCCTAATCCATTCCAAAGCGTAACCACTACATCCTAGGAAAACAAAACTTGCCCTTGGCCAGAGCCGAGGGGTAGCTCACACCTGTCTTCTTGGAATGTTCTCTGTTTTTGCATATTTCCAGAAGGCAGAATTAAATAAACAAAAGGCACACCATTTCTCCGTGAATCTCCCAGTCTGCTTGCTGAATGGACTCAACTTTAGAGTCATGTTTCTTCATTCCTGTAGCAACCACAGAAACAATTGTTGATTACGAATCAGTTGCTTGGAAAAACAAAAGCCCATACAAAGGCTGGTTTCAGGTGACAGGACACTATTGGAAATGAAAGGTTTATTCCTCCATCTGTGTTAAATTTAACGCTTATCACAGTGGATGTTGATCTCTGTGTCTGTGCAGGCCAGACACTGTGGGGTAGGTGGTTTTCAATCAGGCTCATTTTGGGATTTGTTTCTTCTCCCTCTGGCATCTGGTGCCAATTTTGAGACGGATTTGGTCCAAAATGTGGCTGAAACGTGGATTATCATTCAGTGCATTTAACCGATCAGTTGTGTCCTAAAACACAACCAGTACAGTAAAAACTAACATGTTAATGTGCCATTTGCCAACATTGCTCTAGTGGTTACTACTGTATTGTTCACACATTCTCCTAATAACCACTCACAGCTTAAGCAAGCTCCTTCTCCTCCACACTCCTCTTCAGTGTTACTAATGTCAGTCTTTTTCTTTTCATGCTGCCATCCATTTGGCCCAATCACCTCTGTCTGATATTACGCCTTGAAGGTAAGTCATACACTACAGTAGCTGCAGTGTTTCTGTTTATTACGTTTTTGATCCCACATAAAAAATTATCAGAGGAACAGCTCATATCCTCTAGCTGTCTTTAGTACAGTGGTTAAAGCAATTGCTTCTGTTGCCTTGGCTTCTTTCTATCGATCCAGTTTTTGTATGATTCCCTGCTCTGCACTCAAAAATCACCTGTGCTAGAAAGTACAGATAAATTAAAGACTAGGCATTTTAAAGGAGTGCAGTTGCAGGGGAATAGAGCTGCTTGCAATCTGAAAGAGTTCTCTCCTCTTTTCTGCTCCAATGAAGTTTTGTAATTAGATTGTCATAGCGTTGACTGCTCTTGGGGTTGCTACTGTTTTATATGCAGATGATTCAGATGATTTAGCTCATGATTTCATTGTTGCTATTGACTTGACTGTGACTATGTTGATGTGGCAGTGTTGTGGCTCAGGAGGTAAGAAAGGCTTAGGGGAAGTGCAAATCAGAGAAAAGTAAACAGTGTTCACAGGAGAATGCTCTTGAAGAATCAGTTTTGTGTTCTTGGAAGATAATCCAATTAGAGTATCCAATAATGATTAGCTCACTGTATATTAATCAGTAATCAGTTACTCACACAATAGCGTTACAATTCTTGAAGTGATTGCCAGCGTGATTCATAACATCTCACTGTCAGTGTTTTCCCTAGGTCTTCAAATGGCTTAGGCGCGGGTTGTATGATGTGAGCTCTCACACAGGACGTTTAAACAGAACAGATTAGGTCAATCAAAAGGAAAAACAGCATTCATTTTAGCCATTACACATTGTAGTACAATTGATGAACAGTAATAATCTGCTCTCAGTATTTTTTCTTTTGCCGGTGGGTCATGACATTGTTCCGATGACACATTGTACAGTGTGGTGCAGCCAGAGCTCGATTTGCCTTGTCCAAAGACAGTGTATAGCCTAAATAGCTTATATTATGGCCTCGTTTCAGTTGATTGTCCACAAAATGTAATATCTGGTCTGTGCTATGTTGTTGTCTTTGTACTTATGTTTCATTTTGAGATCAAGTCATCTATGTTATTTTTCAGCATATATAACTCGCCATTGTTTTTACATTAATCCTGATAGGTTGCATCTTTATATTCATCTGACTTGGGTGCTCCACAAAAACACTTAGGCACTGCACCGAAGCCTTTCTATGGTAGGTAAAACCCTGACTGTCACATGGACTGTGCAAGAGCAGAATCTCTCAGAATACATTTTAGTTTGCCTTTATTCCTCCATGTGTACTCCATGTGTATTTATGCTCATGTTATATTATTAGAGGAGCACGAGATGCACAGTACTGCAGGGAAATGTCAAAAATAGAGTTCATAGGTTGTAAATATTGTGAGAAGGACCTTTTCTCAATGTTTTAACCATCAGTTTGTTCAAAGCCCAGAATTCCGGTCCCATTTCCACATTTAATTGTTGCCGACAATACTTACAGCAAAGTACTGTGTAAAAGTGGTCTGGCTGCTGTACAAATGTGTTTGCAACGGACCTAGACAGATCTGTGCTGTGGTACGGAGGAGTGGGCCAAAACCAACAGATGGGTAGAGCAGAGGAAATGCTGCTGTAGTATTTGTCCCGAGCGGGTGTCCCTCCTCAGAGACTGACCACTTGGCCCTACATATATTGTGTCGATGCCAAGAGACACAGAGATAGAAAAAGGGAGCAAAGGACAAATAATGGGGAAGTAAGAGGGGAGGGGACGTCAGCTAAGGCAGATAACTTTGTGGATAACCTCTCTAACTGTCCACACCTGCATAATATGCAGCACTATGCGCTCACAGATTCATGTTGCAGATTTTGCCAAGTCGCATTGACTCACCGATGTCATGATGCTGCCTTTGAGATGCAGCCTCCTTAGTATGCGTCATTGTTGTTCTACCTACCACAGCCTAGGGTCTGTTAGCCACAGTCTGCAGGTTGATGCTAAGCCAGGGCCATGCTGCCCTCTCGGTGTGTGGGTGGAAGTACAGTAGTGCAAGTGGAGCGCTAATGCTTCATATGAGCTTTCTCCCTTCTCCCTGTAAACAGGGTATAATATCTGCTCTTCATTAATGATGCAAGGCCCAGCCCCACATAGCAGAATGCATTAGAGCTTTAATCAGCAGATATGATTGCTTTGTACTCTGACTGCACTAGGGGGCCTTGTCAGGGTTTGGTGGCATTTTATGACAACTAGTTGTCAACAGAAGAAAAGAGAAATGAAAAGAAATAAAAAGGCATAATGACATTCAATCTGACAGTGCCTCACAATGGTTTAAAGGGATGGAGAGAATAATTAAATTTATTTCTTCCCATAACTTCTAGATTTGGATACAAGGGTGTAAAGATTTGCTTAGTCAGGACTTGCATCTGTTTAGTTATTCCCTTCACTGGTAGGTGTTCTCCTAGTCATCAAATGCTCATCTCAGCTTGTGGCTCTGTCCTGCCTGATTTTTTTTTTTTTTAACTGCCAAAATAATCAAATGGGAACAACCTTGTCACTAATTAGAGTTTCTGGGATGTTGAGAATGCAGCTTGGGACCAGAGTTTTCCCTTTTGGGATTCATCTGTTTCCCACTGCTATTCTTGTACAGCATGCACACTGAAGGATAATTTTGATGTGTGTTGTTGTTGTTGTTTTCCTGGTCAAATGACCCCATCTTTCTTTGCTGCATATTTTAGATAGTATCTGTATTGTATTCTTTCCAGCATTTGAGGTATTACAATACCTTGTTATAGGGTCTAACATAAGTTTCCAGATCCCCTTATGTGAGCAGGCAATAAAATGCAATGGGTAAAAAAATAAAATAAAATCTGGCCCCTATGCACCAGCTTCTCTTCCAAATATGTGTGTACCTAACAACTCGCTCACAGCAACTGCAGAGAAACTGGTCAGAGTCAGATGTTTCCTGCTGTCTACCCAAGTGTTCTTTGAAATAAGGAAAACAACTTTTTACTTAATTTATCTGAGTGTGTTTTCAACTGCAGTTTATTCATTAATCAGTTTTGATTTAATGCACATCTTGCTGTGATTGGCTTGTAGATTTCACCTTTTTTACCTGACTTGAGCTTTAATTTGACTATTTTCTCACTTTGCTAAGAGGGAAATTAGGTGAGTTTAGTAGAAGGCATGTCAAAGTTAGCAGCATGATATGTTTCTTTAAGAGGATTTAAGTATTTCATTCTAAATAAGGCAGGATTGAGACATATCTATCCTCAGAAGTTACAACAGTGTGCTGCTGCTCCAGTGCTAGTTGAAAATGTCTTGGGATACGTTGAACTAGAGGTTTTCTGTTTCTTTCATATGCATGAAAGTACACACACAGCTCTTGCATTGCTTGTGTGGCCCATGCTATTATGCTAGTATTAAATAGTTTTTATTGAGCTGTGATTACTACAATGTCATTTTGAATACCCTTTTTTGACTCACTCACAGTGGTAGTTTTGGCTGATATAAATGGATCTGCCATATGCTGAATACAGACATTTAGGTGCACTTGTGTCCAGAAATGGAAAACTGCTGAAACTGTGACCTGTGTTAGAATGTATCTGACATACTGGCATCTAAAGCTTTGATTCAAGATGAAGGATAATAGCTGGCAAGTGTGGAGCTGGTGCATCTTCATGTCTGTCTTTACACTACCCGACCTCATCTTAACTCACTCTGAACATCTTCCCCTTATATTGCCTTTGCACCTACCTGTCCTTTTGAACCAATTTAGCAGAAAACTGTTTGTGTGACCACAAAGGATTTGTAGATTATAAAACTCTGAGCCAATATGACTGTATAAACCTCAGTCATGAGTGGCAAGTAACAGGCTCTCACTTTCAGTGTTCTGAATGCACTGTAATTCATGAGACTTGTATCATGACTGACCGTTTATAAAATACTATACTGTCCATGGATATTGTCTCCATAGTACTACAAAAAACTCTCATGTAGTGTATTAAAAAAAGATGCAAAGCCACCATTTGAAAAAGTTAATATTTTTTTAATCACTAAAACTGAATCTTATAATGATTTAGTCAAAAAGTAAAGCTTGAAGTTCATGAGTTGACGCATTTACTGTATCGGCACACACTTTAATCAGAAGAAGCTAATTACAGCTGGGAGAAACATTTTTTTTAAATAAAAAATCCACAACAAATGGCACATTGTAGTAACAAAAACCAAACACCAGCTGCTGCAAAGTGCTGTAAATGTAAGTAAAGTTAGTTATTAAAATGAGAAAAGCTTTTGGTGGACTCTATTTTAAAATCTGACTAGACATTTTAGCCACCACGGACCAGCTGCTGCAAAGTGCTGTAAATGTCAGTAAAGTTAGTTATTAAAACGAGAAAAGCTTTTGGTGGACTTTATTTTAAAATCTGACAAGACATTTTAGCCACCACGAAGGGATTCTCGCATGTGTCCACCTGTAAAGGGACTTAGTATCAGCTGGAGATATAATTGTATCCAGAGGGTGTGATTGTGTTTAATCTGGAGGTTGTTGGATGCTCACAGTGTATAATTTCAGTCAGCTGCGGCAATCTGTTTTCTGTCTGCCACCCCATCAGGACTTGTGACTTATTGTAGGTAGAAACATTAACCATTACTGTACTCCAGCACCTGCAGCAGCCTCCATTGTAGCTGAAAGCATTGTACAGTAGGTATGACAGTTCTACTTAAAACTGTGGATAGCAAACTGTTTAAAACCCAGTTACATCACATGCAATCGTTTACAAATTATTTTTGCATCTAATGTAGAACTCACTGTGCCACTGTATCATTATAATTAAAGGCCTTCACAAAAAATAGGTGCTCACAACAGGGCTCATTACATACGAAGAATATTTTGTATTAGTACAACCCCTACCTGAAACATCTGGGGTAAGATACAGGATGTTCTCTCCTTGAGCTGTTTTAGGAGGAAATTTATTTCCTGCTGTTTTGATTCACTGCACAGGTCAGGTTGCAGTAAACAGCAGGTCAAGACTGATGTACCCTTCTCTATTGTGGAGGACTTGGTTCTTATTGAGATATCATCCACAGGTGAGGTAATAGCCCTTCAAGGCTCCCCTCCTAAACATTCCTGTTGTCAAGCCCATGGCTTTAATAGCACTTCTCGACAAGATTCATAAAACACCCCTGACGTTTTTTTCATTGCAGTCATCTTTATAATGCCTTGACCTCACCGTGGTTGTCCTTTTTACCTGTACACTATGGGTCAAAACACATTCCTGTTGAATTGAGTGGGAGAGTGTGTCCAAACTTTGGACTGCTACTGTACATTGCAGGTACACTATGAGAGGCAAAGTGGAAGTTAAGTGCATTTCTACTGTATCTATAAAAGCTGAAATAATTTCAGTTGCACACTGAGTGCACTGCCTTAGCTTGGTGAAGTCAGGTAGCCATTTACAGATGCAACAGTTTGCCTGGTAACAGAGCTGTGTTTGATTAAAAGCTAGTTGGGGATTATTGGCTTGTATTATGTCAGTGGAAATCATCATCCTCATGTGGCAATTGCCTAAATGGATTTTGTGCATTAGCCATCATGAGCCATCATTTTAAGCAAAGGGTTACTCTGTCTTGTAAGAGAGCTGCCTGCAAGAGTTCAGATAACCGTTAACATGAAAATCCCTGAATTGTCCATGCTCCCTTATCTTTCTTGTTTTCTTTGCATCCTAGGAGTCTGGTTGCCTGTTTGCAGTCAGGGTTGGGCTGATACTATTTGTTGTCCTGAAAGCAGCTTATTAGTTGTGACAGCTTGGGTCTGTTTCTGTACGTGGTGATTTGGCCTCGGGAAGTTCTAGTGTCTGCTGACTGCCCGTGCCTTTTGGTCGTGGCACCACTGGCCTCTTTGTCAGAGGTTCATCCATCCTGAATGTGATGTGACATGCATTTCCTTGTTGAGGAAGGCATGTGTGTTCTCTGCTCTCTGGAGAAAAAAAAAAACACAACTAATGGATGAGCTCTATAAACCTAAATAAGGTATGACGCTTGCCTCCCACACATTATCTAGAATGGTGCAAGTGTGGCTCAAACTGTTTTCTGTCACAAGTAGAAGGCATATGCTGCTGAAAGCTGCAACACTGAATAGTTTGTGGCATCATCTCACATTCTGCCAATCTAACTACAGGAAACATGTTGCTAAATAGTGCTTTCTGCTGCAACTGCATGGGTCACTAATAACAGGCTTTTACAGTATGAATGGGTGCAGAGCCAGGAGCACCCTGCCCTCTTTGTAATTTGCCTGCAAAAAGCCGAGTCCTTCCTTCATAGCATAGAACTTTGACTGACAGGGAGATGTGATGATTTGGAGGTATAGCTAGAATAAACAGACGTGGCTCACTGAGCACTTGAAACAATATGAGGCTTTCCTGCCCTCGGGACATGGCTGTTTTCATATACAGAGGAATGAATGTCAATCATGCAATTTAAAAATACCCAGTATTAAAATAAATGCCTTTGGAGCCTCCTCTCTGTTTGCTGTAATACAAGCACGCTGTCTCTCACTTTTTTTGACACACAAACACAAACCCACACAGTGCTGTACAGTGTAGTATTTTGTTTGTTTGAGGCTTCTGTCTCCCTGAATGCTAAATGTAGATAAGCTAATTTTCCTGAGCCGATTATCAGCTTCAGAATCAAGCAGCAGTCCACAGCGAACATTCAAACAGTGAATGCATAGAGTAGTGGAAAGGGGAAGAGGACCATTTAGTTCCCCTCCTACGTAGCTGGAAATGGATCTCAGCAGAGGTGCTTCTCTACACTTTAGTCCTGAGATCCCCCTAGGCTTAAGAGACAGTGCTGTTTGCCACACTAAATGCCCCACAATTCATTTGTCCGGTAACTCAATAGGAACACAGGAGATATGATGGCTTTTAGGCAGTTTCATTGTAAACAAAAGCAAAGCCCTCTGTGGCCATTTAGGTGGTAACCTCAGCTGCTTGAATCAACAGTTAGGTCTTGTTCTGCATGCTTTGTGCTACTGGATAAGTACTCTGGTTATGTATGTAAACCATTATACTGTTGTTGCTGAGCTAATGTTTTTATAGCTTGTGTATACAATGCAATTTCCAGTCTGTAGAGTCTAAAAGCTCTAAGGCAACACCGGAATATTTCCCCTAACTTGTCTTATTAGATTAGGCATGAAGGAAATCTTAGTTTACGTTGACTGGTTTCATATAGTTGTCTGTAAAGAGGCTTTGGTGCTGCTGGTACTGTGATAGTTTATCTGCCACTAAGCCTACAGTATAATTGTGCTGAACTTTGTGATAGATGGAGTTTTTCTCATGAAGTATAGTAAGCACTGTAACATACAGTATATTTTCTGGAGGTCGTCATGACCTTCAACTACTTTTGCAGAGTAAGTATTCAAATCTATGCGGCGTGAACACAAAGATGACTCAAAGTGGCTGTTTTCCTGTCACAGCAAGGGTATGCCTGACAATGACTTCATCCAGGGGGCATTTACATTAGTAAATAGCACAGAACTGACAAGCCTTTCTATAAATGAACGAGTGTGCTGCCCTATCTGACGACGGGATGGCTGCTGGTGGGGAAATGGGACGTGTTAGGGGCATATGAACTGTATATGCCTACTGACAGTGATGAATGTTGCCTCCAAAATACAGTATAAGTGATTTCCTCCATTTTATTTATTTATATACCCGCTGAAATTGGGGCTAGGTTTGACCAATCTGATTAGGAGGCTATCTTATAGGAAAGGAGAGGGGAGCAGAAAGCTACAGGAAAGGACACATGCCCCATCTGCTACGGTAGGTCTTTTATAGCTTCCATCAAAGTGCCTATAGAAGCACTTGTAGAGTGTAAGTAGTGACCCTCTGCGCCACCTGGCATACCCCTTCAAAGTTATTCTGCCAAAAATGTTGAGTTAAACTGCACCAACTCACGGTAAACAGAATGATAACTAAATGGTCTAGAGAAGGCCTTTTTATCACGTACAGGGGCATTAACATACCTAAATAAGCATTCTGACATTCAGACAAAACTATGCATCTGTTCCAGGTGATCATTAATCAGTGTTAAGATATCCACACTGATTGTCATAACCATTCTCTACTGCAAACAGATTTTGGCTGTGAGGAACACTACAGTGACTGAAGGTTGACTTGTGAGTCTCGTTATCTAGTTGTTCTCATTCAGACAGCAACAGCGGGAATAATACATTTTAGAAACCATTGTAGAAAACCCGTAAAGTTGTCTCTTGTCTTCATAAAAGTGCTTTATAGGTCCTGATGTTTTCATGGTGTTTACAAGGTTTGGATTAACACACGCTTTCTGTCACAGGCCACCACTGCTGAACTGTTGTAGTCTGTTTTATGCTTTAATGAGAAACAGCAATTATTCACATACTGAGCAGTCGGAGAGAGTTTGCAGCCAAGACTTAACAGTGAGCAAGGTGTGTTATAGTAAAGTTGGCGGTGTCATGAATTATCTTCCACAATTCATTCCCATTTGTGTTCCACAGAGTTATTTGCTTGTTGAAATGATGACAAAAGGGTTTTGTCTCCCTTTAAAATTTCACAATGTATAATGTTTTTTTTATTTGTAAAGCAGTCATTATCAGTAATTTAGTTTTTTCTTTTTCATCTACTGTGCTTACCTTTGAGTTTATAGAAAGCAAATCTTAACTGTGCATTTAATAAATTTTAGGCAAGTTTTCAGCCAATTCATAAAAGCTAAAGTGATTCAGTGAATCAAAGAGGAAAGTCATCATCTTGTTTTGATTTTTAATGTATTTAAAATTCATTTAATAATTTACTTGTGTGGCACACAAAGTGATTATGTAGAGGAATGTACAGTGATTATGTAACTTGTGGCCTAACTAGGCATACAAGTGCCAAGTAGAGTGATCTGCACTTGCTTTATTATGTTTACTTAAGGCAGAAAAAGTACAGCACAGCAGGTTTAGCTGGCTATCGGGCGATGGCGGGTTATCATATACAGTATAAAAGTGAAGGCAGGCTTCCTCACAAGTGCAGTATTTTTTGCCAAAGATGAATGAATGGTCATGATAAATTATCTCTGTATTAAGGAAAATAATTATGATTTCATCCATGATTCATCTAGCCTCCTAATTGTTCATTTTTAGTTTGTTTTCAGGCCAATCTAATCATTGAATGGCCCTGCATTTTCTGATCATTTCTAGTAAGAGAACATATGCAGGTTATATCATGGAAGTCAACACAGTCTCTCACTTCCCAGGTGGCAAACGAGTATTTTTAGCAGGACTGTATTATCACATGAAGAAGTCAATACTCTTTATGGTATATTCAAAGAACCTACATTATATTAGTATATAAATTTCACAGTAAAACTAAAAATACAATACAAAATAACCTTTCGCACTTTTCCGCTATGCTGTGTTAGTGTCCATTTGTAAGCTGCATCACCAGTGGCCTATTCATTCTTTTACTGAGGCTGACAGCATTGTGGATGTATATAAACAGAGAGCCTAATGTCACTCATTGTGGTTATGCATCGTGCTGCTCTGAGAGATGGCTATAGAGCATATCCATCTCAGGTATGGAGCCCCATACCTGAGATGGATATGCTCCATAGGCCCAGTCCATTAACGCATCCACCACTGACCCATAAATCACTGTCTGAGGTCTCGTCAGACAGCCCCTGCCTGTTGGAACATTCAGGCCGCTTCCACTGTTCACATATAAACCACCGCAGATAAATCAGACCTGTCTCTCCAGCTACTTTCCTCATGTTTATCTCCTCTCCTTATCACTTCTGCCTGGCAGATTTTTATTTTCCTATGGTGCATGATTAAAGTCTACATCTTAGTTTTTTGTAAGTTTTGGCTTAGGTGCTAACATAGTAAGAGATTACGCTGGGAGAGGCAAATGCATCTCTTCTGAGGAAGCTCATCCATTAAACAACACCCTCTGACTTTACCTCATTTCTAATTGTGAACATTTGTTCATGTAAGACACGTAAGGAGATAATCAGCATGACTGGCTTATTGTGCCACACAGACCATCATCATCTCAATGAGGTGAGAATATGAAGTGTCTGTAGCACCTCTGCTTTGGCCTGTGTAAAAAAAGATGATGCAGTTAATTACTGCACAAGGTTCACAGTCTGGTGTCAGCATGTCTTTTGAAGTGCTACACGTGCACTTCTCACAAGCTGAAGCTGCCGAACACTCGCGCTCGTGAAGAGGCAGTCAGCCAGCCATTCCTGTAGTGATGAAGCTTTATCCTGTCCCGTCGACAAATGAACTCATTAATGATTGATTTGGATTGGACATGTATGAAGAAGCCATTCATCTATTCATGGAATCTCATTTGTCCTGTTTTATGGAGTGATGCTTTTAAAAGAGAAAGTAGCAAAATGAAAAAACCCAATGGTCCAGGAAAGATTTTTTATGCATGCTTTCCCTTACAATGCTCCGAACACAAAGAATTAATTTCACTTTTTTTTTTACAGAACAAAAATGATGATGGCTCTTGATTAGAACTATTCTTGTACTTTAATAGAAATGCAAGTTATGCCATTTTAGGAGATTATCATTTTTACGTGTGCACAGGTTGTGAACCCTAACTCCAGCAAAGTTGTATTGCTTTTATTCATTCCATTGTCACTCCCATTAAAATGTAAATTTTTTCCCCCCTTTCATACATTTTACCTGTGGCATGGAATATGGGACAGTGAATGTCTACTGTGGTAGAAAATGTTTCTTGATAGCAAAGGATAGTACTGTTCCTCAGTCCCTTCTGGAGCGTTGTGAACGCCAACAGGAAAAACACTGGACGGAGAAGAAAAAGAGTCAAGAAAAAGCAAGTGCAGACATGAAGGGAAAGTGATGAAGTGGAGGAGTGTGTGTGTGGAGCGGGGTGATACAAAAACTGAAAGAAAAGATGCCAGCTCATTAAACATGTACTGTTGAGAGACAGGGTAAGAAAAAGAGAAAGAAAAGTTTTTCTCTCCTGGGCTTAGAAGCAGCCAGCCTGGGCATGGCCGTACCCTGTTGGCTTCATGCAGCGCAACAAGCCTCTGTTCAGACAACACGAGTACACAGCATGTCATCGCTGATAAGTCCTCTGTGAAAATGAATACAGTCTAGTTCACAAGAATAACAGATAATGTGGTGGAGGCAAGATCAGAGAAGAAAAGGCTCAGATTTAGTGTTTCATGCGGTGCTGCTGATTATTTTTCTCCTCTCATGTGTTTCTAAAACATACATTAACAAGAAATGCTGTAGCATCAGGATGTGGTCTTTAATGGAGAGGACCCCATTATTTCTTGCTACAGAGGCAATAAGAGATAATATCAGCTATTACATTTTCTCAGAAGTCATAGAGGACTCTGCATAAAGAAAAGTACCTCTTTTCTGCAACCTGTGAGTGCATTGTGCAGTTCTGGGCTTTACAGCAGTAGTAGCTGGTGAGTCTCCCATCAGCTACTACTGCTGTAAAGCCCAGAACTGCTTAAAAAGATTTGGTTTATATGGAAATGATTTGATTTAAAATAGTTTAGTAATTCTTTTAGTTAATCATTTTTCATGCCTTTCATTTATCCTCCTTCACTCTAAACGAATCACTGTAGTATTAGTGTTATGTGTTCTCTGATAGTTTGCAAGGACAAGTTAATCATTATGATTTTGAGGATTTAAGCTTGATGGATGTGACAGTCTGAAACATGTTTAATGGCTTATTCAGAGAATGGAACAGGATCTTTTTTGAAGCAAAATGTGTTCTCACAAGGTTGTGAAATAACTGCCCTGATAGGGCTGTAATTACATTATGGAGCCATTATCAGTTGGCAAGTTTCCTAAGCAACTGTCCAATCATGTCATCCGCTACTCCACCGAACACAACACTGTGCTTATGAATACAGTGTGGCAAACATTACATCACTAAACTGCTTTGATAAATGTTATATTCTCGTCAGACCAGTGTTCCAAGGATCAATTGCTGCCAGCAGTTAATAATGTTATAAGAGTCTGATGTCATTAGTTATCCTCTAAGCACTTTTCCTTTTGCAGTAACTAGATCAGTGAATACTGCTGCATACTGGAAGTAATGACACCATGTGAAAAAAAGAAAAACTCCTGTATCAGGACTTGTGTGTATTTTGGTGGTCGCACTAAGAAAGATTTATAATTTTTAGGTTCTAGAGGAGGTCCTTGTGATGCTGATTTTTTTTTTCTCCTGTAGACATCTGGGTCAGCTGAATTGATGACTCCAAGGTATCCAAAGTTGAGTGTACATTGTGCTTTTTTTGCCTGTGTGCTTTCTACATTATGTGATGGTCAGTGTGTTTTCCTGCCTTATATCTAATTCATTTTGAGGTAGGCTCCAGTCCTGAGCGAGTCGCTGCCATGCAGACTGTCTACTATCATCTGTATCTGCATTTCTGGCACTGGCGTCTCCCTCCTCTGGTGCTGTTTTTGCGGTTATCATAATGAAGGAATGAGCAGAAGATAGGATTCCTTGTATCTTTGTTTAAGTGTGATATGCGGCAGCGTGGACTGAAGAATGTGTGTTAGAATGAGTTTTGACATTCACTTTGCTCTATGTCCAAACTGGTAGCCCAGTGCATTATTCACTCATAATGCACTCTTTGTGCAATGCTAATGCCTTCTCCCTGTTCCAAATGCCAGTGACATTTTAGCACACTTGTCACTGCATAACCCAATTTAATGCCAGTCTTCTTGCCCAGTACTGGATGGCAGACAAAATGTTGTTGCTCTCTTGCAAAGGAGAATGTTGTTCATGATGTTAATGTGTGAATGTGTGCCAAAGCTTTTGGGTAAATATTCAAAAACACTCCTCGATACACTCTCCTAGAGAAGGAAACATCCTTCACTATGCACAACTTTCACTATCAGCATTTCTGTGACACAT
Organism: Monopterus albus; assembly: GCF_001952655.1. Taxonomy (NCBI): domain Eukaryota; kingdom Metazoa; phylum Chordata; class Actinopteri; order Synbranchiformes; family Synbranchidae; genus Monopterus; species Monopterus albus. Next base: position 4,986,292 of record NW_018127883.1, on the reverse strand, counting down.
TTGTGTGTTGATTTTGTTCTTTTGACATTGAACAGACTCCAGTGTTTTTATTACATCTGGGGCAGTTTCCATAATAAGAAATGTTTACATTAAGACATAAAGTATCACTCCTGCATGATTGCTAGGTCAATGATGGTGATGCAGGGAACAGCAAACAGATGATTAGCTAAGAAAAGTAGCCAAGGGTTTAGTGGCCAGAAAACACTACGATCTCACACTGTGAGGAAAAGACCCGCTCTCACATTATCAACATTCACATTACAGGCTCATTAACAAGAATAATGGAGCTCAATAAAAGTAATCAGGCTCTGAACTAAACTACAATTAAACAACCTTATTTTTCCTTATTAGAGAAGGAGCACCCCTCTGGGCTGAAGAAACAGGACATTGCTTCAGTCTTTCTCCCATCTGCTGCAGACAGACATTATTACTGTGCACTCATGACAGCCACACACTGTAAACATCAGACAAAGACAACCAGGACAAAAAGGGTTGTTGGGTGTTCCTGTTGTTTGAAGGTTTCATAATGCATCTATCTAACACAAAGTTATTCTGCACAAACACACTGCGTGCTGTTGTCTTTCTGCAGAGTATCATTCCCTCCATAAATCCATCCAAAACTGAAGTGCAGCCTGTATTGCGCAAACATGTTTCAGGGCTTTGCTTTTGGAGCTGCAGCACCAGGAAAGGTCTGTCTGCTTAGGGGCTATAATTTAATTGAGGGATTAGCATTACTGTGCAGGGTATAATATACTTCTTTCAGCACCTGCCATTTAACCTTGCTGGTGGTGAGCTGGGTTTGCAGGAACAGAGAGAGGGGTTAGCTTTAATCGTCAACATGCTGGAGCCCTGAATGGTGTTTGGGGCTTTCAAGCCCCCCTTATTGATTCCAACAGATGGCAGAACCAGAGCAAGAGTTTTTCCGCTGACTCGGTGCCCAGATGAACAGCAGTGCAGAGCTTGCCATGGCTTCATTAAATATTCACTTCCAGTGACACACCAAACATTAAGCACACACAGACAAGGCACAAAAGAACCACAATAAAAGTGCCACTGGGCAGATATCTGAACAGAACATAGTCATATCCAATAGAAAAGACATTTACCTCATTCCCATGCATTTTGAAATATTGAACAGTCAGTAACAACAGTTTTCATAGCTCAGGAGGCTTGATAATACAAGTCAGAATTATATTAATTACACATTTTGAACGTATTGGTTATGCTTTGTTGGTTATTTGGTTATTGGTTATTATTGGTTTTTCTTTTTCAAAATTCTTTTTAAGTTTCCAACAATTATCATTACCTATCAGTCATTCAGTTGTACTGTTTCAATGACACAGTAAATTAGCATGTCATAAAGCAACATTGGATAAGTGGTGACGAGATTTGTGAGAATTTGACAGTTGTGTTCTTTGCTATGAGGATGTCATTATGCATGCACAACACTCCCTCTGAACTTGGACCAGCTGAGGATTTGTTTATGTTAGCAATTGGCTGGAGGAAAGATGATTGTTGGGCAGGTCAGGAAAATAATTACAGGGCTTAGGCAATGTCAGGCATCACATTAGGCCACATCAAGACCTGTCTCGGCTGTTCAGAATTAAATATGAAAACATGCAAATGAGGCTTTGCAGGGATGCACTTCCTGTAGCACTGCAATAACAAGCTCATTGTGATGCAGTGACACTAGTATGTGATAGCTGCTATTTATTCTTGCAAGCTATCTATTTTAATATGGACTGAGATTTCCAGACCTGCTTATTCTAAGGTGACAAAATAGTGTTAAAGCACAAAAAAAAAATTAAATTGCAGTGATTCTTTGACATCTTATGGGGTTTGTCAGAGAAAAATAGTTTTCCATTGCAAGATTACTATGGTCAGAGGGGCAGCATTTGTTTTATGTATACTGTATCAGCACTAAGGGCCAGCAGCATGATTCCTGCAGGAACCATGAATGTTAAGTATTTATGTGCTTACAGTGTAATGAAGCACATTAGGTGAGGCCATCCACCAACCTGCTTATCAGATAATGTAATGATTCACAGTGTAGGTTTTCCCACAGAAGAAAACCTAGTATTCACACTCAAATAGTGCTAGAATGAAAGAACAGCATGTCCTTGAGTCTCTTTTAATATTCAGTGATTTTATGGGGCCAGGAAGAGGTAAAGTTGACATTTTTCGAGTTGTTTTTTGACATCTTTTATTTGGCAGATGTGGTTAAAGAGAGCTCAGAGCTAATTTAATTGTGCATATCTGTTCATGCTTGATTTTCAGCGAGAGAAAGAGAGGAGTCGGAGAGAGAGCTTTAGAAGATGTAAGCTTTGTAAACACATACAGCTGTATCCTCATAAAGTAGGTCCCTGTAGCTGCCCCCTCTTCTTCTCTGTGTGTAAGCTATTGTGTACTTCTGTCACTATAAGGGGCGATGAAACGCAGGGCTTGAGTGGCAGTTATTTGGTATGTTATGTATACTTATGTTTTCACAGTTTTCTCTCTTTCACATTGATTGAGAAGGAAAAAAAATGTATACACTCATTAACAGTATGTGCACCACCATTGTGATCAGTGCTGAATATGATTAGTTTCGGTTTAGATTTTTCTTTTTGTTTCTCCTTAAATTCATTGTGCTGTAGGAGCAAAGACAGGATCAACAAATAAATGTCTTATATTGACATGCCAGTCGATGGTTATTGTTTGATGCTCATTATTTTGAGTTGTCTCTCCTTGTATTTATTCAAAGCCTGTGTTTTGGTATGCTGTGCTGGATTCTGTACAAGCCACTTCAGTCTTAGTGTAGTGCTCCTCTCCTCTTTATCTTTGTTTGGATGTCTCCCGCTCCAAGATCAGCAGACTGTGCAGCATAAATCTGATTGGCAATGCATCGCTGCAGCAATGTGCTTTTCCTTCACGCAGAGATACAAAGTGTAAACCACGAACGCAGAGACACTGAAATGGCAAATGTGAGGAAACAGATGGAAATAGATGTTAGAATTAGTGGGGATTCACCACCATTCACTGTAGTCACATGTTGGATGAGCTTTTTTTTTTTTTTTTTAAGATTCTTCCATGTTGTGAGGCTAAAGCAACACAATATTTACCCAGGAAGTCAGCTCAAAGGTCAGAACTCAAACCATTGTTTGTGCTTTGACATGTTTTAATCACTTGTAGTTAGTCATTTTAAACCTGCACCAAGCAATTCTGACCACTAGTGAAAAAATCCAAAACATTTTTTGTAATAGAGCTTTTGTTCTTGAAGTTTCATAGAGATTAAAGTTTAACTTTTTTAGCTAGAGAATATCCCAGACTAATATTTTTTGCCCTCTCAATTATTATATATTTTTAATATTAGTTTTAAGCAAACCTTCAATGCTCTCACCAAAAAACTTAAAATGCTTAACAGTTTATTTATTTACTATGTCTTACATTGTACGTTCCTTACTCACATTTCTTTGGACAAAATTTGATTGCTAGACCTTTTTTAATATGATCTTATCAGGTCTAATACAATAGTTTTAAATTACAAATTGCCATTAATGCTTTTACATCCTCCACAATATATAATGTCATCTATCTGTAGACAGTTATGTGTGCTATAGCAGATTTAGTTTTGCAGATATCCTCAGTGAAGGCTACTTTGGGCTTTTGCACTAAAGATAATCTCCTGGGCAATTAGGCTCTCAGCAGAATCCAGCAGAGCTACTTTTTTGCATGGGATACAATTGTCTAACACTTCTTTTTATATCCTGACTTAAATAGAGATGGTGTCCTCTTTTTCAATGCTTCATTTGTCCTAATGCTCTTTTAAATGGGCTCCAGCTATAGAGATGGACAAGTATTCTTGTGGAACTGCTATGTGCGATAAGTAGCCTCTCATTTGACCGCCCTTGCAGGCCAATTATAAAGCTGTAACAGGGCAACACCACCTCAGTCTTTCTGTTATTGAACCTGTCTGGTCTGTCCCTCAGTTTCTCTTTTTGTCTCTGTCATTTTGATTCCTTTCCTTTCCCTCTCTCTCTTTCTCTCCCCCCTCCTCGAGGCAAAGAGTAGAGAGGGCAGGCATGGTGATGGCCAGTCCCGGTGTCCTTTAGTGTCCGATAACAGAGCCTTCCCATCAGCTGCCTGGCTAATGGATTTGGCTGGCAGGCATATATCCCTTCATCCCAATTCAGCCACCCTGCTCTCTCCCACACCTCTCAATTATTCAGTTCCCACTTGTATGCAAATGGTTTCCTATTGAGGAAAAACCTGCCATCATTTTCATCTGGTTGTTGTGTGCTGATGCGTGTTACTCCAGAGACTTGTCGGCTGTGACATATGGTATAGCTGGTGAGATGGAACATGCTGCCTGCTTGCCGATCCCTCATGTCCTTCTAAGCAAAGCTCCATCAGACCTGAACCATTAGAGGCTGATCTATCGAAGCACCATTCACAAGTAGTAACACTCTCTAGCAGTTCCCTAGCAACTGCCGCAAGCGCCGGTCTCTTTCACTGTAATGTTCAGTTGCTTAGCTACAGAGACTGACAAAACTACACATGGCTGAGCTCTCCATGGAATCAAGGGCCAAAAACCGGTCATATCATTCAGAAACTGGATCAATGAATAGAAGCACACAGGACTAGGTGCCACAACACACTATTCTCTAGTTGGCTGTGAAATTTCAGTGTGTATATTAAAATATCATGTTGGATATTTTCTTTATGTACATGCCAACTGTCTCATATTGCCAAGTTAAAGGTTATTAATCCAACACCTGACATTTGAATTGAAATGATTACACAAGTGGTGGAAAGCTAGCATGCACTTGATTGCATTTGTGTGTTGCTTTTTGGTGTCAGGGTGAATGAAGGGCAGTGGGGGCAGGGGAAGAGAGTATGGGGTGAAGGTTTTGGAGAACTGTGTAATTAAGGCACAGACAACAGCCAGCCTCACCGGCACCAGGAAGGTGTGCTGCTGATTTAGCTCTTCCCCCTCCACACTGACCACCTGTTAAAGGATTTATTTCCCAGGTCAGCGGTGGGTGCCTGCCATCATCAGGCAACCTGATTCTTCTCTTGGCACAGTGGGGGGCAGCACTAAAGAGGAAGAGGACAGGGTTTACACTTACTATATGGCAAAAACATCTAAAGCAGTAAGCTCTGTTCTACCATTTTCTCATTTTGCCCTGGAACCTCCAGTAATGACAGATGAAGGAAAATGACCGTTTTTTGTCTTGAGATACACTAAGAGGTGTTGAAAGTTGTAGGAAATATATCTGTCTTTTCCCACTGCTCTCTTCCAAATGTGTGGAGAGCAATGTGCAAGTGAGAGAACTTCCTCCTCAAGTCATCTGGGAGACATTTTGCCCTTCCAGTAGCCTACCTCAGCAATGTCACAGCACCTTACCAGATGCTTAAAGAAAACACCAGCCAGTGCATTTACCCCCATTTCACACTCTCATATTTCATTTTTATGTCCACTGAGGTTACTTTTCCCTTTTCTTCTCCACTGCAGATGCAGCAAGGTGAAAATGGTATGTTATCTGTTTGTTTATGAGAACTGCAGTAAGGGCAGTGTATTTACCATAGCCACAGATCTGTGTGTAATTTCTTTCATTTGTAGTTAAGTTTACGCTAACAAGACCAGGGTAGACACACCCCCAGATGGCGGCATGCCTCTGCCCCCCTGAGAAGCAGGCACCGCTGGGCACCACCAGGCAGTGGCAGGCCCTGCTACAGCCAAAAATAATTAAGCATGCTGTCACAGGCTTTTTGCTGTATTCGCACAAAATTTTCATCCAAGTCACAACATGGGAGAAGGCCCCTGCCTCCAGTCTTTTCTTCCAAACACTCACTCATGCACATTCAGTGCACAAACACCCACATACAACTACACACAACCACTGCAGCATTCACTGTTTACACGTGGTGTCACTGCCAGTGCAGATGTCTTTGATCAAGTGTCTCAGAGGAACAGTACTCTGTAAACAACCAATCAGATTAGATCGTCCTAGGAACGTAATTGTTATTTTCATCGAAGAGTTTATTGTACAATAATGGAGATTATGATTATATTTGTTCATTCTGCAAGTGCTGAACATACATGTACAGTGTAGTACATGCATACAGTTGCATCTTTGCAGCTATGTACAAACAGTTCTAAATGAATTATTACGCAGTGTTGTGCAGCAACCTACATGAGGTATGAATCCAATTCTCAGCCTTATGTTGGCAGCCTGATTTTTCTCTCTGTTTCTATGACAACATGGTAATCAGTGCAATTTCATTTTAAGCAGGTATACACTGCCATGTAATATTTATCTTGATTTACATATTTGCATTATTAGCTGTGATTGGAGTGATGGATGAAATACGTAATAGCAGCAAAAGAAACAGTTACTGCCTCTGCAGCTGCTTCTTTACCGAACAATGAAGGCTTCCTCAAGCCCGCAGATTAATCATCATTGTTTCATTGCTTTTTTCTTTTTCGTTTAAATGCAATGCACTGTCGCACGTATTTTGTGTTATTGTCAAAACGCCTTAGGGCAACCTACACAGTATTCTAGTGAAGCATATGGTTGAGGATCTTTTTAACAGCATCTGCATGTCTCTTCAGAGAGCTGTTATATGAAGACAAACATTGTGTTACCCTGTAATAATGGTCGCAGTAGATCCCCATCACTCACAACAATAAGAATGTGTAATTTGAGCTGTTCTGTACAGAACGCAATAAAACATGATAAAGCAAGAATACTAAGTAAAACGTGGCAGAGTTTAGAAATCCAAAATCTCATACAGATGCTTTGACATCCTGAGCTTTGGAATATGCTTCAGATATCTCACAGACAATTTACACTGCCAGTAACTGTTAGACCTTAATGATTTTATAAATGTATCCATATCCTACTGTTTGCATCGTCTTCACCTCACCTTACTGAGCTTTGGAGTGTAAAACTCATCTGTTTCTATAATTTATCCTGAAATGGGCAGACAAAAGCCGACAGGAGCCTTGAGTTGCTGTCCATCCTTTAGATTCGGTCTCTCTTCAGTCAGGAGTAGAGAACTATTTTCAGCTCTGTCGAAGCGGCAGCACTGACATGTGCAATGTTTTTCTCTTGCTCTTCATCATTTCGTTTCATATCCTGAGCAGGTTTACTTTGAAGAAGTGCTGTCTGTCTGGCGTGTCAGTGTGTTTTCGGCTGCTGTGGGGTGAATTTAAGAGGTTGTTTTATTTATTTAATTTTTGCCTCACTCTCCTGAAAGAGAATCCTCTGGGCTTTTACAAGCTTTCTGTTCCACAAGGTCTGACTGCCCAGACATACCTGAATGGAAAAGTGTTTGCTCAACTGTTCTCTGATACCTGAGGAATAAAAAAGGGTTTTCTAACTGCTATGACACTGTTTGGAAGGAAATGTTTTGATAACGTGATTCTCAGTTGATTCTGCCTGGATAAGAAAAGCAGTGACTATGACCAGGATTAATTAGTAAATTTTGTACATCTCTCATTTTTCTCCCTTTTCATTTCTCTACTTCTTTCTATTGGTGGCTCCTTACGTTGGGCTTCAAACTAAAATCAGATGGTGAGGCATATTTTAAAGGTCACTATGGTAGTAGCACAGGCATCTGCTGGATCTGGCAGAAAGGGAGACCTGCTTGTGTGCTTCCAAGCTCTGGGCTAAATGATTTCTCTTAGCTGGGGTGAAACTGATGGCTGATTGCTCTGCTCAGCCCTCCACGTGCAACTTGAAGGTAAAAAAGAAAAAAAATCCTATTAGTCCCACTGTGTCTTCCATTCAGCACTACAGTTTCACAGTAATTTCTCTTGCTCTCTAGTTTATGTGGCAGCCAAAAGAGCCAGCCTGTGCCATTTATTGCACACAACTAGCAAATTCTCATACCCCTGACTTGTACTCTGCTTGTGTATAGACCACACATTGAAGCTCTTCTGCCACTTCTGTCAATCTTACCCCAAATTATCTCATTAAGCCCACATTTTTGTGAAAGTAAGATAAATGTTCACGCAGCATGTGGCTCTGATTGCCAGAATACTCTGAAGAACAAGAGACTGTTGTGGAAAAGGCTGGATTGCTATGAATTATGGGAGCCAGGGGGAGGGAACAGGGATAACACCCATCCATCATCCTCCTGCACTCAGGCCAAAACTGTTCATAGTACTTGTATGTGACCCAGCTATACAGGGCCTCCAATGTTTGTTAAACATATGGAAACATCACCGAGCTGCCTGTGTCATCAAAAGCTCCCCTTAAAGTTCACTATGCCATTAGTCTAGGCATGTTGAGAGATCTAGTGGCACTCTGTTATCTCCTGTTTGCCTTCCTTATCTGATGGCTCAGAGTGGTGCAGCTGGAATATGAGACCGGTTTCCTTTTACATCTAAACTTCCCACCTAAACGTTTTTTAATGTAAAATGTTAATAATTTAAATTTTTAATATGCCCCATCTACTGACATGACCAGATATCTAACCCACTCCTAGAAATGGGAAGAAGAACATTAATTATCCATTGTTTAAAACAGCCATTTCAGCATTTTTTTGAAGAGCCTGTGCAATGCAGTGGCAAGGTCAAACTCTGAGTTTAGTATAGCGCTCAGAAACAGACCCCATAAATGTATGTGTTCCAACATTTTCCCATGCCACTAAAAGGCAAGAGTTTATATGTGCTCCACTAAAGGCTTCTCCCTGGTGAGGCATTCC
>NW_018127883.1:4972756-4977574 GCF_001952655.1 Monopterus albus | reverse complement strand
AAGTGAGCGTATGCACAGCGTGGCACAGCCCTCAGTACAGAAATGGCTGCATCTGTGATAAATACACACAGCAAACAAATTGCAGAGAAGCAGGTGGGGAGCCAACCAATGGTTACGCATGACCTTGTGTTTTATAGACACAAACCTATATTCTACATATTTCATTTACAATGCCGGTGAGAGGCAAACAGACAGAGAGGTGCAAGAAGAGCTGGAGGGAAGGACAGAGAGAGAGACTGACAGAGGCCAAAAGACCAAGACAAAAACATAGGGCAATTGAAAAAGAAACGGCGCCGGGCCAGGTTATAACGCAGCACCTAATGAGATTTTACTACTCCATCAATTCAAAGCATCAGCACCCAGTGCACGTGCACTCACCGTGTGGTAACTTCTGCTGTATTTCACCATGTTTGATCTGTGCTGCACCATGTGGCCATGTGTTATACTGTGAGTAATGTATTCCCATAAGAGCATGTTTCTTCTAGCTTTTGGTTGTGTTGTACAAGCAGGTGTTCACCAGACTGTGTATGTGTGTTCTCTGTGCTTTGAAGTACTATGTGGCAGGTGTATAGTACCACTGGTAGGTAGGTGCATTTTTTTTAAGAGTTCCCCTCCCTGGAGGTGTTTGGTCACAGTTCTTTATTCTGAAACAGTCTCTGTGGCTGATACGAGTGAGAGGTGAGGAGGTTTGAGAGAGGAGGCGAGTGTGAAAATGACCTCTCTCCATTTTGATGGGATCTTCTCACAGAAGTTGTCAGTAGTGCCTCACACTGATGGGCACGTTTGGATGCTGTTGTAAATAGTGTGTAAGTGCATGGAGGAATGTACCTGTAGGGACCTGGGTCCTGTGAGGCTGCAGTGGCTGGATGGGTTCTTGTCACAGCTTCTTCAGTAGAGGTAGCTGAAACAGGCACAGATAAGAGTCTGCTCCAGTGCCCCTCACAGGTGGAACAATAATGGGTCTATACCCCAGTGCCTCTGACTGAAGTCTTTGGGAAAAATAGGAATGCTATAGTCATTCTTGTCATACTGCGATCCAGCAAAGAGCCCACTGGTGATGCAGAAAAGATTTTTCTGAATGCTGCTGTTGTGGTGGGCTGCCATGGTGACTCGGTGGTTGGCTACAACCAGAAGAACCAGAAGTTTGAACATTTTTGTTGTCCCTGTGTTTCAGCTGGCTTCAATCAACCTTTGCTAATTGACCAATGCTGTGAAAACAAATGTTTATGATTGGGCCTGTGAGCCATTGGCACCTTGTTCAATTTTCCTCTTCCTGCTATAAAATGAGAAGAACAAAAGTGTGAATGAGTTGGCTTTTCTTAACGTGTTCTGGGATGGTTGGTCAAAATTTGATGATACGCAGAGTCCAATATCACATAGTTGTAGTGGTAAACTTGAAGACAACAGTCAACATTGTGATTAGCTGCACCGATTCCCTCAGGCCCACATTTCCCAGGCATCTGGTTCAGAAGTGATAGTTTGTTGTGATTAGTTTTGTAATTAAACTGCAGAGGCTATGAATACATGAGTAATGAGTGGCACACTGGATGTGAAAGGAGGTGATAAGTGGGCTGTCTATTTGGTGGAGCTTTGAGCTGAGAGTAACCCAAGTTTCCCCCATTCCTGTCTGGCAGAGTGGGAAAAGTGCTGACCCATCTTGTTTAAACCTAAAAGTTGCTCCTGAAGGTACAAAATGCATCAAATAACATAAGTAATTGATAAATCAATTTTTATGGTTAACAAACTTTATGAAAGAAAATCAACCATCCTGTAGAGAGTCCTCACTGCTTATTCACATAAAAATAAGTATAAAGACATTGTTATTTATACAGAGAAGACGCTCAAGTATTTTCCGGAACATGACCAGATTAAGTAACCACTTCGCAATCACACGAAGACGAGCATCAGTCCAGCCCCAGGGAGAGAGCAGCTCTTTCAGCATGAGATGATGCATCCCCCTGCAGTTTTTTCTCATTGTAGTCTTGTGAATGTCAGCATGTTAGTAACTGACCATTTTTATACAGAAGATTTTCAAATGTCTTACTACAGTATATTACTTTGAACACCAAAAATAAGAAAAAAGGAGGAAAGTAAAAAGAAGAAAAAAGTCCTCATTGCTTCAGGCTCACACTTAGGTCTACACTTGCCAAGTCAGTAGAGTTCATCATTCATGTGAAAGAGCAGAAGGTCCAAAGTTGTTGTCTGATTAACAAAAATATTTATTATTATTATTTGCTGCAGGGGATAATATAAAGCATCTCACTTGTTCAAGTTAGAAGCAAGTGGGAGCACAGAAGCTGTCAAGGTTGAAAGCTCAATTAATGACGGTTGTTTTCAGCTCTATATTTGTGAGCAAACGGACTCAATATAGAAACACATCATTTTCAGTTATTAAACTGTTTAAAACACACTTCTGAATTGAGTCATATAAAAACAGACTGTATTTGTGCTTATACTTGTACCGTGTCCTTCTGAAACACTGACAGAAAAGAGAGGCTTTATTACCCCACTTTTCAATTGCATTCAACTGTATTTATTTAATTTAACCAGGTAAGATACCACTGAGATTCCCAGTCTATTTTTTTCAAGGGAGACCTGGCCAAGACAGCAGTATCATCAACAATTAAAATTCAGTACACAGCAGTATACAAAAATCATATATAATTATATTCATGTTCAGGCTTTTATTTTCTTGGTATTACTGCTCACCCACTTTTATTTTGTAAAAGTAAAACCACTTGGCACAGCACCTTACATTTCATCAGCACTTAGTTTTGAAAATCAAGCAAGTATAAATTACAGACATGCCGTACTGTGTGCTAACTCATACTGACAGTTATTATGATTTCATGGCAGAATTTAGAGCAAACTCCTTTATGCATTAACAAAATTCACAGATTGATTGTTCACTGGTCCTATGTCGATTGGTTGGCGTCGAAATACACCAGTACCAGGCAGTACTAGATCATTTCATTTCCTAACCCTTACTTACCCAAACACAGACTTGAATGTGCCTTTGTAATTACTGTCATTAAGATAATTTGGACAGTGTGTGGAACATACTGCTGGAGTGAGAGCGTGCTTAATCTCTCCACCCGCAGTGCCTTTCTCCATCAAATCCATGTCGGATACATATGTCTTAATTGAAATGACGAGTAATAGCATCTGTGAAGGCCACATCACTTTCAGTCTCCCTGCAGCTGTGCCACCACAACTGTGTGTATGAATATGTGCTGCTGCATCTGTGTGTGTGTGTGTGTGTGTGTGTGTGTGTGTGTGTGTGTGTGTGTGTGTGTGTGTGTGTGTGTGTGTGTGTGTGTGTGTGTGTGTGTGAGTAAACCTTGGTGCCATTTGAAAGATTCATGAAGCTCCACTCACCAGCTCAAGGACCTGCTTGCACAGACTCCTGTAGAATTATGATGGAGTGCCCCGACTCTTTGGTGCCCTAATCATAGAAATGATGAGATGCAGTTGAAGCTGGGTAATGACACGGCAGTCTGATGTTCAGAGGCAGAGATAAGAGGCTGTATATGGTTTGTTATGTACATTTAATACAAAACAAGCAGAGCTTTAAAGGCAGGCTGCTTTTGAAGCTCTGCTAGAACAGAACACCTTAATGCAGGAGAATAAGGAAGTACATATTGTATCCATGTTGTAAGCGACTATATGCTGTAGATTACATCTTCATTTAAGTGGCCTGCGTGTAGTTTGCCAGCCTCATCAGATTCACCAACAGCATGTCTCAAATGTGTTTCTAGTAGCGATGCACTGATACCAATACCAGTATTGGATATCAGAGCTGATACCATCCTCTAGTACTTGTACTCTGACAGATAGTATGCACCGATAGTACTAAACAGCAATATTAGCCTCCCACTGGTTGAACAGGTCGTTAGGCGGTGGAGAAGAAATTTCACACTGTTTAATGAGCTCTGTTTATGAAAATTAGTTGAACTCTCTTGAAGTAAGAGCCTGCACCTTTGTTAAATCAAACATTTAAATGTTTGATTGTGATATGTGTTCCTCAACCTTGACATTCAGGGCAGGGGGTCATGAATGACTTTATCCTAACTGAGGGTTGCACTCCTAAGAAAGTTACCAACCACTGTATTACAGTATGTTGTGTAGTAGGCTACAGATACATGTTATATTGGTGGCAGTGTTGTTTGTGTCACAAAAAAATGTAAGGTATTTTGCATAACCTCTTGTTATATATTCTATTTAAACACAGAACATAAATCTCATGAAAATAAAAACTATCTCTCAAGTCATTGCCTCTTTATGGTAATTGTAATTTTTATAGTAGAAACTTGCCTCGGTACTCGGTATTGCAAGTACTCAAATGTTAAGTATTCGTACTTGTACTTGGTCTGAAGAAAAGCGGTATTAGTGCATCCCTAGTTTCTAAGGGTGTTCAAGTCATACAGGAAAATCCTAAATAGTGTTTTCCTCACAACGTGACTGTAGTTGATGTCACCCTGCAGCGCTGCTTCCTCTGCATGCTGGTTCTGGGCTACATCACCACATATGTGGCCATGGTATGCCTGCAGAGACAGTCAAAAAAATGTAGACCAGTGGGTGTTTATTAAATTATATGCTATTCTTATAGTTGATGTGACAGCATAGCCTGAATTGCCAGTGATTTCCTCTGCTGTCTCACAATTTCCATCCATCCATTTTCCTCCGCTTATCCGGGACCGGGTCGCGGGGGCAGCAATCTAAGCATAGATGCCCAGACTTCCCTCTCTCCAGACACTTCCTCCAGCTCCTCCGGAGGAATGCAGCGCAGGTCCAAGGACATCCGAGCGACAAAGTGCA
>NW_018127883.1:4960732-4971380 GCF_001952655.1 Monopterus albus | reverse complement strand
CAGCTGCCCACCTCCATTGTAAACAGTTTTGGCAACCTCTTATTACATGTCACTTATTAAAATAAGTGCATCCATTTCTATATTATCTTTCCTATTAATATATGGTACAATATTGACTCAGACGTGTGCATACATGTTTACATGTTGTATTGTCTTGGTGTAGTGTTTAAGTCTGCCAGCTGTGGCTGCATGATGTGTTTTGTACAGTTTCTCTCCTCATGCATGGGAAGACTACTCTCATATTCACATTGTATTCAAGTTTTTCAAAAACCTTTGAAAAACTTAAAAAAAAAAAAAAAAAAAGAGCAAGCAGCAGAAGTAGTGAGTGCTGTTGAGAGCCATGTCACCTGGCAGCTCATTCAAGCTTAGAGAAATGTTATAGAAAGCCCAAAGCAGCGGAAACAGCTGGCAGTGCTGCTCAGTGACTTTCAGCCTCTGTCTTTACTCTGGGCCTGTTGTCCCTATAGACACTACCAGGACCATTCTTACAGCATGTTTACAGCACAACAATCATCCCAACAAACCCCCCACCCCCCGCCCTGTCCTTCAATATGGGTCCAGTGCTTCCTCACTCACCAACATACACACATCTTACCTTCTATTCAGTACAGTAAAAAAAAAAAAAGTGTTCCAGCAGGCTGAGTGGTCTTTTCTGTCACTGTAAGAGCTGCTTGATATTTGAAGGCAGTGCTGTACTTTATTCTTATATTTGTGTGTGTGTGTGTGTGTGTGTGTGTGTGCGCGTGTGTGTTTGTGCGTGCATGTCTGTAGTGCGACTCCTGGAGATTGAAATATCTCATTGTAACTTGCTGGCTGGTGTAATGATTGTCAGTATGGACAAGTGCTGATCAGTGCTTCGGGGAAATGTCATGCTCCTCGCTCACTGAAAGGCTCACCTGTTGTCACAGTGAAAGAATGGTGCTGCTCAGCACCGTGTACATTTCAAGTGGTTAATTTATGTGATGCACATTAGGGGATATAGCAAAATTGTAACTGTTCTTGTTCTTTAGGAACTCCTGTATTAAGTAATTATCTGTCACAATCAGCGCACACAATAATTGCATCTGTGCATGATCCTGCTTTGTCATCATCCTTTGCCATGGCTCCTCTCTTATTCTTTCCCCTTAGCCTGTTTAAGTGTGACAGAATCTTGGTGACACTCACAATGGAAAAGCTCTTTGAAAGCCAAGTGTATGAATAATCACTAAGACACCCTTAATTCATTTTTAAAGAAGGGAATGTTAATGCACTAACAACTGAATCTGCTCAGCATGTGGCAGATGATTCCAGGTCTGCAAAAAGGCTCGTCTTTCAGACTAAAGCGTTAGGGGATCGCTCTGCACTCTGTGTCACCATGACAACACCAGTTCTATGTCCAAGTGGGCACACACACTTCATTTAGTAATCCTCAGCGACCAACATGGGAAAAGCTGTGTGCATGGTGAAAGGGTCCAGGCTAGCAATCTCACCAAAGTACACCTAATAACTGGAAATGTGATTACTCTTGTAGGTATTAATGGAATTAGAATTGAAGTGGCAGTGGCTGGTTTCTATTGTATAGAGTATATATAGTTTCATTGGGAAGTATTTTGGCCTTGATATCGAGCAGGTACTGGTTGTTATCTCTTTGTTAATGTTTGAGCACAAGGATTTATATGTCACATTTATCTTTATAAACCTGGCTGTGATTAAAAACTGAGTTACATCATCGATTGCAAAAGTTACCTCTCTGACCTTTTACCCCCTTTCTGTCTCTGACTTTTTGTATTTAAGTTGGTGGCTGAAGTAAAACTGCAGAATTATTTTAAATCTACACAGATGAAGCCCCATGTGGTTATGCAGATGGATCCTCACCTGCCAAATTTAATATCATGCCCATGTTACTGCTCTGACACACATGTAGAGATGAAGAAATGGGAAACACTGACAAGCCCTTTGAAGCAAGATGACATCTCTCAATTTATTTATTTTTTTCATGGGCCATTGAACACTTTGAAGAGACAGCTTCACGACTGACACAAGATAGACATGTCCTCTCAATTTACAATGAGTCCTACTTATTTGCTGTCATGTTAAGATGTGTGGAAACAGTTAATTATAGGCAGCATCTAGAAAAAGTTGGAGGATTGATGTTTTATTGTGACTGGTTGGCAGTGCAAAACAATGTTTAACAAGAGCGTGAAATTAGAGAGCACCGAGTTTACTGTATAACATGGCATTAATGAAAGTTCGCTTAATGCCACACTACTACTGCCACTACTGCTGTGGCTACTTATATATATATTGGAATAAAAAAAATTCAAAAATCCAATATTGATGGCACACAAGCAAAGTGATTTCATTGCACGCTGTCTTTATTGATTTGTGTTCATTTTTCTATTTGGTTTGATGTGTTACATTGTAAAAAAAAGCCTTTTTAAATCAAATCTCATAAAAAGACTTCATTGTTGCACAACACCAAGCATTTTCTCAATTTAAGAAAGCCCACAGTTTCATGCTCCAGCCAGCTGCAATTCACTTTCCTCAGGGACAGTTTTCATAATAGAATCCCGCATTGTCTTTGATGGTGCTTTTACTGAAATTATTATGCAAAGAACTTTTGTTTTCCTAATTAGAAAACAGTATACAAGTCTGTTTTAATGATGTCAGCATTTTCATTGTGCTGATTCACCCTCAACAGTTAGTGACTGAGCTACCTCTCGACTCTGCAGAAAGTGCAGTCGCTTATTCTTCAACGCTCTCACAGAATAATAATAAACGTACATTCAGTCTCCATGCAAAATTTGGCACAACCCATATAAATTCTATTTTGGCTGAATTTCTTAATTGACTGTTAGGTATTATGTGCATTGTTGATTTTGTGGTTTTTATTGTCTGCTTGCTCTTATGAATTATAATAGATCTAAATGAGGCTCACATATCTCTTTGGTGCAAGCGGTGTTGATACTGTACCTCAAGATTTATGAGCAAGACTGGGAGCAGTCACACTACATGTTCAGGGTTTTTTTTTCCATCTTTTCAGATTATTATTATGTGGAACAGTAAAACAGCATCAGAGTCACTACAGGCAGGTATAAATGAAAGACTGATTATGCTGTGAAGTGCTGGCCCCTCTCTGAAATCGCACAGCACTTCACTTCTAAATGAAGTCGAGATATTTCAAAAGATTTTTTAGTTGTTAAGAAAGTGGCATCTTTGAAGTCAGCATGTCCCTGTGGCAGTTATTCCTCCGCTCTCGCTGAGGATTGTTTTAGTAGGTTTGCCTAAGAAGTCCACACACACACACACAGGTATAAGGGGTCGTTTTGTGTCTGGTTGATCCTGACCAGTGCAGACTTATGGAAAGTCGCTTGCCACTAGAAATGTCTTGGTCAGGGTTTTTTTATTTTTCTTGATTTGAGCTTTTACTAAAAAAAATATGGCATTATTGAGTCTCTCTCTGATATTTATATTTTACAACATTATGCACAGTAGAACCATGCAATTAATAGGAATATGTCAAGGTATGCTTGACATCAAATAGGTCTGCTGCATTAAGAAAATATTTCCCACATTAAAGTATTCTGTTAATGGATTTCCATAATAGAATTTTATGATGTCTAAGTATTTTCTTTATTATCTGGAACTAGTTTAAACAGGGTTTGGTTGTCCTCTTTTTGTCTCCAGCATGAATAAATTACTCAACATTACAACAATCACACACGTGTGGTGCACTTGCAAAATCACTGAAATAGAGGCAGCATAACCTTTTTTTTTCTGGTTACTTTGGTGCATCATCACTGTAAACGACAGCTGCTCATATATTGGGCTTTGACTGAACCAATGGCAGTCTGGCACAGATTGGCTGTGAGGATCCCTACCTTCATTCTAGTAGTTCAGGCCTGTGAAGTGGATCAACAAACAATTTTTTAACAGATATCAACAATGTAACAATCTGTATTCACATGATGTATCTATTCCATGTATGTTGGCTGACATAACCACATTGTTTTGTTACAGTGTAAAGTATAGGGCTTGTACAGTGATATTAAATATTACTGTTCACTGGCACCGGCATTCGTGAGTGCTGGGTTCCAACAGCAGTTTACTGTATTAGGAGGTTGAGAAAAATACTATCAGATTGTAAATTCAAATTCATGCTACTTTAAATGAAGATGTTTATTCATCTGATGTGAAGGGTGCACATAGAGGGATACCGAGTGGAAGCATCTTAGTCACTCTATACTATTTGCCCATTATTCTTCAGGGTCCCTTGCTATTACAGAAAAATTTCGCTCTCTCCAGCAAACCAAAGGAAAAAGATTTGTCATACACTCTGCTGCAAAGAGTATTCAGACAAAGGATGTGAGCGTTCAAAATTAGCTTTGTTTTTGTATCCACTGTTGTGCAAGTTTTCTGTGATTTTGTTCATGGCTGGTTGAGCTTAGTCAACAGTAGAAACACCTGGAGTGCTGGACCACACTGCGCATTTGCATAAAGCTGGTTTTTGCTTGAACAGGGTTTGAGTCAATGTGACCAATAATATGTTGGCATGATAGTCCTGAACAACAAAGATAAAAACAGTAATTTTCTGTTGACTGTGCAGCATGTTCCCCATTTCAGTGCTTTTTTATTGATTTTTAAGAATTGATGGGAGAAATGTGTGCTTATATGGGTCATTAGACGTCTAGAACAGGCAGCATAATGCATGCACTGTGGCACATTACCTCCATTTAGGATGAAAAAGGTGGAGCAGTTTGTCAGCAATTAAAAGACTCCTCCGGAATGGTGTTGGAGTTAAAGGTAGTTTATTGCGAACCCATGCTGAGTGTTCATAGCAGCAAGAGAATGAAGATTCAGATATAGTGTATGCCGAGGAAAATAAACTGTTCATGTTTCTCTTGAGGGTGTATACAATAAAAGTGATGAGTATCATCGTTCTATAAAGTCAGTATCAGTTTGGTATAGTATTTAATTTAGTCCTTAGTAAACTAAGTTCAACCTGCAATGATCCTTCAACTCTTTTTGTTTTGCTCTTTGTTTTACGTTGCAGAGTCTATAGACTCACGGAGAAGAAAGCATGGTTTGAATGGCAGTCATCGGTTTTGCTGGTTCAATTGTGTTACTGACCTTGTAGCCCCAAGCAAGAGACCACAATGAACAAATCCATTGGAGATATTGGTAGAAAACTGCTAAAAACATTGCTGGGAATGGAATCTCACTTACTTCTAATGGAGGTGGCAAGGCAAGGTCTTGAAGAAAGTGTGTGCACTGGGAATTTTCTGGTGTGTGTGCAATAAAGAAGAGTTTTGTTCAATTTCTTAAGGACTTTTGCATGCTGAGAGCAAACTATGCTCAGCTCTGTTTACTAACCTAAGCTCTGTAGTAAATTTTGAAATGACATACTATATTTCCTAGTCTGTGACATAGTTTTTAGGAATGGAATGCTTAATGTTAATGAGTCGGGAATACAGAATATTACTTTTGGTGTGAAGATTTATAATTTTACGATACTGATTAATTAATATATCGTACTAAACAGGAGCTCTTAAAGAAAGCATGTACCTCCCCCACGGCACAACATTTGCTCACACAAATGGGGTCCCTTGTGAAGAAGAGATTGAGAACAACACAAAATGTGTCCTAAAATCCAAATGATAGGCAGTTATACTGTGCATCTTACCTGAATATTTCAGGGTTTTGTCTTCATTATAGGCTAAGTTATTACAGAAAACATGCATTAAAAGGGGGTTTTAATGCTAACTTTAAATGGCATCAGATCTGACATCTGGATCACATCTAGATGAAATTTGTTCTTGTGGTTGACATCTTACATATGTGTGTAAAATTTCAAACAAAAAATGACTTCAATAACCTTTAATGGAGATATGATTTTTTTTTTAATGTTGCCCCGTGTTAAAGATAAGGATGTTTTTTGTTTTTTTTTTACCTTGACCTTTTGCAGCCAAATCTATTAATTTCTGGGGTTGGTCCCCACTAAATGTCTTTACCAATAATCCAGCTAACCAACACACACACACACACACACACACACACACTGTGTTTTCATTTTTTTGTGGGGACTTTACCTTGATTTACATTCATTTCCTGTAGACTTATCATAACCTTAGCCATAACCACTACTTGCCTAACACCTAACCCTGACCCTAACCTTAAACCATGCCACCCTAAAATTTCAGTGATTCCAATATGGGGACCAGCCTCTGGTCTCCACAATGTGAGTGTATTAACAGGTTTCGGTCCCCATAATGTAAGTAATATAAAGGCACACACACAGAACCAAAAACATCACCTCCTTGGAGGAGGTAATAAGAGTTTCCTTTTAACGTATTTCATGGTGACTTTTTATTGATGTTATCATCTGCACAATGAAGCCCAGCCCCCAGAAGTGCAAATGACCACTAGTAATCTTATCAACTCCTCTAAGATAAGGATGTATGTACCTCTTATATGAGGGTTGCATAGAGATAATGGTGTACATAGTATGTCAGTATATGCTTCTTAGTAACAATGAAACATTGATACACTGAAACATAATGAAACCTGAGGGTTTTATCAGGTGAAAAAGAAAAGCAATGATAAAGACCCATGTTTGACGGATTATCTGCCAGAGCTTTTCAAGCTCCTATTGCTAAGATTGTCTTTGTATAATTTTATGTACTGAAAAACACTGAGGTTATAAATAACCATTTCCTAAGTCTTCAAACGCAGTGAAAATTGCCATTTTATATATTTTGAGAGAGCCCTAACCTTAAAGCAAGAATATATTCAGGTTTAAAGCTTGCTATATTGATAAGGTTATATTTCTTACTATTAGTTATTATTTAGTGTCTCTGCTAAAGACTTGGACTATGGTTTTTCCAGTACATGGTCACAGGTTTTTAGAAAATTATGATTCAATAAAGTCCCTATCATTTTACAGCGGCTTAATGTTGTGTAAAACCTCATTGCAAATAAACATTGAATTTTATTGGATTTGGAAAATGGCTGTTGTTTTTTTTTCTTTGAACAAAATAAATACTCCCAGTTCCTCCAAGTCCAAGGGTATAGAGATTGTTTGTCTTTACATTTACAGAGATACTGAAGCAGTTCTCAGAGTGTTTTGGAAGTCTACTGCAACTAGCTGTCGTCTTGTGATATCCTTCCTTACAGTAGTTACAAATTGTCTTTCAGCTTACAGTAACACAGCTGTATAAATATTTGATGTGGTGGCATTGTGGATACGAGTGGAGACATTGGTAGTAGTGAGATAAGAACTGTTTAATTTTTCATGACTTCACCAGTAGTCTGCTTTTCTGGCGTTTTCCCACAGTAAAATTGGCATGTTGCCGTTCTTGTAGTGAAGAACTTCATGAATTATGCACAAAAACACAACTTACTGTACCATATGTCCCTTTATAACCACATTGTGCTATGCAATTTTTGCCGTGCTATTCTGGAAGATGACAATACTTCAGACAGCTCCATTCTCATTATATTCCAACCTCGGCTTAGCTGAGGATCACCCTAACCCCTTGTTTCTTTCCTCTCCTCAACACACAATCTGACTCCTTAAGGAACACCAGTGAAAGCCACTTGATTATAGTGGTTCCCCATGCATTTTATCATCCTGACCTATTAAGCAACCAGACATACAACTGAGAACTGAGTTTAATATTTAAATGATTTATGCTCAAGAAGAGTAGCAATATAGCTAACATTTATTCAGTGGGAAAGTGGGGCTAAGTGGTTTACATTAAAAGTAAATGGTGAGGTTAGATGTAAGAAAACACATGAGGTGACATGAGGTTTTAAAATGCAGGCTGCTAGGTTTTCCTTGCATCTCCTCACCTGAACCACATCTGAATTCTCAGTATTAAAACTTCAACACAGTTTCATATTTCAGTGCCCAGAATTGGGGACCTGATGTGTTAAATTGCTAATGTATGAGTCACCGTTGATCTATGTTTAATGATCCATGAACTGAGATTTACCAGCCAATGCCGCTAAATGAAGTAAAAGACTTTTATTTTGGATTCTGAAGCAGCCTCTTTTTGAATAAACAGAAAAACAATCAATCATGGCTTTGTGAATTATAGTTTACAATGCATCCAAACCCTAATGATCTGTCTGTGGAATCAGAAATCAGAAAGGTCATGTTTAGTAAAATGATTTTTTACTGTACCACTGAAATCCTTGTAAGTTGGTCTGCATAAATGCAAAGCCTGTGGTGAAACTCTCAGAGTGATGCAGTTACGTACCTGCTTATTGATGTTGACCTGCCCTGTCCAAGATTGAAAAGGCCAAGGGTAGTCAGGCAGAATGCAGAAGATTATATTTCTGTCAAGTCACTGCTTAGATTGTCTTATTTTCCTGTCATCACTCCAATTGAATCACTCCTTAATTGATTCCTGTGGTTCAATTAAGAGGCTGCATTCCTCAGTCTGGCCAGGCCAGACAAGGAGCCCAGTGACTGACAGGTAAAATACATTACTATACAAAGAGGAGAGTGCAAGGAGTGATCTGAATGTTTGAGTAGACTGCATAGAAGGTCTTTGTGGTTTCATTTACTGAATAAATGCATTTATTTCAGGCTGTGGGTTGTTGATTCTGTCCCCATTGTCTTATTGTGAAAACAAACTTTATCTACTTTGTATTTGATGATGAACTTGCAGATTATTAAAAACTGTAACTGCATAGCAGACAGCTATAAGGTTTTACAGTGTTGTACTTATCCTTACACTATGCAGCACTACTGCAAGTACTGCTAGCCATGTAACCTTGCTTAGGTTGTGTTGAAATGAGCTTTGTGATGTCCCCTTTCGACAGATGTGATCCACACCGTGGGCCCCGTGGCCAGAGGTCATGCAGGCCCTACCGAGATCAGTGACCTCACCTCCTGCTACCAGAACTGCCTCAGGCTGATGAAGGAGCATCGCTTGAGCACTGTGGTGAGTAGAGTATGCAACCATTCTTATGCGAGGAGTAAACTGTCTGTTTTGTGCGACCTGAAAAAAATTATTTTGGTTTTTGTTTGACAGTGAATAAGCCTTAGAAAAGCTGTGTTTGAAATTTTTTGGGAAACTTGGAAAAGGTACAAGAACAAAAGGATTTAGCATCTTTCATTTTAGATACAGTTCTAAAAACCCTTCATCTTTGTTTAAACAAAAGCAGCAGAAAACACAACAAAATGGTAATGTTCATGTTTGTCAAATGAAGGCTTTTTATGTAGACTACGTACCTTGGCTTGTGTTTAAATGAAATGCAGGCCTTTGTACCCAACTCTCCATATCGCCACAGTGAATAACTATGTAGTTTGTTGTTTTTTTGTGTGTGTCATAGTTTGGGCGCCGCTTTTAGTGTGTGACCTTTCTTCAGTTCTACAAAGGCTTTGGCGCACACTAGATGTTTTTTATTATTTTTATGTCCAAGAAATTATTCTAGCACCAAAAAGTTATTTCTGATGTTTTCACCCATCCATCCATCCATTTTCCTCCGTATCCGGGACCGGGTCGCGGGGGCAGCAGTCTAAGCAAAGACTGATGTTTTCAGTATTTTGTATATCTGTGCCACCTCTTCAAGAAGCATTTTGTCTTTAAAATGCTAGAAACGTACAGGGTTTAACAAATGTGGTTGAATCATAAGGATGAGACAATACCCCTACAATGCGCAGCCGGCAGCAGCTGATCATTCACACGCTATACCAGCTTCTAGTTGTCTGTGGACTGTATGTGTCAGTTTAGTCCATGTGATATATGGATTTGCCCTGCCCACTGAAGATAAACAAATCATTATCACACCAAGTGGATACAAATCACACTTTCGACACCAACCTACTGCCCTGCAGGCTCATCAAAGGCCAATCAATGGAAGTACTTACCAACAGAGTGAGGAGACAAAGATGAGTGCCAGTTTCATTAAAGATGATTGTGACAAGTTCCTGCTCTGTTGATGACTTATTGTGAGTGCAACAGACACCTCCAGGTAGCAATTAAATGAATTGTGAAGTCAAATGACTGAAGTAGTATGTGTGTTTTGAATTTATTCCAAAATCAGCAGCATACCTGCTGATCTTAAAACTTCCCTAATACTAGTTGCTTCTATGATAGGATGAGCCACATTAGAATGTCATGGAATAATTGATGCTGGTGAGCTTGAGGTTTCTTGGGAAGAGAGAGCACCAACTTTAAAGCACTTGGCCCCTCAGGCCTTATTGGAGGAATACTCCACCAACTTGTCTTCTTTCTTCCACAAACATCCCAATCCTCACTTTTTTCTGGCACATTCCAGGGATTAATTTAGTTTAGACCCATTTCTTGATTTATTTACCCAATAATCCATATATTTATGAGAAACAGAGTTCCTGTTTTTACTGGGAGCAGGCTGGATCCTGTCTGACATATTTATACAGCTGCTCTGTGTTGAGCTGGCCTTCAGTGAAAACAGTGGTGTTCTGTGATTGACTGACATTGTAGGATGAGCTTAGTCATTACATTATGTTAGCCAATTTTAGCCGCAGTCCATTTCAGCTCTCCTTGCTGCAAAGACAACAGAAAGCCTTTTTACCAAAAGCAGACGGGAAACAGCTATTTGTTTCTTCAAGCAAAGATGTGACCTTGATGTAGTTTAACTTTACCTTGCCTTGATATGCAAGACTTTCTTGAAGAGC
>NW_018127883.1:4905383-4960709 GCF_001952655.1 Monopterus albus | reverse complement strand
CTTTGTTTTTTTTTAGCTGATCAGCACTAAGCTCATTCTAACTCATGTGAAAGTATCTCACTATGAGCTGCGCTGTATGAGAGAAACAAGAGGGCCGGCCCAAGTCAGCCACTCTGCCGGGGGGATCCTAGAATAGGCTGACTCACTAATGGGGATTCCAAGGCATTATGAAGGAATAGTAGTCAAAACAAAGCTTAAACACAAAATAAACTTGAGCATGAAAGATGAAAAAGAAGTAGAGCTTGGTAGCTAATCCCTGTTTCTTAGAGCTCAAAGCCACCCTTTAGGCTACAATATTATATAGCTACCATAGTCATCACATCAAAATCTTCTTGTGACTTTAGCATTTACAGGATTTACAGGGATTTCATCACTGGAAATGCATTTCCTTTACCGTAAGGCAGCTCAGTGTGTATGACTGAACATTTACTACTTTCCCCAGAAGTCAAACATTAGATAGAAGAGCTTTTCCTGTCCCTAAGTGATGTTGCACTGATTTACAGCTCTGCTGGGACTGAACAGTGGAAGATGGAAAATATGACTTTTAGCCAATTCCTGCCTGAGTTTAGTTTTTTTTTTTTAGTTTTTTTTTTTTTTTAGTTTCAAGGTTGTATTCTTACCATTATCATAAAATAAAACATTTGGAAACATCAGTTTGAATAAATATTCATGAGTCCATAAAATCATAACGTGTCCCTTGTGGAGCAGCTTTGACAACGGATCATGAGGGCATTAAAATTAGACCTTTTTTCTTTGTTGTAGTTTTGAGAGATAATTAGGGAAATTCGCAAAGTTATGTAAACTGTCTCCGGTCAGAAAAGTACTTCTAAATTTTTTTGGATAATGCTTAATATGATTAAAGTGTTATAGTATATAAAATATCTACACAAAATTATACCACCTTAATTTTTATCTTAAGTCTTAAAATAAACTTCATTGTCGACAGTTTGCCAGGCCCATATTGACTGACAATGGAAAGGCAGATGTACACATTTTGTTTATTTGACTTTCCCTGGCCCATTGGGGCAAACTGCAAGTAAAGGATGCAGTTGTAAACCTTCCTGAAAGATGGCCCTCAGATGAAAAACGACACCAACCTGAGCCAAGAAACCTGCAATTTAACCCCCACACCGAAGTTTAGAGCTATCTGGAACATTCCAGGCTTAATCACCCTCACTCTGTCTTAGTCTGTGGGTAAAAATCAGATGGCTGGATGGCCTCTTGAGCTATGCTTTCCAAATCACTTGGCTGCAGTGCATGCTGGAAAGCAAATGTGCCCATGTGCACATACAGAATGTTTTTGGGGCATGGTACCACTGTGCATGTTATGCCTGTGTTGTTACAGTGTTATTTGCTCACTTCCTCCCTGCCTAGAGTACACTTATGCATCAGTACTTTTGCTTTTTTTGACGTGGCTGAAAGACATGCAGGCTGTCACAGCTCCCTGGGCTCAGACTGACCACAGCCTAGAGCTAGAATGCTTTGGACTGCTTTGCAGAGCCGAATGGGCTTTGCAACATCAAACAGGGAAGCCACAGGTCCTGTGCAGCTTGATAGTAGAGTTAGAAATCTGGGCTGTTGAGCACCACGTTGTCAAACAGCCCCCTCCTCTGCTCACTGCTTGTTACGCTGCAATATCCTCAGCTGAGGAGACAGTGAAGAAGTCCTGCTAGAAATGTGGATTGTTGTTGGATTGATTCTACACTTGAATTGTAATAACAGCACTGCCTCTCCGGTCGATCAGAGTGAAGAGTTTCTAGGTTATCAATATTTTTCTGAGACAGGACATTAAATGCTGGAGGGGTTGCTCAGATATACGGAGCACATCATCTATTAGGAAACAGCTGAGATTGTTGGGGGAATCTCACTATTCAGCAGTACCCCACGATTGCACTGGCAGAATTTTCAGAAGATAAATGAAAATTAAAAAAAGATTTCCTGGTGAGGTGGCATGCAGTGCGTCCTGCCAGTCTTTTTTTAAATTCTATTATCTTTTTACTGAAAGAATAAAAAAGAATGAGTGAATAAATTAAATTAAATAGGCTTTTATTATCTGGTGAAAGACTAATTATTCACCTGTATGTATGTGCATTTTAACAACGTGCGATGGGGTATGTGTGCACTGTATCCGTGTACAGTCAGACCCTGGGAGGCCTCCTCTCCAAACAGCTGAAAATCTATACAATACATGGAACCAAGGAGACACTTAATACAGATCCCCTGTCTTGGTTAGTCATGGAAGACTGCTCAGGCTTTTCCCTGGAAGCAAGTGCAGCATCTGTCAGGCTGAAACAGACAGAATGCGGAGGGGGACGCCACCATCTGGAAGCCATTCAACCTTAGACCCGGCTCCATTTTAGAGAGATATTAAACACCCCTTAGACTGTGACCTTTAGAATAAAAGAATAGCCATGTTTATCCAAAGCATCATTAATGTTTCATTTAATTTAGCCTTCCTTTTCACTCTTTGGGGCGTGTTCTGTTAAGAGAAAATAACAAAGATTTTAGTCTCCAGGGCAAGTGGCATCAGGATACAGTGAGCATTTTAGTTGTTGTCTAATGATCATATGGGCAACTGAGCTTTTCTGTTCCTAATTTGATGTTGACAGGCTACTATTTGACGTCTTCCAATAGTATCTGTCATTGAGCTATTTCTGGCAGCATACAGTGGGCTGGCAGCTGTCAGTGTGGACAGTGACAGGGTCACAGACGGCATTTAGTGGCCTCCTCTCTGGTCCCAGGCAGCCCTGGAAGTGTTTTGTAGTCATAACACACTGGCTTTGAGGATATCCAGCAGAGAAGCCACAAATTACCCGTAGAGAAAAATGTTGAAAGCCAAGTGGATTGGAGATGAATGGTGTAGAATGATAGGATTAGCCACCCTTCTCTATGGGCTCATTCCAAGGCTGCTAGGAGCATTAGTTTCCATTCATTTTGCCCGACAGTGTTCCCGAAAAACATTCCCGCAAACAATATCTTAGCGTGACACATCGGCATGCACGGCCTGCTTGAAGATGACAGCTGATAGCCCCTACTAGATAATCTGTTTGACATGACAGGGACAGCAAGAGAAGAACAAACACTGGATAAGTGGCCATACCCCCTAAGGTGCATTTGAAATAGACAACACAGTGGGATTTGGGTGGAAGGTTGACTTTAACCTTGTAATACATTCTGTTTTGGCCGACCAGTTTTAAAGGCATCTCCTCTCTTCTGGGGAATAATGAAAAATATGCTGTGAATAACTTTTATTGTTCCCCCTTTATTAATGTAGGTCACTGGTGATATTTGAAAATGTGTTTTTTACTGCTGTATTTAAGTGCGCTGGAAGTCCTTTGTCATTATTTATGTTTTTAAATACTACCATATCAAACTTAATGACTTTGTACTCCACCCTCTTCCATTTTGGAGTTCCAACTCCCCAAGTGATTAATTAATTTTCATTTATGCACTGAACAGATCACACACAAAATTTTCCTCTATCTGCTTCTCTCCCCTTTCTCGTAAATTACTGTCTCTGAGTACAGAGGACTCCATTTTGAATTATGTAATGGCTCAGAGAATTATAGCGGCTTGATTGTGCACATACTTGGCTTCTGATCATAGCAAAGTAAACTGTGCCATTAATTGGGATAGAAGAATGAGAGGTTTACTGCAGATTTGATTGCACAACACAGTTGGTATCTGTGTCTGTATTGCCCAGTATTCAGTTTAGTTCATACTTAGAAGTCCTCCATAATAGAATCCAAGTTCATTTTCTGTGATAGTATTTGATGAACTTAATTTGAAAATGAACATCGGACCTTACATAGACCTTACATAGTTTTTTTTTTGTTGGTTTGTGGCACAAAATGAAAGAGATACAGCAATTTGACTGATGTTTGACCCATTTCTTTGTATTACATCTTAAAGTATGAATATTGGCAATCAGTGTTGTGCATGAACGCGCTAAATGAGCGTTGCTCACTTTTCAGTGAAGAAATGAATACACTATTCAGTTGGCAACAAATGAATTTGAACATGAATTTAGTTCAGATGCAGCTAATGAACATGAGTGGGAAAGGCTTTGTTCACTTGTTACTGCTAATATTCTGTGCAGCTGTGGTAAGTCAAATGTGTGCCATATTTTTGTTTTTTCTTTCTCCAAATAATAGCTATGCTAATGCCAGAATCAAAGATATTACATTCCCCATTACTTCTTCACAATAAGGATTTTGGTTATGTATTGCTTTTAATGAGAAGGAGCAGCAACAGGAAATGTTTGGATAACATCAGGAGATAATGCTTCAGTATTAACAGCCACACCTAAAGTGACCGCAGTAAACAGAAGTGACAGGAGTTTTTACTAGAGACCAGAAACTTTTCACTGTGTCTGCATTTGTTAAGTCTCAGAGATGATGAACGTTACTGGAACTGAAGGAGCGGTGTGTTTGTGTCCTTGTGAGTTGCCTTTGTCAGCCATGAGTAGCACCGAATTTAAAACTGTCTGCAGCGAACTCCGAGCTGTCAGTCTGGTGCTTTACTAAGCTTTAACTCTGTGTACACAGACTTATTTTTCTGACCCAGTGAGTTTTAAAATAACCTTACTGGACACTTAAATTCAGCCTAAGAGAGAGTGAGGGGGTAGTTCTTTATGTTCTGTTATATGGAATATGAGCTACCTTGGATTTTTGCAGAAAGAGAGAGGAGTAAAAATCAGCTGGTGTAGGTAAGACAGGCCTGACTGTGTGTTCATGTTTATGGCAGGTTTGCCGTTAACATGTGGCAGGCTGCATGTTATCAATAAGTGTTGATAGCTGTCAATGATGATTAAGTGTGATAGCCTACTTAAGAGTACCTTGTTGAAAATATAAAAACAGAAGAAATGAACATGAACCAGTTTATTTTTGGGGCTGTGAGCTTAAGTTTAAAATTCAAAACTGTGAACTATGAGCATGAAGTAGTTCATTTTAATGTGTGTGAACTGAACTTTGAACTAGCTCCTGTAAAGTGTGAACTTGCATAACACTGTTGGCAATACATTTTTAATGCACTTCTCTATGCCAGCAGATAGTTTGTAGGTTTGTTTTTGGTTTCTTTTGTCATGATTTCTAGTAATGTTTATCACAGTGTTGATCAAACTGAAGATGCAGAGTAGAACCTGAGACCTAGCTCAAATGAAGAAAATAAAACAGTATGTGCCACAAAGAATTTCACAGGTTGTCATCCCCCCAGTCAGCAATTAGTTACGATATGTGATTATATTCCATCCCTCTCTGTGGCCAATCAGCCAGCCCTTCCCTAAAGCCCACATCCACATTCAGTACAGTACCTGCATGCATCGGCAAAGGTTAATTAGGCTGCAGCTTTCAAAAGGTCATGGCGCCATTTAAATTAGTCCTTGCTATTTGTCTGATCTGAATCATTGACAACACTGGCCCAATTAGATCCAATTACACTGATAGTGGTTGTGGTGGTCTGCCACCTAGTTGAAGTTAATGACCATTCGAACCCCAATTACCTCAGTGCCCTGATTCAGAGGGAGGCAACCACAGCAGGAGGAGGAGCTTTAGGTCTGGATAAGGAGACAGCCCTGCTACATCATCTTTCACATTCCCTTCACTCCAAAGAAGACTGCACAATGTCATGTGAGGTGAAATATTAGGATATGTAAAATGTGACATTTCCACACACCTCAAGAGGGGTAATCAAAGTTGATGGGGACTGAAGAGGTAATCTTCAAAGTGTGTCTGTGGAGTGGGCTGATGTGAGCATGCTAGTGTCTTGATTACAAGCACACAAAACCCATAGCAATCATCAGAAACACTAAAGCAAGCTTCCTACAGAGCCTACTCCACCTAGATGTTCTGTGAAGGAAATGGCAGCAGTTCAATTCTAGATTAATGTACTTTGACAATAATAAAGGGTCTTCAAATAATTTAAGTACTAAAGCACAGTCAAGCGGAATAAGAATCAGGCTGGTTTCACTTTGTTTCTTTCCCTGTTGCTGTACCTGGCTGTGAAGAGCTCCTGGAGACGATCTCCTGAATTTCTATGAGGCTCCCTCTGCTGTACCATCAAGAATAGAAGCAACAGCTTGCACCCAACTGAGGGACTGTCAGGGGAAGTTGATTAAACAGATGTCTTTCCTGCCATACACCATGAAACAAGAACACCATTAATTAAACATAGATGGAGAATGTGTGCAATACAGGAGGACAACAGGCATTTTTGACTAACTTTGCCTCTGCTTAACAACAGGAATGAGAAAGTGACTCCTTTCTGCTCTGACTTAGACAATACAGAGAATACAAAGAGCAGAATAGCCTGAGGAGGAAGGAAAGAATAGTTAGTAACAATTAGTTTGGATTAGGAGCTTCTCATTCAGAGAATCTACTAGGTTGGAATTAGTCCTTTGCAACAATGCAGATTTTCAAAGTAAGTGGCAAGCACCTTACCTGAAGGAGATGCTTTGATATGCATTGTTTCTGATGAGAGAAGAGCTCAAGTGGAGACAGTACATGGACAGTGACATTGTGTTTGCTTTGAAGTCTCCTCAGCTAAGTAAAATACATACTGTACAAAAGTTCAACAACAATTACCTAGTTGCTCACAGCACACCTGTTTTTACTTAGAGTTGTGCTTGAGTAAAACACTAGTGTCATCAAACGTTTTCTCCACCACCTGATAAATGCTTGTCCTTTGATCAAAGCAAGAACGGAGGTTGTGAGATACATTTCTTGCAAAGGAGGCCTCTTTCATAGCCTGACAGTTACTCCTCAACTCAATCTCCACAATCTCACAGATACTGTAACAGATTGCTGTTCATAGGCAGCAGACCTTGGTGGAATGAGTTCTTGTTTGGGTCATTATGGTTAATTACCATGCAGAATCAACCCATCCAACGGTGTCTGCAGTGTGTGTGTGTGTGTGTGTGTGTGTCAGTGAAGCCAGAGAGAGCTGTCAAATTCTCAGTCATCTCATTACTAATGCAGCGCTTTCCTAAGTGTAATGGCTTGTGCTACTCTGGTGTGTTTGTTCATCCTTGCGGGCCCTTCAGGTCTATGCCAACGGGTGGGACTATGAAAAAAGTGTATATAAACGAATAACAAGGAAAACCCTTTGTATTTATTCATGTACAAATCATCCTGTCATCTTCTACCTCCAAATGGTCCACATATCTCTGTGATACATTATGCAGCGATTGTGATAGGTTTGGCAACTTTTTCAATTTAACACTCACAGATGGATATTTTAATTGTTATTGAGTGAATAGTAATGTGGATGCTTGAAAGTGTGAATTCCTCTAAATGCACTTAATTAAAGTTACAAGGCAAAACATTTAACATGAGTCTGCAGCAGAAAATATGGTTCTCAGGATTGTTATGTATTGAGAAAGAAATGAGATAAAGCAAGCACTCACTGGAAACATGATGTATTAGCGCTAATCAGGTTGTTAGCTCATCCACAATCCTATCGTGTTGGTTTCCCATCCTTGTTCGCAGTCTTTGTGTCTTTTATTAAACCAGGTGCCGAATCCAGTGTTGACCTTGCCAGAGTCGTGTCCATGAAACTGGAATTTTCTGGTCTATCACAGGGTTCCATTTCAACAAGCTTGCACCCAATTATCCTTCAATCATAGTCCACGGCCTTACAGATGTGTTTGGTCAGCATACAAGGTCTCACCATGGTGGTTTGCACACTGATGGCATTCTCTCTCGCTCTGGCTTGACACATGCAACGTTTTCAAAGGAAGGAATCAGATGGCATGTCAGATTAGGGTGAATGTCACCCAAAGGATTATTTATTTGGTTAACTTTAGCTTTTAGCAATTATGATCATGGCAACAAACATGAAGCACAGCACAGTATATTAATGCTATCACCTTTAGACATACAAGTTAATAACCTGTCAGGCTGCTAAAGGGCGTGCAAACTCTTCCACTCTTTATTAAGTTGTCCCCTATGCCCTGATATTAAATGCTACTCGCTTATAATTAACACATGGTAGTTATTGCTTTTATGCAAATAAATAAATGTTGAATGATATGACTGAAATCTTTGGTTCATCAGTGATATTGTAGTGTTGAGTGATGAATGAATTAATATGAAAAAGTCAGGGAACAAAGCTGTGTCTATTGCCTTAAATAGGTTTTATTCTTATGTTGTAGTCGGCATATTTTCCTTTCTAGCTTATTTTTGCTGAGTTTTATTTCTTTTTGTAACATACCTCTTGTTAAGCATAAACTGGGACTTGAATGCTAAAGCCAAACAGCTAGTACTTTTCTCTGCTTTGACATTATTTACAGTTTTTCACTGCAGGTTTTCTTCTGATTTTTCACAGCAAGCCTTTTCCTAAACTTCAAACATACTGAGAGCATCTCTTTTCTGTGTTTTGTTAATCCATTGCTTCCTGCTCGTTTTATCAAAGAGAATGCATAAGGAAGAGAGCTGACAGGTATTGTGAGCCTTGGGAATGCTTGTAGCACTTTGTGTGGTTCAGATGTGCACAACTGCATATTTACGTCTAGGACATGTATAAAGTGAGAAATGAATATTTATAATAGTCCCCATCTGCTTGGCACATATTTATGAACAGCATTGTTTGGTTTGACAACAGCAAACTGGGAACAGTGCGTGTTATGTTGACCCAGTGGCCAGCTCATATTTATGCATATTTATGAGAACATCAGGACAGCTATGAGAGGCAATACAAAATTCTTAAGACTTTGGTTGTATCCACAAATGTACACAAGTTACAAACCTTGCCCCCTCATCGTTTTTGTTATCTAAACCACAGCAGTCGTCCCACAGGCTCAGGTGAATGATTGTGTGCATTGGCAGACGTGCCAATGTTTATGCTCTCCTACATAATTCTTTAATCACAGCACTATTACCCCCCACCACACACATACACACCCTGTTTAGTGCCATTATTATCTCCCAAGGTCACTGTTAATGAGGGTTGACGCACTGTGATTGACTCAATTTTAAACTGGCTCAGTCTGGGCCTACTCAGCAATTCAGGAGACAATGCAGCATTGAGCAAGTTACTATCTCTAACATTACAGGAGTGTCTTGTTTTCATGCTGGAGATCTCCATATTGTAGTAAATGGTCTTATACTTGTATAGCGCCTTTCTATGCCCCAGTACCGGGAGCAACTTAGTGTCTTGCTCAAGGACACCTCGACATGTTGACTGGACAAGCCGGGAATCGAACTGCTAATCCTCTGGTTAGGAAATGACTCGCTCTACCTCCTGAGCCACAGCTGCCCCCAGTATAGTGTAGTACTAACTTCTGTCCTAGGTAGAGTTTTATTTTGTCCATTAGCAGTGACATTTCAGTTCAGACTGAGAATTCAGGTTTACTGTGCATACTGAGATTACAGTATTTTACTGGTTATTAATATTTTAAATAAAAGTGAACTTGACTGATCTGCAGTCTGCAGGTTGTTATTTATTTCTGGAAATTAATTTGTAATAAAGGCCTGATTTTTGAACATACACCACCACCTTCCACATCCCTTCTTGTTACAAGTTAATTAAAAATTATAAGGCATGGTAGCATTAGTCATTATGAAGTAGGCCTACTGAAGTAAACATTCCGTGGGGTAATTTAGGAGATTAAACATTTCTTTCATTTTCAACCAGTTTCCTTAATATTGTAAATGTCACACTTGCCTTTTATAAATGATCATGCCACTGTCGGGACCATAGAACAAATTTAGCTTTAAATCAGCTGTTGCTGTGTCCATATTCATCTGTTTTCATTTTACATACAGATGAATCTGGAAAGCTCAAGGATTTAGTCACATGCCATATGCTGAATGAAGTGCCTGCCAGAGTGAAAACTGGGGTGAATCCTGTTTCATGGTTTGACTTTTTGCACACAACTTGGAATGTCAGATAACCTCTAAATCTCACTCAGCTTAATATCTGATGTCACATCCATAAACCTCTGATAATGACGGTATGCATGGAAGAAAATCTGGGGCTTTCTATTTTGAAGGTCTCTTCGCTGGAGGGCAAAAAAGTGTAAGATGAACCTACTGTAAATATGTGTGTATACAATCATTTGTCAACATCATGCAGAAGATTGAATTTATATGAAATCTATATTTACATAAATACTACATTGTGCATATGAGGGTGCTATGTGTGTGTATATACAAAAAATGTTACATATAGTAGATAAAAATGCAGCAAAACTTTGCAGTATACAGTGACTGTAAGACTAAAAATTAAAAACAAAGCATGAAAAAGTATCATCCATTTATTGATTATCGATACCGTTTATCCTGTAGATGGTCATGGGGAGGCAGCAGCCAATCCCAGGTGACACTGGGCAAGAGGCAGGGTTCACCCTGGGCAGGACAGAAAATAGGTTTACTAAAATCAGCATATGAAATACTTTAGACTGGATTAAATGGTGTCAACTTGAAGAGACTTACAAGGAAATGTATTTCACCTTTTTGTATATTGCATCAAATCTACATAAAATAATTAGTATTAACAAAACTAATTTAAAATGTTTAAAACTATAATGAAATTGAAAATTGCTAAACATATGTTAATATTCATTGGTTTTCATGTTGCATCAAGTTCTGTGATACAGTAGACAAAATTTAAATATTTAAACATGTAACTAATGTAAACCAAATCAGAGGTAAATCATTTCTGAAATGTGATCGATGGCCCAAGAAAGTTGACGGTCAGTTTTCACACATAACAATTGTAAAGTGCAGTTCAGTTTCTTCATCATACTGTTGTCATTCATCATAAAGTCCATCAAAAGGAATTCCTCACTCAATTCAAAGAAGCCAAGTGTAGGATCCACACTATAGCCCAATGAATGGAATGCACAGTATGAACACACATATACTGGAGTAAAAAGAGCTTTGCATAAGCCATGCTAGGCTGCCGATGTTTGATCCCCTAGGCAAGACTAATGTATTTGTTGGTTAGTTTCAGACTTTGCGTTTCAAATCTCAGCAATTTGAAATGTTTGGAAGGTTACATCAGACTGACTAGAGTCTAATGAGAGTACATCATGCACTCACCACATTATCAAGATCAATCAGCACTGCGGTTCACTCAAAGATGCAGCTCATTCAGCTTTTTAAAGTCCCGTGCATATAACTCTCAGCTGTTTTCTATAAGATAGACTGATGGAGCATTCTTACTAACCATTTCTCATCATTATTGTCTGTGAATCCAGAACATGGTTTTGCTTATTCATCTGTGACATAGAGCTCCACTGTTGTCCAAAAACACACCAGTGAGCAACACTGGAATTTTAACTCCCCTTCTTGTACAATGTAAAAAAAATTCAGTGCATAAAAATGAGCAGCTGAAAAACACTTAAATAGGTGTGACTTGCTGTAAATAAACAAAAATCAAACAGTAGTTAATTTACTGGAGTAAATGTACATGTTAAATGCAGGTAGTATAACTGTACCAGTAAAGGGCCTTTTACAGTGTAGGACTAGAGTACAGTATTATTAGCACAGAGCTAGACATAGTGAGCTGAATGCACTTTTTAATCTGGAGGGCATCAAACTCTTGGGAGCGACGCCAAAGGACACCAATCAATTTAAATATTGGGAAGCAATACATCTTAAAATTTCTACTACAGGAAGGTGTATAATCTGGACACAGCACAGCAATGTCATTGAGCAATTAAAAGAACAAGTGCACTACTGTATTTTCCCAGTCAGTGTTGTGGTGATGAGGCTTTAGTGTGAAACTGGTCATTTGAGATGAGTATACACAACAGATTGCTTTGACTAACCAAGACCATCATGGCTCCAGATTCCTAAAGGGAGGACTTATTGGCTCCCCACCTGAGAATAATGCATCATATTGCCTTATTTATAAAGAGATGTCATAGAAAACCATCCCATCACCTGCTCGAGTATTTTCTCTTTTTCCAAAGAAAATATATTTTCTGATTCGCTGAAATGTTTGGTACATTGTTTATGACCGTAGAATATGAATCTTCACTCCTATAAAGTGATTCAGTACATTTTTGCTCCAAAAACATGTGATGTATTTGCTACAGAGAAAATGGTTTTCCAGTTTTAGTAACTAATTAATGTTTTATTAATATTCATGATGAACTCCACATTTAGAAAGCTGTAATTAGCTGTATTATCCTCTGGCCATTTATGAAAAAGTTATCTATACACTTCAAATCAAGCAACAGCTGGAGTTTCTAATGATCCAGTATAGTATATAGGTAGATATTACCTATAATGGAAATCAGACATCATTCCAGGAGCACATTGACAGGACCACTTCAAACAAGCACAGTGTCATAATTCACTAGAGCCACCTGGTGATTCCCTCAGTCACCTTCCTGTTTCATCTCAGCCAGCTGCTCCCTGTATTCCCAATCAATCTGCGGTGCCAGTGCTGCTGCAATTCACCATGACCTTGAGTGGTCTCTCTCTTCTCTTTTGTTTTGGATGGTGCTGGGCTTTGGGTCCAGCCTCATTCCTCCTCATCTAGAGATGCACCTGTGCTCAGACCAAGATAACTCAATTTTGCAGTGCAGCTTTGAGATTTAACTGCATTTATGCACAAAATTGCAACAGGCGGGCCATGCACTGCTTTTTTGTGCTGCATACAATTGCAACACAGTGCTTATTAAAAACAGGGCATGTTTTGGCGATATCCCAAGTTTCTCAGTTTTTAGTTTCTTCCCCCCCTTTTTTGCATGTAGAAAAAAATGCTGCACAAGTACAGTGTGACCCTTGTAATAATGATTATTTTGCAACTGGAGAAACTGAATTACACATTTACCATGCTTTGAAGTGCTATTTCGAGCTAGTGGTTTCCCTTTGAATCCTTTTTGTTTGGTTTTTTTAAGTCTAGAGAAGGTGAGAGATTTGTTGTTCTGCTTGGCTGGCCATAGACATGTATTGTCTGGGCCAGGCCAGGATGGCACAGTGGTTCCCTGGCCCCACCTAGATAGAGCTGTCTCTACATGAAGGTGACCCTCTCTCTGGTTCCTGTTTGCCCAGCTTGCCTGTCAGGTCCTACAGGCGACATGGTCTATTAAGCACCTTAATGATGACCACAACCTCATGCACTCATACAGTAGACCCCTTAATAGACTGTGTATAGTTTTGGTGTTTCAGTGTGTCTTCACTGTAACACCATCCTTGTACAAAGTAATCAAACTTGTATCTACAGAGGTGCAAGGGGTCCACTGATCATCCAAACCATCAGTGAGTGGGTGTATTTACACATGTTCAGTGATGAGGAGCGTCACCTTCGTCATGTGTTAATACTCTAACACACAAGCAAACATTTTACATTTTTTGTTTGTCAGCTCTTATAGACACGAACTACAGCTTGCGAAACCTATAGTTTATAAATGTGACATTGTTGTGGGAGTCACTCTTGAGTTTTGACTCTTGTTAGCAAATTTTAGTGTTCAAAACATTCAGGTGGTGTCAGGTCTGCTCGGCGCGACCTGCCTCTCTTTCTTTTTTCTCTCTCCTGCTCCCTTTTTGCGGGATCAACGCCTCAGCTGTGTCGCATCGGGTAATTAGTGACTCGTGGGTCGGTGCGCACACCTGAGGCGTATTCCGGTGATTTGTTGGCTTCCTTATTTATACATCTGGCAGACGCCCCGTCGTTGCTGGAGCATTGTGAGGTGTAACATACTATACTTAAAGTAAGTTATACAAAGGTTGTGTTTGACCCGCATTTTTTAGATGTGTGTAAGATGCTATGCTGACAGTCTCAGTGCATTTTGGCTTGACCTTATCACGCTAGTTATGCGGTTAGCAACACAGAAATACGTGCTTTGTTTTCCACGCTGACAGTCCCTGTGCTGTGGATTGCATTGTTTACGTTGGTTCTTTTTGTTCACCTGTCCGTTCTCATCCTCCTGCTATCCTAGTTCCTGTCGTTAGTTTGTGTGTTTACCGTCCTGGTCTCCTTAGTCATCACTGCCCTTCCCTTGTTGTATGTATTATGGACCCTGTTTTGTTGTCATGTTGTTTTTATTCCATTAAACCACCTTTTTTGTACTAGCACCTGGGTCAGCCATCTTGAGTCCTACCCCAGTTCTCCCTCACCCTCCTGGTGAGGGGGACTAAACCATAACAGGTGGCAGCTTTTTTTTTTTTTTTTTTTTTTTAAGTTGGCACTGATCTTTGCTTTTGCCATATTCGCTGTAGCTAACTTACAGTAACATTAATTCCATGTCCTAAATTGATGACAGGCCAAAGTGAAACTTGATGTTGTTAGGGGCTTGTGCTCTCCACAAACCAGTGGAGAAACAGGCTTTAGCTTAGTCTAAATTTTAATCATATCACGTCAATAAAAGTAGCAGATCAACTTTTACAGTAGCTCTGAATAAGGACTTTCAGTATTTAGAGCATGTATGGAAAATAAGGTTATTGTTTAAATACATATTTAATCAGTATTTGGTATATTGTTCAGCTATGTATGTAGACATTTGTTTATACCATGTACTGTATACTATAAAATTTTGGCTTAAAGATTTATTTCAGAATGAAAGGATGTGGACATTAATTAAGCTACTATCTACCTTGTAACCCTGCATGTACAGATGTTTTTTTTTTTTTTTTTTGCCTGTTCATCATTTTAGTAACTTTCATACTATAGATGTAAGTTGAGCATTAAACATAGGTAAATTGGTTTCCTAAGGGCTTAATTTAGCAAATTTTATGCTGGGTTCAGGTTTTATTAAATGCTCAGAACCTGCTCGTTTGTCAGAAATCCAAAAAATAATTCACTATTTGAACAGGGATACATTTTTTTTAGTAGTCTTCTAGTTAAGTCAGTTTCCCCCCTCTGTTTTCTTATTTTTTTTCGTATGTATTTAATGTAAAATGTTTACTGTTTACAAAAAAGATCCATTAGAGTTATTACATTATTACAAAATAATTGTGCCCCTGAATAATTTTCATGTACAAATACCCCTAAAAATACATGTAGGTGTGGAGTCCTGCCCTTGATTTAGTAAGTCATTTTCTCGGTGGTCACTGCAGGGCTCTATAATAACCTGCTTAAGCTATAGCGTCTTACAGTATTACTAAGGAGCCTGGGTGCCATGGACTGCTTGTTTTCTTTGTTTTTGAGTGAGAAAAATGTTGCCACCTTTTTGGACTCACCAGTTTTCACCCCTGATCCAGCTAGTGTCTGAGGGGAGGCCTGGACACCTTGGCGAAATAAATCTCTCTTGGGATTTAAAGGGTACTTTGAACAGGCAATTCTTCAGAAGGCTTTCACACTCAATAAATCTACTAACGCACCAATGTTTCAAAACACTGCTTTTATAGCCTCATACTTTTATCCATATCCTGCACCATAGTGTAAAAGTGACAGGACTTCTTGAAAATGGCAACAAGCCTTGGGGAGCACTCCTACCAACACTTTCACATCTGTCGATCCTCTATATCCCCGTACCTGCCATGAATAAAGGAGGTTTACTATGTGACAAGGCAGGTGTAATATGTACTCTCCCCTTGAGCTTGGAAAGAGGAGACCATGAGGTTCAGAGGGTTGTCACTGGGCTTGGTGTGTGTACATTTTCAGATAAGTGAAAATGCTGGGACAGGGGATGAGTTCAGGTCTCCTAGGGCGCTCTCACAGCAGTTCATCTCATTGTAATTACCTCCATGCAGTGTTTACATCCAGTGACCACCGGGAGCCTATGTCCTCCTGATTCTCAGACAGAGTAGATTAGGAGTTGGTGGGGAATAAGGCAACACTGTCACTTTAGTGATGTTGTAATCCCAGAAACATTCACACCACGACCAGTGAAATTCCTTATCTCACCTCAGTATTGTAGTTAAAAGATAACAGTAGCCTTAAACACACAGTAACGCTGTTACTACTGTGTCTGCTGTAACAAGTGGTAAAAATTACTGACTCGATTTTCATTATACTCAAGCACACAACAGCAACAATGGACTATGGCTAATGTGATATTGTGTAATCATTAATATTGCCTGTTCATATTTACATCAACATTATGGCTAACAGCTCAAATTAACATGGATTAATTGAAGGCACAGCCTACAGAGCTAAAAACTAGGTAGACAGTGACATACATTAAAATTCCATAGCTGTAGCTAAACAAATAGAATTTAATTTTGATTCTTAGTTTAATAATTGACTTCAAAGCAATACATGTTGGTACTGTAAATCTATACCAAATATATAAATATTCTGAATGCTGAGAAGGTTGTGTTTTTATGTAACTTCATAGACGAGCAAATGGTAAAGCAAAGACAGGTGCATTCACACTGTCACCTGCCAACAGTTTTTTGAAATGGAGTCAAAGTGAACCGATATACAGTTGTCATTGCACCTGCTTCCCTTTTTAAGAGTTAAGGATTTTACTGCCAATAAAAAATGCCTTAGAGAAGCTACTCGTTTGCATGCTGTTTGCTGTTATGCCCAAACTGAGGATAAAATAGATACAAAGGAAGCTGCCACTCTCAGTGGCCTTCCTGTCCCTAATCCTTCCACTCCTGAGTCTGTGCCGGCTGCACCATAGTCAGAGCTCGGATCAAAGTGTGAGTGAATGGCCCACAGGTCTGCACAGAGGGAGAGCTGACCTCCTCAGAGCTTATTATGTCCTTGGACCAAAGTCCTTTTGAAGGCTGGGCATATTAATTGAAAATGAATTCTGTGCAGTGTGTCTAAATTGAGCTTTACTTTGGATCAGCAGTCTTGCTTTGTGGACATTCCCTGAGGCAGTCATTGCATCTATAGTGTCAGTTGTATAAAGACAGTTTAGTCATCTCATCAGAAAGCCCTTATGTTCATACAGCTGGAACAAACAGGGAACAGGCATTATTAGGTGTACAGTAGACGAATTTATTCTCTTGCTTGTGGTACTGCAGTCTTAAATTTTCATTACTTAACGTGCACAACACCAGGGCAGTATATACTGTAAAGTGAAAAATAATGTTTTCTCACGCTAATACAACACGGGCATTGACCTCTCATCCTGCTACTGTTAATTAGTGTTGGTTGTTCTTACCTCTGGGCAATCTCAGATTTATGGCATGATGTTGTGGGAAGCTTTATAATGCAAGTGTGCTGTTGGGGCCCAGTCTGCCCACAGACTACAGCGATTAGCAGACCTGCTCTGAACCAAAACTCGGATATGCATTTGGACTTACTGTACATATGTGTGTCATGTGTGATACTGAAATTTAGTTTTGAAATTGACTATGTGATCATGTTTTAGTGTTGCAGTTTATAAATGCACTATTGTATAACTTTTTGTGCTGTGCTGTGCAATCCAAAGCCCTTTGGATTTTAATGCAGTGTAATCCATAGAGTGATGTATTCAAACTTTCAGAGAATACTTAGACATTTTAGGATCATTTGCAGATTTACGGGATTTACGGGGCATTACATACTGTAAGTGGATCAAAATCAATTTCATCCCTGCACATTCAGTAAAGAAATATATCAGTCATATATTAGCCTGCTGTAGCACAAACACTGGCAGCAGAAGGATATAGCATGCCTCCAACAAAGTTGAAAAAAAAAATCCTTTCCAGGTTTTTAGTTACAGTATCTGTCTGCTTTATAGCCGCACCATCTTTTTCTCATGCCCACTCATCTCATCCTAGTCTACCTTGGCTCACAAATATGCTGCACACCTCTGCATCACAGGCATTCACACAGGCTGTGTACTGTATCACTGGAGTTGTGCAAACGGGATGAGCTATCATTTGTGTTGCGGAACTGAGTGTGATGAAAGCAATCACAGAGCATCCTGAGCTTCCCTTAACGAAAAGAGTTCATTAAGTCCATTTAATTCCCAATTGACAATACATCCTAGACTGTAAATCTAGCAGTTTGTACTGCTAACGCACAAGGCCAGTGCAGAAATCAGAAGAAACAGACTTACCCAGTGGTATATTATACATTTTGTCTTAAAGTATACAGAAAAATACCAACATTCTCTCTTCTAATTGGAAAGTGTGTCCCTATGATTCAGTAATAATTATGTACTTACCATACTTCCAGGGGGTCACTGCTACACCAGTACAGAGAGCTCAATTTGATTTGCAGTTAATGAGGTTGGGTTTCTTAACGAATGTTAGTTTTTATTTTGTATGTAGTGCTTTGGGAAATGTGGTTATGGCCTATTTTATCATCTGTTATGATTCTGTGCAGATTTCCCATCTCCATTTATCTGGGTAATATTTTACTTAGCTTTTCCATTTTATACAATTAGACACTAAACAAAAAGGTCCAACAAAAATAGGTTATGGAGTCTCTTAATTAACTACAATACTAAGCTAGCAATTTTGTAATTTATTTTTATATAAACAAACATATTCAGACTCTTCTTATGTGTTGCTGGCTGACATCAGGGCAGCCGTGGCTCAGGAGGTAGAGTGGGTCATCCTCTAAGTGTAGGGGTAGAGGCTTGATCTCTGACCTCTCCAGTCAGTGTCCTTGGTCAAAGCAGTAAACCCAAGATTTTCAATGGCGTGTGAGTTTTTTAATGTTTTTGTGCATGAACAGGCGAATAGTGTAAAGCACTTTAAGTGCACTTCAGTGCATAGAAAAGTGCTATATAGGTCCATTTACCATTTATGTGGTTGTGCAGATAAAATATGGCGTTGTCAATCAACCTGCAGTGAGAATGGCTTGGAGGCTCTAGGGCGTTCATATCCACAGTTCTGATGCCACTGAGGTATAGCTTCTATTCTAGATGAGTGTTGGCCTCCAAAATAATATCAACTTTCACATCACCCATATCAGTTCATGCAAGCCTGCTGACCACATGCTAAAGCCCTTTCTCTGTTTCTCCTTGTTAAAGTGACTCTACAGTAACTCATGCACAACAACTCTTAGCCCATTACAGATAGTTCCAAAATATTAGCATACACCAAGCCATACATTAGATCATCAATAAACCTTTAAGTCGTTAAATAATGCAGGACAACAAAATAAAGGTTGATTTAAATAATCAGTCATCCATGTTTTCTTTAGGTGGCAGTGGTGGTCGTTGAGGAGCTTGGTTCAAGCCACTTTTCTCAGTTTGGGGATGACAGCAAGGCATTGTGACTGAATACAGCTTTAATATAGCCAGGTCTTTGTTTTAAGAGTTTTTCAGGTAGCCATTAATATGCAGCATATAGCAGACAGGCATGCAGCAAATCACTTGTCTTCATATTTATGCTGTTCTGTCACTGCAAAATTCAGAATGGGGTTTTGACTTTGAAGGCTCTTTGATATGATGTTCTTTTGAAATGTTGAAGGACGCCTTGAAAAAAAGATTAATTAGTAGCCTTATGTTGAGCAGATACCATAGGCTGTCTTTCACTTTGCAAGACCAGAACTCCCTTTTTTCTTTTCTCTGATTAAATGTGCTGTTGAAGTTGATTTATGAATGGAAATTAAAGTAATGTCTCATGAAAAATTCTCCCTAATTATTATTTTGCTATTCTTTTAAATCAACAACTTGGGAATCATCTACTCTTTCAGTACAAAGCATGAGCTATAGTTTAGGATCACTGATAGCTCTGAGCTCACAGTTCCATATGCTGCTAATCTCTACAGAGATAGGTTATGGGCATTTGAGAATTCACATATGCCCTGGTTTTACCTTCCATAGAAGGATATATGGCTTTTCTTGTCTCTTTTGCTCCATTTTATCTTCAGTATTCCAGAGGCTTTTTCACTTTGAAACGCCTTATGGCACAACAGTTTGACAGATTCAGACAGA
The DNA here is from genome assembly GCF_001952655.1 of Monopterus albus. Lineage (NCBI taxonomy): Eukaryota > Metazoa > Chordata > Actinopteri > Synbranchiformes > Synbranchidae > Monopterus > Monopterus albus. The sequence continues at coordinate 4,940,986 of NW_018127883.1, read as the reverse complement.
ATCCTTATGTTCTCTGCTCTGATCGTTTTCTTTATACCCACCTGTAATTTAGGCCTCCAAAATGCAAATGACTCTTAATGCTACAGTACACACCATGCACACATGCTCTACATTTCTTAAGTACTCATTGGCATAATCACAGGCTTTAGGGGCCCTGAATACTGAATGGCAACTTCTATTCTGCTGAATGTAGGGTTTCAAATATTCAAATCAATCATTTTGCTCTGAATTACCACAGAACATTTTTCTTTCATTTACTCCTTTTTTCTCTTTCACATCAAGATTCAATAAAAATGCCTCCTATGGTTTTTCTTTCAAATAAATATAACCAAAAAAAATCCCTCATAAGACCATTATAACTACATCAGGGTGAGGTTCTTAGTCAAACTAAAGGTCAAAGCTGTAAAGGAAGCAGAGATGCCATAAATTGTCAAATAAATGTAGATGTTCAAATAATGGTTCAGGCAGACAAAATTACCTGTGCTATAATGGCTTGTGGTAAATCCAAAGCATCATTTCGACCAATACAGCAATTTAGTCATGCAATATTTATCACATTTTTGCAATTTTTAACAAAAATATTGCTTTTGATTGGTAGTAAAATGTTCACACTAGCAGTAACAGCAGCAGTCCAGGCAGAAACAAAGTCTTCTTACGAAAACCTGTGTGACAGATATGGTAAAGAACAGCCTGCCTCAATGTCCTGGTCTTTCCTTCAGTTGAGGTAAATAAAGGCCATAGTCACTGTTTGAGAATTTAGTGTATTTCATGATTCCTGATCAGACAACAAAACCCCAGGTCTATATCTTCAGCTGTCTGTCTGCGGAGTCTCTCCACTCTACGTCGTTTCACATCAGCACTGCAGAGGAGTTTTGATTTCACCCATTGCAAGCATGCTAATCTAATCAATAAGCTATATTTAAACAGAAAATATCTGACTCTAAGGCTGCCTGCAGCTGTACGAAACTGTGGTAAAGTCGAGCAGGAAGAATACATTACGTTATTGAGTTTACCTGACATGTTCCTCGCCTATTTATTTGAATTCTGTCAATCATGTGTGGGTCAAGTAGAAGTCAGTCAGCTTGTCTCACCAATTCAAATTTCTTTCTTTTGTCTTTGCTTCTCTTTCGCTCACCGGTCAGCAATCTAATTTGAACTGATACTGAACAGAAGTCCTCATACATACATAACTATGAGCAGACATCTGGCTGCATGCGCCCTCAGTTCAGTGTAGTATCATTATATATGCCTCTGTACTGAGGGAATCAGTGTCACCAGTATGGGAAATCACATTGATATGAAGACAAAGTCTTCAGAACAATTTCCAATCAGAACTAGATGGTGTTTGTACGTTCAGTTTACTGGTTACAATCTATATCTATTAAAGTGTTGCGGTAGCTTGTTTATTTTCATGGTTAAAGTAGCTTTCTAGTTCACAATGAAATGACAATATTTAAAAAAGCTTCTCAGCATACCGCTGTGCTGCAGCTTTGGGCTTCAGGGAGAACTGTGCTTGATCAAGCATACAGCTGGTCATGGACCAGTGAATCAGGCAGCCATCAGTTCAGTGTCTGCTTGTGTTTGCTCCACTGCTCTGTCCTTTCCACAGGCTTCAGCATTTACACCTTTTTTTTCTGCACATTCATCTCACCCCTGTCATACGTTTGGCTGACAGACATGCTGCAGCCTTTCTTCCCAAGCAACACTGCATCTATTGCATGCGCAGATGGGATCAGTGCTGTGGAACAGAATGTGATAGATGCAATCACAGAGCAACTTGAGCTTCATTATATACAAACCATTATATTTATATTTGGTTCAATCCCGGCGCCTGCCATTGTGGACTCATAAATTTGTGTTTCTGATAAGTCAGCGAGGACTCGGCGTTGTTCTACTGTAGAAGTCATGTGCCCTTAAGAGCTCTTGTGAAAGTTTTGAAACCTTCCTTATATCTACAGTCCTACAGACTGCTTAAACAAATAATCTGTAGCTTTAAATTGACCAGTATTCTGTAGTATAAAGTAAAAGTAGGGATGCCACAACAAGCAAAACACACACTAGAGGATATTTACTAAGGGTTTATGGCTCATTTTCTAAGCAGTGAAATTGTGTATTCATATTTACTAAGGAGTCGCAAAAGGGTTTATGCAATATGTAGTTTAAGATGTTGCTCTCAGGGAGGAGAGAATGGGAATTTATACAGATATCCTCAGCGCCTGATTTACCACCGCTGCAACAGTTAACTTCGGATGAAATTTTATGTCGGGAGGAAGCAGGTGTAAAATTTGCAGCCCTGCTGTCAGCGGGGTGGTCGTTAGTCATCTGAGATCTCTTGGGAGTTAACAACATGTTTGAGGAGCGGAGAGGGTGTTTGTAAACTACGTCTCTTGCCAGAGGAGAATGTGAGGGACTTTTACAGGCTTTCAGGTCAAATCGTGCTTCAATCACTGAACGGAATGAAAGATTATTTGACTGTCAGAAGACTACACGAGTGCTGCTCCGAAACGGCACTTATTAATTTATTCAACCATATTAAAGTTTGGTCACTGTAAACTTTCCTCTTGGTCCACAGCTGCTGCTGTTCTCATTTACACCATCAGTGTTGGTAAATATGTTGCTAAATAAAAACAAAATTGCAGTCCCGCAATATTTTGCACACCTGATGGTAATTTGCAGCAGGCATAATAATAAATATCCCCCATAATGTGCAGCAAAACGCCCTTATCACTAACAGAATAATAAAAATGTTTGACAGTTTGATCAATTTAACAGTTACTTAGGCAAGTGTTATCACATTTTCACATCATATTTGGATTACAGTAACCACATAAACCTCACACTGTGATTATAAAAGACCAGGGTTTACTGTGAGGTGTGATGTCTTACCCCAGGATTGTTCTGTCCGGAATTATTCATAATGATTATCATCATCATCATCAGAGAGTAGCACAGGTGTATGCAAACCGCTTATATTGAATAAGCTGTTTTCTGGGATATTATGTCCAGTAAGTTAGTCCCTGCATGTAAACAGCCAGTGATGCTGAGTCCTTAATGGACACTTGGATGTTATTGTGGTAACACTTACACTTCATCACGGCAAATAATAAAAACCAGTGGTGGTACTCGGGTCATTAGGTCCCAGGTTTCTCACCCTCTGCATTTTTCCATCCTCCATTTAGCATAATGACACTCAAACAATCAGCACTCACATTAGAATATGGAGTGGAGCATTATACAGAATAAAATGGTGTTAACATGTCCAATTTGAATATCCTGATCTGTAACTGTGGCATGCTCTTCCCAGCAGCAGCAGCAGCAGCAGGTAGCTGATTCAGGCCAAGCATGACCTACATGCTTAAAGAATTACAGCAGACAACAAAGAGGATTCTCTTGGATTCATGTTCTGATACTCTGATGTAAGCCCACACTGTGGCAACTCTGGTGAATAATAACATACTTGTGGTCGCATTTGCACAAGGTCTCCCTCGTTGCTATGATTTATAAGCATAGCTTCCAACTTTACATCTGACAACAGGCTAGGAGGCTTGAAGCTCCGGGGGCAGCACCCTGGGTCCAGTGCTATTTACTCAGCCAGCTGAGACAGGATGCTCCCCTGGCAGGATTCTGCAATCACTGTGCCCATGCATAGCTTTCTTACCTTTACTGTACCTGTCTGATCATGGCTACTTTGTGGTGGCTCCAGCATGGGAAGGTGACAGCTACACCAGGACAGCCACAGGTTGAGCTACCTCTACTCTGTCATTCCCTGCTGCTTAACAAATATATTCAGTGGAACAGGGACTTTTTATGAGTACTGTCTTGCAAAACTCTAGTCACACTTTGAAGTCAATAAATCATAGTTTTAATAAGCTGTGGTTGTCAATTTAAAAAAATCTATGTAATTATTACAGTAAATGCTTGTGAATTGTAATTAGCGTCATACTTATTAATAAAGAAGCATTATAATAACACATGTATAGTTTTTCCAACAATAAAGACTGAAGCCAGTCTGTGCTGTGCTTGATCTACTGTGAGCTGAATAAGAGTGCAGAGATGCTGAGAGGACAGGTGCTCCACTTTAAAGTGATGTGATAGATTAAGGAGGAGCCATGGCAGCAGAATAATTTCCCTAGTGACCAATTTCTGAACACTCCCTAAGCAAAAAAAAAAAAAATCAGCAACAAGCCAACATGTCCAACACAGCCTCATGCTAGGGTGTAGGTGGACATGCTGACTCACTTCTAATGAGCAGCCAGAGATAGAAATAATAACCTAAACCAGCAATCATAGGTCATGGCTGTCCTAATTAACACTTGTACCTACACACTGTAAGCAGATGTACAGGTATGTATGCTAACAACTATCAGAATAGCTTCTCTGGTGGCCCAGTGTTGATGGGGAAAAAGAAAAATAGGCCATGCTTTACCAGCCTTACGGTATTACAGTACATGCAGTGGCTGCATCTGAAATCTGCCGTAGCAGTTTTATTACATTCTGTTACAGTATTCTTGACTTAAAGGCTTTCCTTTATATAATATACCAGTACTGTATATAGGACACTGGCAATAATTAGTTTTATGCCTCTAAAAGTACTGAAGTTTTATTTGTAAGCAAAAGGTTCCACTGGGTCCAGCTGTCAACATTCATTGAACTCTGCGTACATGTAAACATGTAACAGCAAACCAGGTAGTACAGCGGTCAGCAGGTATTGTAGCTGCTCACTTTTACATTAGGGAAGTTTAATTTAATAGCTACAGTAAAGTGTTGAACAAAACCTATGTATAATATTAAGCATTCTGGCATTTACAGAGATTGATTATCTTTAAAATCTGTGCTGCACACCTTAGTATAATTTACTACTTGTTTTATGGCTGATTTATGGGGGAAAAAAGTTGTGCCTCAGCCAAGATGCTCTCCAGGTTTCATTGTTTTATTGGCTATATGCTTCTTTTTACTTTTGGCAGTAACTGGGTTTTAAGCAATGAAGTGACACCAGCATGCATCACAAAAGAGTCCGAATTTTACCCCACCCCTCTTAAGTGATAGGCTGTTACATTTTCAAAGCAGAAATATCAATTTTCTTTAATGGATCAGTCAAACTAATAAAAAAAACATAAGCTGATCATGTTAATTATATCACATTGTCATTGTGGCTTCTGGTTCAGGATCAGTTTCGCAGGCGAGACTGGCTGGAGGGATTGACAGGAAGTGATGCTCATCTTGTGTCAAGACAAAATTTATTTAACATTCTTCCTCTTGCAAATTGTGATTCTTATTTGTGTTATTACTGTTGTCAAAAGTTAAACTGGCATAATTTAGGAAGTAGATAACATGTTGAGGTTTTCACTGGTCTAAATGTCAAGATGTTGCTAATGAGCTCATGAGTTATAAATACATATGCATTTAATTTGTTTAGTTGTTTAAACATCCTTTGAGTTTTTGTAAGACATTTTTGTTTAAATCAACCATCAATTTTATTTTATTTTTTGGTTTTGTATACAGTATCTGACAATTTTGTGTCCTCAATATTAATGTACTCTGTATGTGCCATGGGCAGAGCTTGGCAAGGACTAAAAATGGCCATGCTTTTCCACGCTTCATCATCTGTGGTTTGTGTCAGACCCAGACAGTCATCTGGAAAGGTCAAAGCTTTGGTAAAAGATTTAAATCATCCCACAGAAGAAAGATTCACCTTGACAGGCGGAACCTGAAAACCAGTAAATAAGAACACAAACAGATAGTCTTTGCTTAAAGCAAGGACAAACAGGCCATTGCATTTTAGAGCCGGTGTCATACGCTGTGATGCTTTAGAGAAAAAACTATACGTATTTTGTCTTTTAAATATATTTGCTGTCTTAATATGTGGATTGTGTTTCTCCTCTGACAGACTATCAATTCACAATTAGAAATCAGACTACTGTGGTCGTTTGTATAATCACATAAGGAGACCTCTTCGCCCGCTTTCAGATCTATTAATTGTGTTTTCATTTCTAAAATGAAGTGATCTTGGCACGGCTGCTAGCAACAACATGTTTCTAAATACAGCTTGACAGGGTCAGTGTGGCTAAACAAAGTGTTGGGCTTAGTCTCAGCACTTAGAGAATCTGACAAATGGGCGTTACTCTTTGATGAATCTGTGTAGTGTTTTGTTGTTGTATATTCACCCAGTTGTGAGCTGCTGGAAATATTTTCCTTTTATTTTTATTTGTCATTTTATTATATTAATGTTGTAGACACGCCTTTTGATGAATGCAGGAACTAAAGCACGCATTCAGCTGCTTTTGAGGACAAATGGGACCTTTGAAAAAATCCTTTATCTTTACTATTTATTAATATGCTTAAAAAGATGAATGTGAAATGGTGAAGCTTACAGCGAGGCCTATGTATCATAATATATTTGCTCACAGAAGTAAAGAATAATGAAACTATTTTCAGCTATAAAGCCATGCTTGAATAATATGTCTGCTGCAAAGTGCTACAAAGCAAGGACTATTACAAGGTGGTTACTTTTTATAATCTTTTTGGAAAAGACAGCCATAAATATGTGTAGGTTTTTGCTCTTTAGCTCATGAAAATATTTATTATATTTATTCTGATTTACTGCGTGTCTGTTTTGTTTTGCACTTTAGTGGTTGCTGGGTATTATTGATTCTTTCTATTGATTCAAATATAGCAGCAATAACTCTGTGATTTTGTTTAGTTTTCTCGTCATTCTAATCAAAATCCCTGCAAAACCTCCCGCTGTGATGTTTATTACTGAGACACACCTGAATTGCTGTTAGTCTGCATTTTAAATTAAAGACATGTCAATAAACTAAAAAAGAATTTGATCACTGGAGTAGTCTCTGTCGTTGGGTAAGTTCCATAAACATCGGTGGAAGATTAAGTTTAAGTGTAAGTTTGGGCTTTAGGCGACAGACAGGATCAATTGGATCAATCGACCTCATTTGGTTATTTATGTGCTGGAGATTATTAAAGAGCAAGCTCTCCATGTACCTATGAATGCACAAGTTTAATCCGCTGTTCCCTCAGGGAGCCTATGCAAGCTGCTACTCTTATGGACACCAAGTATGGGCATTAAGTGCTAATAGGCTGGCTCTTTCATTGTCGCAATGGTACAGGATAGATTTTTGTCTTCATTTACACAATAGTGTGACTGTGATAATCCACCTGATGTGTGTGTGTGTGTGTGTGTATGAGGGCGGGGTCAGTTGCTGGATATATTTAAAGTGCCTACTTTTAGTCAAGTAAACAGAGAAGTATGTGTTTGTATACTGTGCATGGGAGCTGCAGTACGATTCACAATGCAGTTCTACATTAGCATTGCAGGAATTTGGACAGAGATTATTTTAAATTGCTTCTCCTGGGAATGAACTAGCGAAGCAATATTGGCAAACAGCAAATATACAAAGGTAAACAGTAGGTGTTCTTCAGTGGTTCTAGTTAAAGCAGTTGTATATACAGTAATAATGCTCTGTTTACTTTACATAAGTTGCTGATGTTTGAATTCCTCTGCTGTGGATCCTACTGCAGTTTGTTAATAGAAATTATGAGTGTAATGAATTTCACATTGAAAGGAGATGAAATACACAGAACTTACACAAAAGCTAACTGAATTTCAACATCTTGGTTGAGGAGAAATATTTTACCTCAGTTGTATTTTTAGTGCTTCTCAGACATTGTTTTCTTGATGTCAGATGTTGCTTCTGTTTTGTTGCTGTTGTTTCACATTTAACTTATTCTGCATGATCATGATTTGATTGTTATTTCTCTTTCCTTTTCATGCAGGCCTTCCCATGTATATCCACAGGCATCTATGGTAAGATTAATCTCTCCTGTTAATTTAATTTTTTTTATTCTTGTTTTTGCTTTTCACTGTAAATGCATTTTTTGTGATAACTTTCTGCACATGTTATCTTTGTGAACATGCTTTAGGTTGCCAATGCCTTTTCTCTGACTGAACTGCATATCCAAATTTTTTGATTCAAGGGGGGGATATGCAAATTAGGGCTGGAGAAAAAAATTGATATTAGTTGCAATTATTGTTTGAACAATTCAATTATCATTTTTTTTAATTCAGGTACTCACGTTTGCATATTTTCTCAGCTGTGCTAAATGTTACACGTGTGCAGAGATTACTTGTAGATGGTTTAATTGTAACTACACCGTAGGTAAAATGTTTTCTTGGTGATAAGTGTGTTGTTAAAACATGCTTAAAGGGTTATATGAAGTTATAAAGTAACCTAGAGTACAGGAGGTGATGGCTGGCTATATTAGTCACTTTGAGTCACGGCATTTTCTGTCCAGACTCAGGATGGTTAGCTGACTGTGGCTAACTCATAGCAGAGATTCCATCATTTTCTATATTAATAGTATTTTCAGAAATCCACATACAGAGACCAAAACAAACGATGAATTGACTCTCCTCACAGTTAACATCTGTCAGTCCTGAAAACTGGATTAGCTCATTTGCCTGTGCCATAGTTGTTCAGTGAAACCCACTGCTGCACCGGGTGACATGTTTCTGCATTACATAACACCAGATTGCACGTTTGCTAAAAATGTTACCCCAAAAGCTCCAAACAACCATAACTTTGTAAAGCGTTTGAAGCAGCCTCACTCAACTGCGCATGTGTGACATCTCTGTAAAAGAGTGATAGATGCAGAAAAACGACTGGACTGTATAGAAATCAAGAGTTGCCTCTGAGATGAAGAAATTGTTTTTTCACAGTTCTGACATGTGCCATCCATTACACTTGCACACACTATAATAATCATAGTGGGCGCCGGATATGTAGGGATTAATTACCATGTTAATTTCCATGGACTGACTAAGTTTATAGCAGTGTGGTTCAATTAAAGCAATCACAACCTTGATAAACCTATGAATCATTTCAAATGATTAAGATGCATATTGTGTGTACCACAGTGCATGTGCCTTTGTTCAAATAAAAGCCAATGAGATCCAGTAACTGTTAAACATGATCAGGGATCTGTAATTGTTTGGCCAGTCATCTTGTGAGGGTCATTGGATGTTCTGATCACTCTCTGTGATGATATAAGGAAATTAACAGTTTTACAAGACCTGGTGTCCCTATGGTGCAACCACTGTTCCTTCAAGATGATCCTATATACATATGTGTACTAGGATGATAATGCCCCAGTGCACAATGTAAACGAGGGGGCCGAATACTTTCTCAAGGCACTGTAGATGCAGAAAAACGACTAGACTGTACAGAAATCAAGAGTTGCCTCTGAGATGAAGAAATTGTTTTTTCACAGTTCTGACATGTGCCATCCATTACACTTGCACACACTATAATAATCATAGTGGGCGCCGGATATGTAGGGATTAATTACCATGTTAATTTCCATGGACTGACTAAGTTTATAGCAGTGTGGTTCAATTAAAGCAATCACAACCTTGATAAACCTATGAATCATTTCAAATGATTAAGATGCATATTGTGTGTACCACAGTGCATGTGCCTTTGTTCAAATAAAAGCCAATGAGATCCAGTAACTGTTAAACATGATCAGGGATCTGTAATTGTTTGGCCAGTCATCTTGTGAGGGTCATTGGATGTTCTGATCACTCTCTGTGATGATATAAGGAAATTAACAGTTTTACAAGACCTGGTGTCCCTATGGTGCAACCACTGTTCCTTCAAGATGATCCTATATACATATGTGTACTAGGATGATAATGCCCCAGTGCACAATGTAAAACAAATTCGAATGCGGCTTCTTAAACACCAAAGTAATCTCATAACTATTCCGTGGGGTCTCACGTGACCAAAACCTAACGTTAAACCATTATGTGGTCTCAATCATCACTGAAAGGATGATGTAATCCACCTCTAAACACAGAAAGCTATTGAGGATGGCAGCTTCTGAAGCCATAACATGCTCCTAATTTTGTTCACATGCTTGATAATTTATTTAGTTTTAGGCGTTTTATTTGTTTTGTTCACCCAGTGCATATTTGAGGGATCCATCCTGTGACTATACTACTCTATGTAAGGGTCACCTCACACATCATATTTTTAGAAATCCTACTCTTGTCTAATCATGTTAACCTGTTATTAAACATCATGGGAAAGACAAAGAGCCTCTCTGCATACATGTGAAGTACTGGCTACCTTGCATCTGTTTTTCCTTGAAGAGTTGTAATAAAATGAGGCTATTTCCATTCAAAAACCTCACTTATCCTCCTTTATCAGTCCTGTATTATGACTGACTGGCAGCTGTCACTATGCTGCACACAGAAATGTTAAACATCCCAACATACTGATTAGATTGCACTGATTATAGAGCCTGCCAGTCTGTTGCTGTTCTCATTAAACTGGCTACAAACACACACTATCAGAGTGATGTCCCTTAAACTAGATTTGTTTCTTTCCTCCTGGGTTTCTGGGCAAGGAGAATCCACTGCCTTCAACATATTACAATCCAGGGAGCTCATTTGATATGATTTTAATGGAGCTGGTAAAGTAACCTCATCGCCCTCACCGAGTTCAAAACAGACTACTGTAGCTAAATAGGATTCAACAGTGAGGATTGCAACAAACTCATTGGCATTGCTGAGCTTGTTGCACAGCTGTAGGTCTCTATACAAATCCCCAGTCAGCACAATTAAACCTCCATGCATGTGAATGTGTATGATAGCATTCTTACTGTATTTACAGCATAGCACACACGTGCTAGTGAAGCCCGTTGAGTGTAGTAAAAAGTGCCTTTGTGCTTATAAATCACTGGATGTTTATAATTATACACTATGTACTGGATAAAACACTCCCCACTTGGGATACTGAATGTTTTCTACCCATCACCTTTGTGATTCCCACAGTTTATTATACAACTCCTCATCATTTACTCTCTCTGCAGTACTGTGTTTTCTGCCACCTGGATATGCAAGTATCTCAAATGGCTATTACTGAGGTGTTAATTGTAAGAAGGGCTAAAGATGTAATTTCGCACTCATTTCCTCATTTTCTCTAAATTTGGCAGTCTTTAAATTCAGCAGTCATTTGTGTAAAATGCAGATTCTCAGTAAACCTGTTCCTGACTCATTATCAACTTATATATGCTTTAACTGTTGTAAATTCTCAGTAAATTAACTCAATTAACTAAGATGGACAAAAAAGTGTTTTCAAAATGTAAAAGTACATTTGAGTTTAACAGTGATAACACATTTTACAGGTTAGATTAAACAGACTAAATGAGGACTGTCAGGTATACAGTACATATAGTGACACTGCTTAGTGCTGTCCACTGCGGTGCCACGTGCTGGATTGCCAGTGGGAGCCTGTCATAGCGCCCAACCAGCAGCCCCTCACATCAAAGGGCTGTGCAGAGCCAGGGGAGTTAAACAGCTTGTTCAATAAATAAACAGCTTAGCGCTTCCCATAACTGTATCTCCACAGAACAATACAGTTGATTAAGACCGAAGATCTTCACACAGCAGAGGGTAAATAGAGGAGGGACTTTCAAAAGAACTACTGTATAGTATGGTGCTGTAATGTTATTCTCTATTGTGCTCTCTGAGGACTGCCATGTTCTGAAAGGGGCTCTGCTCTCTTGGCAGGTTCCTTGACATTTACTTTACATTCTAGATAACCTTTAAGGTCAGCATTTCAAGAGTGTAGCCAAAAACATTTTAGTGTGAGAGGCACATCTTCCCAATCGCTTTCTTTCTTTTTATCCATCTTTCCATGTCTTTCTGTATCTCTCCAGCTTTGTAGCGTGCACACATGTATATATAGTGATAGTTTAGGCGTACATGGCCATCCACCAAAGTGCTATACTTATGCACATGTTCTTGACCCACTTCTACACTTGAGTCGCAATAGTTAAACAAATACTGTGCCCTCAACATTGTGACAGAGGGGAATCAGGAACAAGTTATCTAAGGCCTTTGCGGTGATAAAAACAGATTTGTCAGGGAAGCTAATGCTAATTGTCACTCTCTCTTACGCCTCCATGTTCCTGGTGAGTCAGTCACCACTGACAGATGTTGGCAGAACAGGGAGGTTGGGTGTAGCAAGGGTGCGCAGGGGGTACGTTAGACGCTTGGAAAGAAAAATGAGGGTTCACGCTGTGCTGACAGTCCAATCCTTCAGTCTAGCCCATTAGCCACAACAGAATTTCTGCACGGATAGTGTGTCAGAGGTACCACCCATAAACAAACTGGTGCCCATTGTGGGCCATGAGGTCACCCAGCATGATAGAGGTTATTAAGTGCTGCTCCTGTTTGCACATCAATCATATCCATGCAACCCAGGTTTAAATGGATTATTCCATCCAAGGAGGAGACACTGCTCAATGTCTCACAAGATCAGTGCCAAGAGTCCAACTACCTAGACTTAGAGAGGTCATTTGCTCTTTTTGTATCCCCTTTTCTCTTGTCTTCCCTCCCATACATTTTCTTGTCTCTTGTAGTCCATTATGTCTCTCACGCTTCTTTCTTACAGATGGACACATGTGCGCATGCAACATACATATAACAATCCTGTTTCAACATGCACTGTAGACAATTTAGCCTTGTGGAAATCTTATATTGCGCTGAAAAGACTCTTTCCAACAGCTTTGTAATGAGCCATACAGTTTAGGAAGCATCTGTTCAGATCAATCTTAGCATAGAGCTGGAGGCTCACTAGCAGCATGCAAAAGCAAGGGCATGAACATTAAGTCAGCTGTTTACCTGACAGATGTCTTCACACACATGCGTTTAAAACCCTATTAAACCAATCAGAGGCCCTTAACTCAACAGTGCAGCTGCTTCTCTCAGGATAAATGCACTAGGTACACTTAGTTGAAACTAATGCAGGCAAATACAATAGACCTGCAATAACTCCACCCTTGATGAAGATAAGGATTTTCAGTTTTTGTTGTAATATGATTATTCTGTAAGATGTAGTTTGTCATGCTGTTGAATTGTATTGTGTGTATATATACACACATATGTTTTAGCTAATAAACAGCCAGTTCAGTGTATCTCCCTGTTTACCGCTCACCCTCCGATGACTTAGTCTCTGTTATGGATCTGAGGATGGTTGACAGAGGTGTTTTAGCACAGACTGGTGACTATGGGAGATATGCAGATGTAATCCACCCAAACTCGACTGGTATGTCCACATTGCCATTCTCTCTGCTGTCCAGATCAAAGGTTTCAAGCAGCTAAGGATTTTTTTCCTCCAGCCAGCATCATGCTCTGGTTCTCTTCATACCTGTCTAGGATTAGAAAGGTTGGAGACATTCATGGCATGTGGGAAAGTTTCTGCTTCTCGTAAAACCTTGAGTTTACTACAGGGAGCTTAGGCCAGTTGGGCTGGGAATTTCAGGATACATAAGAGCAACATGCTGTATCAGTGGGCAACAGTGTGTGCTCAGTGGGAACAGGAGCTTCGTAGCCCAGTTAGCTGAGTCCCACAGTGTGAATCACACTCAACACTAGCCTTGCTCTACTGTTTTCCATGGATGAAAACAAATGTAAAACTATTTCCTACCCACAGGACAGTAGATTGAGGCCTTTGAGAAATGTGGTTGAGCATTAAACTTTGCATACATGCTCTTCATAATGTTTTTAAAGAAGTGAAATGTGAGGTGGTAATTTTAGCATGTAGGACAAAGCATGGCATCACCTATATGGAATGTTTCCAAGGAAGGTCATCATCTGTTGTGCCATGGAGCCTGCTCTCTTTCTTCCTACCTCTTTTTCCGCCTGTCTTCCTCACATAGCACCCTCCCATCCCTCTTTGTCTCTGTCTCCTTCTGTGGGCTACAAAGTCGGTCATGGTCACAGCCCTGCCGTGTCCCACTGTTGGTGTAGAGAGGAGCTCCAGGGCGTTTGACACCCACGCTTTTGCATCTAAAGTTCTGGGGCGATACACTGTCCTCCACCCTGGGTCACCTCACCTGTCCGCTGGGCCCTGATGGGGTGACAATCCTGTTCCCCCCCTCCCTTTCCACATGAACACATTGCACTACTGCCCTCAACTAGAACAGCCCTCCACTGTGCTGCACTTAATGATTTCCTTTTTCTGCTCAAACCACAATCAAGTAATCTACTTTGTATTATAATGTGCTGCCTGTTTGTTAAAGCAATGCTCTTAGGAGGCAGCAGCCAGATTCTCTGTGCCCTCTCAACATTTTATTAAAACAAAACATGCCTTTACAAAATTTGAGGCTAAATTATAGTGAAATTGATAAATATTGGCATTTTTTCTATAGCAGATTTTCTATGGTTACTGCCACTTCAACACCTGTGGTGAATTTATAAGTGCCAGATACCTCAGCCTCAGGCTATATGCTGCTTCAAGGTACAGAGCTCATCAAAATGAATGACAAGTATTGCAACATGAAGTTGACCAACTACAAGTGAAGGGAAGGAGAGTGCAGCTAACATTACAATTTTTGCCTCAAGGGGAGAAAAGCTGGACATAGTTTTTTTTTTGTTGTTGTTTTTTTTTTGGTTTTTTACAGGAAATTCAGTTACCTTTGTATATCAAATGTAGGTCACATACCTAACATAAGATCAGTATGTTCTCCAAAAATATAAAACAACACTAGAAATGATAAATTCCTAAAATAATAGCAGGTTGTGATATCCCCCCACAATATAAGCCCACTCAGGAAAAAAAAACTGGTGTGGTCTGCAGTATGCGCCTACAGCCTACCCATATATTTGCAAAGGAGGACTGGGAATGCATCATAGCACAGACATGTATTCAACTTGTTGACTTGCCTCTACTCATTTTATCAGGTGATGCAGCTACCTCTCACTCCTTCTCACCAGAGAAAAACACCTTAGCTACACAAGTTTGTTGTGAAAGTTAACTATGTAAATTTAGGATATGAAAGACTTGCCATGCTGGCAAAAGAGAGAGCAATGGGCTTACTTGTTCTTAAAGCAAAAATTCCCCCTAAGGCAGGGTGCACATTTATATTTTTCCTACGTTCCAGTTCAGTGGATATTTTTGAACATAGATTTGTCTTTTCACCTTTCACAGAGGCGAGACAAAGTTGTCTATGATGCAAACTGTGTGCTGTTTCATTATGAACTGAATAGCTGAACATTGAAAGCAGTGACTATCCTCTGGTTTTTATTTAGGATAAAATACATAAAATCACATTCCTTAAAAGTCACCCATGGTCCTGTACAGGCCACAGAGTCTGTCTCTTGGTTGCATCAGAGATTAGAGCAGGAGCTATTTCTCTTTATATTAACAAAGGTCTACATGGTCAAGATCATAGGAATAAAATATGTGAATTCTGTCTAAGATGAGCCTTCCCTTTTGAGTAATTTATTAGGCTGATGTGGAGACATTGATGAAAATGTACCTTTCATTTGAAAGGAAACCAATCATCTTTCTCGGATAATTTGAAGCTTGCTTTTTTAATTGTGGCATAAAATTAGTCAGAACCCAGAAAGACCTGCCTTGAAGTATTCTCGGGTCAGAGTGTGTAATTATTTTCCTCTGGTCACAAGTTCAAATTTGTAGTGGTCACTGAAACCACACCTACTGCTGCCGTCGACATCACTGGATGTACTATGCTAATGGTAAAAGGTCTTATACTTGTATAGCACTTCTCTATGCATTGCAGCACACTCAAAAGTGCTTTCACACTACTTGGCCATTCACCCATTTGCACTCACAAACGCTCACACATTCACATGCCGGTGTTGTCACCGGGAGCAACTGGGGGTTCAGTGACTTGCTCAAGGACACTTCTACATGTTGACTGGACAAGCTGGGAATCGAACCGCTAATCCTTCTGTTAGGAAATGACCCGCTCTACCTCCTGAGCCACCCCCGATGTATTGTATCGTGTAATGTATTGTACCGTGAGCACATTGCACCACTGTAACCCTTCGTTTACATGGCACGTGCCACCGTCTCTCTCCCCCTTTCTCTGGATGCTGTGCTCTGCCTAGTGATGAAGTAGAGAAGCCTTCAGCAGAAATAACGCTGTACCACCTGAGTCCTCATCAGCAGCGCCGCGCTGCACATATCCCATCAGTGCGCCTCACAAAGACAAATCTCCCTGAGCCGGCCGTATTCCCAGCATAAGAGCGAGCCAAGCAGCGCAGGGACCCTGGAGGGCCCACCATCACTGCGCCTGATGCCAGCTCTCCACCTTGTGACAGATTAGTTTTCACTGAACCCTCCACACAGCAAATGGAGCAAAAGAGAGAAAGCAGGAGGTGCTGAGGGGGAGAAGATGTAGAAGTGAAACAGTGAACTTTCATTGTGTGTGTACTTGAGCATAGGAAAAAGTCGGCTCACTCCTTCTACTTCTGGACATCATTCTTTGAACACCTGCGAGCGGAATGTGTCAGCTGTACTACCAACAGTGCTGTGACTCCTGGTCAAGAGATGATTGACAAGAATGTATTATATTTGTTTTTCAGCATAGAAACATACTTGGCCAAGCTCACAGGGAGAGAGAACTGACGAGAGGCAAAGGTAGTGGATACTATGAAGGAGATAACTGATGAGAGAGCTGCTGCTGTTGACCTTGGACTGTTGCTGATGTTGCTGAGTGTCTCGTCGAGTTTTTCTGGCAGGCTGCCCCCAGCTGCACTGGCCCCCTTTTTCCAGCTTGGCCAACTAAGCCCGTTTCTGTCATTTCTTCCAGCTTTTGTTTATATCAATCATTCTGCTTTCCCGTTATTTTATCACTAGTTCTGTAGCTCACTTTATTTCACCTCTTCTTTTCAGCTCTGCTATGATTAATAAGTATAGTTCGCAAATCAATAGAGCATTTGTAGAAACTCCACACTGAATAGATTAAATGTACTCAATGCCATCCCACTGCCAGTGAGCAGGCTTTATTATGATTAAGATTTGTTTTTTAGCTTGAAATTAAATGTTCCCCGTCTGTGAGAGCAGGTCCTTACTTCTTGAAGAGTTTGCAAATTTTTTTTTTCATTTATTTTATGTGCTTACTTCAGTGACACCTCTCCCATTTATTTTTCTCAGCTGTGTCGTCTTCCGCACATCTGTTTGCCTATGTTACTTGATGTGCAAGTTGGAGTGTCGGTACACCTGCAGATGTGTGGAAACGGATTTCAAAAAAGAAACATCAGCATACAAAGTGATAACACTGAAAAAGTTAAGTGTATTTAGGAGACAAGAAAAGACAGGTGACCTGCAAACAGATTTGGCATGCTGGATTAGGTTCTGAGCACACAGCTCTTGGGCCAGTTTTTGAAGTGCAGAAGCTGTGAACGGGCCATGCACCATCTGCAGACGCTGCCTAACAGAGCCATAGGAGCAGACTGGCTGTCAATGCCGGCTGGTATGCAGCTCACACTTCACTTCACCCAGGGCTTGAGCAGGAGCTCAGCCCCTCTCTTCTACTCAGTGTAACTCAGCCACCGCTGTCAGGTTGAGAAAGGGAAGGAGAAGAAAAAGAGAAACAAAAAACATCAACTGTAGTCAGATAGGTGAGAGTGGTGAGGATAAGAGTATGTGCACTATATCTTTGACTGCCAAGGCAGTTGATTTAGAGGTGGAAGGGAGAACAGAATAGTTACTGAGAGGCTTTGCCTGCAGGTGGTCTGAGTGAAAGATGTAAGAATTCAGGAAATGTAAGACTATGTGTTTGTGGCTCAAAATGTGTCTTTACATCCAGCTTAAAGGGTAGAGGTCATTTCAGTACTAGTAAGCCTGTTTCATACAGTAGGTCATAGAATATTATACTGTAGTTGTGGTAATGTACCAAGAAAAGAGGAGTGACAAATGCAATAACCAGCAGAACAAAACAGTTGCATGACCCTTGTATTTGTCGATTTGGGTTAAAATTGAAATCTTGACCTCTGCTGAAAATAGTGCCTGTTGCAACAGAAGAGGATCTAGTTTTAAATCCTGTACCGGCCCAGTCATGACTGAATAAATGGGCCAGATTTGTTTGTTGGCTTTGTGTCTTAATTTTGCATACCGTGTTGAGGTTTTAAAACAACTTCAAACTTGCTCTCAGACTTGGAGGTTTAAGAGTACAATGCTTAAGTCAAATTTTGTGACATAGATGACCAGCCTCAACTATTATTACTTTGAAATGAAGACAACTGAAACCCTACTCTGTGAGAGTGGGAAATTGTCAGCACTTTTGGCAGTGCCAGTTATACTTTCCAGCTGTAGCAATGCGGGCCTAAGGGCTTTAATAGACCATAATGCGGCTCAGTCTGAGTATTTGAACTTGGGAAGTTCTCTACATTGGCAGCAAATGATCTGGAGATCAGCATCCAGCAGTCTTCCCTTTACTGGCCCTATTAAAAATTAATCAAGTCACAGGCTGTGTGTTTGTGATCACTGTTTTGTGTTAGGGTTCCTGAGCTGGTACAATTGCTGTGATTAATTCAGTAGTTAACCACACTAACTTTTACTACTCTACATCTTCATTCTAGCAAACTTATAAAATGGGGTAGTGTGAAAGATCACACATTTACAGTAGCTGTACTGTAATTTTCCCCACATAGGCAAAATATTATTTAATTCTATTTGATGTGGTAATGAATGAAGTTGTGATTACAAATGTGATATACTGTATCTGATGTTTGTATCTACACCTTGTACCCCTGAAATATGTCTGTATGTGTAGCCTATTTGTTTTCCCATCACTGTGCATTTGGCCACAGCCATCTACAGCAGTTAATCAGTCAGCAAGTCTTACCTAACAGAGATAAGCAGCTTGTGCTGCTTTCTATTGATTTGAGAGAAATGCTCTTACCTGTGGAGATATCGGTTTGTCTGTCTTTTCATCCGTCTGGTTTTATGTTGCATGCAACTGGTATTCACATTGTTTTTTTGTCTCCTAGGTTTTCCTAATGAGCCTGCAGCTGAGATTGCTCTGAAAACAGTGAAGAGCTGGATCGAAGAAAATCCTGATACGGTAGGACATGCATGTTCAAAACAAATAGCCATCACTCTGAAGCCACCAATGCATTTGTCCAGGCACTGTGCTTTTTTTGATTTTCTGTGTGTTGAGCAGACCACCACAGAAACACATGACACTAATTCTCATGCATCTCTGTATCAGACAGACATCTTATCCACCTGCTTCACTTGATCAGCCATTTAGCTTGTGGTGTGCATCAATTTAAAAGCCAGTCTGAGACTAATCAGGCCTTAAATGGTCTGTTGACTGTTTAATTTGTCTATGTTGGGGAAAGCTATTAGACCCAGAGGAACATAAACACATTAGATGAAATAACCTGATATTGTTTTTTTGTGTGTGTAAGATGAATTATAATTATTCCTTCCAACAGCTGAAGGCTCAAACAGTCTGGAAACTGCCACCACAGTTTAACTGGTGAAAAGCATACGCAGTCATCTCAAGTGGTAACAACAATGAATGGCATAATCAGACGTACTAAGGATTATGATCAGTTTTAGTTACTAGGTGAATAGTTAAGTAAATATTTCAAATGACCATCACAAAGAGATGTAACATATCTATTTCCCCTTTGGGAAACTGAAATGGATTTGGACATTTTAATATCAATATGCTAAAACTGAGCAGCTACTTGCTGCTCTAAGGAGCATTACTGCCCTATTATCCAGTCAGTCAGAAAAGCAAACACTAGTGTTCCAGTTTGCAAAGCTACTAGTTTATACTGATTTCAGGCTGGAAATGATTATGGGATATTTCGCTGAAGCTGTTAAAGTTGTGCAATTTTTGTGCTTCATTGGGTGTGTCAGCACATTTATATGTGACTGCCTTGAAATGTATCAGTGCTAATTAACCAGGTCAAGCTGAATGCGAAGCAACTGTAATGACCAAATTAAAAGTAGAATTAATTTTAATAAAATGACTAATGGTTACATGAGCAGCATTATCATATGCAACATGCATTAAAAGAGGTATTTATCACCTTGATACATTTTCATTAACAATCGATGATGATAACATTTGGTCCAGTTGTCAGGAGGCTGTTTAAGGCTGTACAGAACATTTATCAGTTTGTGAGTCAGTGAGTGATGGTAACCTTCAGGGGTCATCTCTGTTTACTGTGGCACTGTTTATATCTGTCACTGTGGATTGAGGTGTTTTATAAAGCTCACAGCTTGATGTGCTACAACATCCCTCAGCTGGTGTTATGGATGTTGTGAACAGACAGCCAAATGATACGGAGCTGCTGGGTTGCTTTGCAGTTGATGTGCTGTGTTTGCCACACTTGTCCTCTGCCTGATGATTGCTGTAACATGTACTTGGGGAATCCATTAACACTCTGGCGTAAAGAATGTTTATGTAGCTTACTGCTGACTGAAAATAACAAGCTAATGTGCAAACCTGACTTTGGCGGTTTGTGTTGTTCCACATCAAGAGTTGCTACTTGCCATACAGAGCCTGCAGTTTTGTGATGCATTGACTGATAGCTATCTCTGGTGTGGGAAGATCAAGTGGAAAACATTACAATTCATGGAGAAGGGTAGACGTCTATAGAGGCCTCACTGAAGACTGTTTGGCAAAGCTCCACGAGCACAAGCAGCGGATGCTCGACACTAACTAGACCAAGAGTGAATAAGCGTTTAACAAGATCAGAGAGAATAAAGTGATACACTTTACCCAGAAGCACAGCAGTATTTCGCTTCCAGTCTAACCAGAGAACAACACGCACTGATGCAGGAGCTGGCATTCACCATTTCTTAGTGCCTAGGTAATCTTGGTGCTTGTGGAAGCACATTTAAAAAATAATGGACATAAGGTAAAATTTTAATTTTTCAGTAATTATGCCAGATTAGTTTTATTCTGACACAAAACAGAGAATTTAAGTAGGTACAGCATGATGCCTATCCTGTTAGCGGTCAAAGCATTTTGTTGGACATTAAATCCTAAAGGACAGTTTCAAGATTTTTCATGTTGGTTTTCACAGTTGTGGAAGAAGTACTCAGATTGTTTACTTAAGTAAAAGTACCAATACCACAGTTTAAGAATACTCTGATACAAGTAAAAATCCTGCTTTCAAAATGTGACTTATGTAAAAGTACAGAGGTTTTAGCATCAAAACATACTGAAATACTAAAAGTAAAAGTACTCATTATGCAGAATGGCACATTTAACATTAATGTATATCATATTATTGGATTAAAATTACTGATGCATTATGTACATCACAATGTTGCATAATGGGGGAGCTCATTTTAAGTATCTTATATGCTTAGAATTTGAAGTACTTTACTGCTGGGTAGCTCATGAATTTTCCACCAGAGATCAATATTCTTATGCTTATGCTGTAATTTATGTATTAATCTGGTCCTGAAAACTAACTAAGTTGTAAAAATAAATGTAGTGGAGTAAAAAGTATAACATTTGCCTCTAAAATATAGTGAAGTCAAAGTATGAAGTAGCACAAAATGAAATACTCAAGTACAGAAACCTCAGAATTGTCCTTAAGGACAGTACTTCAGTAAATGTGCTTAATTAGTTTCCACCACTGGGTTTTAAAACACTATTGATGTGCCCAGTACTTGACAGTAACAGTCTAGCAAATATTATTTTAAGGACTTGAAAAATCCTGAACCTGTCTTCTATGATGAATGGCCCTTGCATTGTCTGATATGTTTAGAAATCCTATTCATCGCTGCAGTATTTACTCATGTGACACACCCAGTGTCAACATGATTGATAGCTGACATGTTTCTGTTTCAGGCTCTGTGTCAACTCATAAGAAAATTATGTGCTGTCAATCGTTTATTGCGTTTTCTGGTCTCAGAGAGAGATTACAGTCACAGACGTTCAGAGTAAAAGCCTTGAATTTTCAGTGTTGTGCAAGTTGTTGTACACATGGTTTTATTCATGCTCTTGTGTCCCCCTTCAAAGGCAATCACAAAGTGATGAGATGTTGGATGCTTTACCATCAAAAGGCTTGCAGAAGTTCAGTATTGTTCAGTTTTGCTACAGTAGCTCATATCACAAATTGCACACAGCTTTCCAAATAGAGAGAGAATGAGACATTTGAGGCCCAGTTGATCATGCATGGAACAATAGGAATAGATTGCTCTGTTCACTCACCTCCAGCTCTGTGCACTCAGCCCCGAGGAGCCGTCCACAGAGGCAAGTCATTTCAGGGCCATGATAAAGGCTCTGCTTTGGGGAGGATACTGTGCTATTGTGGCAGAATTTCAGCACAATGGGCTGGCTGAAGGTCTAACACACTGGGGTGGCAGGTTATAGGCCACAGTCCCCCCATTACAACCCCTTCCACTGACACACACACTCTGACATGATAGTGTTGTCTGTGCATGGCCAGCTGTTCATGTGTATGTATGTCATCCAGCTGAGATACATGGGCATTTGGCCGGCTGTAGTAATACACAGCAATTGGAATGTAATGTTTAACTAATTGAAACGTGCTCATATGAGATCTGAGGATGCTGTTACATCAGATAGCAAAGGAATTTGTGTAGTATGTATGTGTGTGTGTGTGTGTGTGTGTGTGTGTGTGTGTGTGTGAGAGAGAGAGACAGGGAGAGAGGAGAGAAAAAAGAAGAGGACACTGTTTGATTGATTAGCTGTGAGTTTATCTCCCAGGCCAGGACACTGTAGCCCTGATGCACTCACCAGCACACAAAGGGCCCCAGTGTCAGCATGAAATTCACTTATAAAAGCACCTAGACTTCCATTGTCGAAGAATAAACAGCCTCACAGTGGTCAGGGAAAACAGATCCTTTAATCTGGAGAGACTTGAGGGCAGGAATAATCCTTCAGATCACAGTAGAAGAACACAAAAAAATGAAAAAGAAAGTAGGTATGTGTAAACAATAGACCAGAGGGTTCTACTCTCTTCAAAAATGCATAAGGGTCTGCAGACGGAAGAAGCGACAGACCAACACAACCAGTTCTCCATATGGTTTTAAAGCACTTAGCACACGTCCCCCCACTCATCCGACTTTGGTTTATTTCTTATTTTAAGATGTAATTTGGTTTAATTCAGGCCTATATAGATTTAATCTGCAGATGAAAAATGTGGTCTGACACACTATTTGGCTGCCAAGGATGTGCTCTGGATGGCCCAGCTTTTTAATGAAGCGTTTCGAGAGCCTGGCAGCCCAGCATTACTAACACAGTCGGAACATTCCAGATTGGGAGTTTGTAATAAGCTCTGCTGTGCTGCGCTGCTCAGGACAAAATTGATGTGTAGAGATTTCACCTTTCAACATCAGTCTAGTTTGGGCATTGGTATTAAGCACTCCACTGTGACAGTGATGCTCCCAAAACAGGTGTTTTCATCCTGCTTCCTGTTCTGAGAATGATCTGTTTATGTTCATGAATCTCAGGCCAAACCTAGAGACTTAACAGTGATTTGAGACAAATATGAAGTGACTGTTAAGAATAAATTACAGTAGAGTTTACTGTATGTTTGTATGGCCATGTTTTGCTGTGGAAATGGATATAGCTGTTTAGGCAGCTGTCTGGGTTTTGGCAGATGGAGCTGTAACATGACAACACTGAGGCATTCATTGTCAGTTTGGCTGAATAAGATGGATAGTTGCCATTATTGTGGCTACATTGTGTGGTTCACCTTTCGAAAATGTGAATTGCAAGCAGACAGCAAGCCACATATGTGCTGCTTGTTTATCATCTACTATACATTGTGGTTAAAACGTTGATGAATTCCCTCAGAGAGAGTCCAAGTCCCACTGCATTTTTAAGCCACTGTCTCTTCTGTTCCAGTAAGTTCATCTTAAAGTAACAGATGAAGGCCTCTGCTGGAAAATACTTTATTGATACTGGAACGGAATTTAACACTAAGCGAGGCAGTACCTCACCTTTGTTGCTGCATTGCCACTTCATGCTGTTTTTATGGTCTAATATCCAATGAAATGACTTAGCCAAGTGTTGCCGCTGTAGCCAAGAGAGGCACAAATTTGCTCTGCGTATGCCTGGTGGATGCTGATGTGTCACTGATGGCTTGTGCTGTTGGCATAATGTTCAAAGCCAGCACTGGTCTTTTGAAGTTGGTGTCTAGCCCCTTTAAATCGTTTGCTGTGACTGAGAGCATCAGGGAGACATGGCCTGATCAGGAGGCGAGAGCATGACTAAACCCAGCTTGTCTTGTGTGGATAGAGATGCACAGTTTGACCTCAGAACTGATTTCTCTCTTCAGCCTCTGTCAGGCCCCTGTCATTTTGACTATAGAAACGCTTTAGAGAGTGTGTGGATGCCTTATTAGTTTTCTCTGCCATGGAATTACTGTACTTTTCTGGCACCAGTACTAATGCGTGCCATGTAGTCTAATACATTAGTGGCAGCCATTTGGCCCAAGGCATCAGGAATGGGGATTTTATGGCTTTTATGATCTGACGATTTTACTGTATTATCGGTCTCACTCTGATATAATATGATGTGTGCTATTTGAGTCCCTTGACCTCAGTTGGTGTAGTTAAATACTACTAGTTTAAGTGTTTAAATAGATTTAAGATTAATCCTATTTCTGAACTGACACTAGGGAAAGTTATTTTGTCAATGTTCAAATTTTAGCAAGTGGTTATCTATAGAGGGAAAGTCATTTTTGATTAGGTGCTCCTGCTGTCAAAGATAAATGTTTATCATGAGCAGCAAATGCTACATTATTTTCAATGTTTATCTGAATGGTCTGATTGAGTTCCTGCCTTCAGAGAGAAATCCTCTCTGCACAAATGGGGATTAAGCCTATCATCTCTCTATCTTGTCAAAGACCAAGGTGTGGTTTTATGCCTGGTAATTGCAGAATGATCACCGTATGTTGATGTAAGGTGACTTTGAGTCTTCTGTTCTGAGGGAGATGAATAGTGCTCTGTTAATGCTCTGTCTCCACTTCAAATGAAAACATTATTAATAAAGGAATCAATAAAATTCTACTCCCAGGATTGATTACATCTCAGGAATAAATGAAAGCTATTTGTGATAACACAATAGAGTACTAAAGTAAAAGTGAATATAAACATGGTGGGTGTTTATTGAGGATTACATAGCCAACTAACAAGTACCAAACATCTTGGGAAATAATTGTTTGTCTTTATGAGTAATCCAAGTTTTTGTGCTTGTTTAAAATAATTTTTATTGCTTTTTTGTGGTGAGAAAGACCTCAGTGTTTAGCTGTTAGAAACTGATGGCTCCCATACCCAGGTGCACTGAGCCCACCAATAACTACAGCCCACTGCACTCAAGCACATGGACACTGAGATATGATGCCCTCTGAGTTCAACTCTCTCCCTTCATACAGATACTGTAGTCCTGCCTCCATGCTTACTGTGCTGGAATAAGCTATCTTAATGACATGCTAATTGATTTAGTATAGCACAGATAAAAGTAGGCTGGCACACCAAGATAAAGCAAGAGTGGGTCGAGCTGTTGGTTCAGAAGAGGACAGGAGACTCATCAAACTCCAGCCAGCTCATTCACTCTGTTTGAGCACAATTTTCCACTGCAGTGCCCCATGCTGAGGCAAGGAGACCTTTTCTGTGGAGGTGTGCAGTGTCTGTGTTCAGACTGTTTAGTGTGTGTTCTTAAAAGTACACTACATGACCCAGTAAGCTCATTTAAAGACTGCCCCAAGTTCAGACAAAAAAAAAACCCTGTCCTGTGTTGTCATGATAACACTCATCACAGCCATTAATTATGTACAGTAGCCTCTCTGTGGCTTGCAGAAACCGATAGTGACGAAAAACATTATGACCACTCCACTGTCCTCTCACTCATTTATGTTGATATTAAGCCATAAAGTCTGTGATACTCAAATAACCTTGGTTAGCAGTGTCAGTGTAATGAACTGCTTATTGATGGGCACACAAGAAAAACAGCCATGTCTCACATGGTTATCTACAATTGAGTCGACTTTCCATAGCATTTCATTACATTTGAAACCAGTAACAAACCTATGAGTTGTCACAATTTAAGTCTATCCTTTTTTGAATCCCTTATCAAACATATGTAAGCTTATCTTTAGTATTTAAAGTTTTAAAAAAGTGTTTTAAGGAGTTAACAGTAGGCTACAAATGTCAGTACTGTATAGAGTAGTTGCATTTTATCCTGGGTATTTGTATTCTGCAAGGAGGAAGAATGCTGCTGTTTTAATTGTTGAAATATTTTGGCATTTAGCAAGGACCTAGTGCAATAAGCAAACTGCATTGGAGCACAGGTACAGTATTTATGTTGAATTCACATAGTATGTCACATGATTACCAAAGAACCAGAAGTCATTTTAATGTACAGCTTAGTGATGAGGAAATGGTTGACATACTGACAACATGCTTGTTAGTAAAGGAATTTGGTGTAGGTGAACTTTTTACAGTCATCTGATTCCCTGCTTTCTTGTACCAGTGTATTATTTTAGCAACAAAAAAAATGCTTGACCTTCTTGTTCAATAGTTGTAGCTGCATAAGGTCACTATTCATGCAGAGCCTCTTCACAGCTGGTCATCATCGACCACCACATTGACAAACTTGGCTACAAGCTACAGTGTCTGTATCTGTATGAGGAGCACACATACAGGACTTCCCAGTGCTACCCATGTTGTAGGGTTGAGGCTCGGTGCAGGGAGGAGGGGGGGAGACCACTGCAGTGATTACTTTAGCTGTTGCTGTGTGATTGCACAGTTTCTGGCATGTGATTAGGGGGAATGGGCCGTATCTCTGACCATCTCTGAGGGGGATGAAATCAGACTCAAAGCCTGACTTCAGGCGGTGGTACATTTGAAAGTCAATGTTTTATTTCTAAGCATAAATTACTTGATCAGGATAGTTTTTTGGCCAAGGTTGTATTCAGAAATAAAGTTGGCACACTTAGAGGTTTGAACGAAGATCTAGTGTTTGCATATGTCATACGTGTCCTCATCAAAATGGGCCAGAATTAATGACAAATTGCCTGTGCTTTTAGTCACTTGCCTTTTCCTAAAGTTACCATTGATAAATGTACATTAAACAATTATAACAAGCTGTTAAACTGCCACAACATAGCAGTATAGAGAAAGCTATTCAAGATGACATGAAGATGCTCATATTTCAAGTGATGTCCAATTGATTCAGTGAACCATAAAAAGGTGTAAAAGCTCTTTAAAGTTGTGTTAAAGGTTGAAGCTGTGGTTCTGTTTGAGACCTGCTGAGTTCTGAAGAGCTATCCCCCCATGCAGTCTGGCTTTTTTGAAAGAGCTTTTTATTGAGCTGCAGGAAGAGAAAATTTTAAAGCTGAGTCAGTGTGCATCATTACCAGGTTTGATTATACACACACATAAACAAGACTATCTCTTACATAGCCATCAAAACCGCTCTGAATATTAATCCTTTAAAATATATAATTATTTGGCTGATATCTAGTGTATTATTGATGATCTTCATAGTGCTGATTGACGGGGGCATCTGTCTCTGTGGGGCACAGCTAGCAAGGCTAGAACAGTAGGAGTAGTACATGTTGTAACTCAACAGGGCTTCAGAGGTAAGACTGGGCATCAAGGTCCTCTACATGGTAGAGCAGGGTGATGGATAGAACAGGAGGCACTCGCTGTGTAAAGGCTGTAGGGTTAGAATTACGATAGTAGAGGCTTTAGGTCACAGTATAACACCTCTACAGACTCTTCTCTGAGTCTGACTTCACATATTAGTGGAAGAGATGCACATTAAAAAAAAGACATCTTTAGGCCAAATCACCTGTCACCTTCTTTGTGAAAAGCTTCACACCCTTTTCATGATGTGTAATAAATATTGTGCAGAGGTGGTGTGGTTGGTAAAGCTCTAGGCAGAGGTGACAAGGGCTAGAGACATCCAAGTATGCTTATGCCTCATTACTATGCAAATGCGAAAATAAATAAGCAAAGCAGCTTACTTTTTCTGATGTTTATAAGGGCTGTGTTTGTTAACAATGTGACCCAAAATTGAACCTTCATCAGAGCTGTCTCCTCTTCGCCTGGTGCAGCGTTCCCTGACTGGACACTGTCTGCTGGCCTGCTGTATCCCCAGGCTGTCTGCAGTAATCAAAGGGGGGCAGCATTAATTGGTTGACCCTGGCAGGCAGCCAGGTGGTGTGGGATGGGTCATCACCTGCTCAGGGAAAGTTCGCTCCTCATGTTCTTATTGCCCACCTTTTCTTTCCCTTCACCTTCTGCCACAACCAAGCACCAGGAAGTTACCAACCAACCTCTCAAGCGGTGCTACAAAGTCACCCCAGCCAAATGCCCATCTTATTTTCTAAGCTGCAATGCATCTAACCTCAAAGAGTAATAACATTCTGTTTGAAATAACTAGAATTGGAACTGAGGCTGCCCATTTTCCATAAACCTATTTCAGACAAGGTTCCCATTACTATTACACAACGTCTATCTCTATACCACAACATAAACATCTGAGAAGGTGCTGTTCCAAGAAGGGCAGAGGTTTGCCTGACTTACGGCTGATGCATTCATCAAGCTCGTGCCCAGCCAATATCACACTGTCAGAAGGGAGCATGTGGCATTCTATCACCATGAAATGCTGTGACAGAACAAGCCCTTTTCCATTACTCTCTCTCAGGTCAATCTCTGATATTGCCTCTGTACTCCTCTGTAATACTGTTTATTTCACTTGTTTCCACTGGTGAATTCCTTCTATGGGCTCTAATGATTGTAAACCTAACCACGTTACTACATCAGTAATGCATTGAGGAGTGTGGAACTGCTCTGCTCATTTTTTCTAAACATACCATACATATGATGCATATCTTGTTAAGCCTTATTTCAGTGTGAAATATTTTAGAGTAATAAACTGTGTTTCAGTTTCAAATCAATAAACAGGCCTACATACATTCTATAAACTCACCTACTTTCTCATTACAGGCAAACTACAGTGCAGGGCTCAAGGTTTTTCAATCTGAAACCTGAAACTGCCCAAATTCCTCGTTCTGATTTAATAGGCATACAAAGGTTTCTTCCCCTTAATCCCAGACATATTAAAGACAGGCCTTTCCTATCACCCCATGTTGTCTGTATTTCTTATTTTTTATTCTGTGGAGTCCATTAAGAAGCTGTCATCCTGCTGAGTGGTCCCCAGTACATTCCTGTGTTCTCCTCGCCTGGAGCACTGAATTACTATTTATGTGCTGAACTTCGACCGTACACTGGAGTCTGTCCCTGCTCAACCAGCATAGCTAAAGCAGTTTTACTATGAACTTTTACTTTTCTTCTGCTTTCATGATTTTCACTTGGCCCAGCAAAAGGTGTACTATAGTAGAGAGAGTAAACAGTAAGAAAACATGCCAGCGGGCTGCAGGAATTGCACAATGTAACAACAACAACAACAACAAAAATTATACTTTTGATATGCCCTCAACTTTATCCTTATTCTTTTTATAGGCATAGACAGTCTTTAATCTGATGTCCTGTACCAGCTTATTTCTTCAACTAAAACAAATCAATGGAATTTGTACCTATTTTTTAATCGCTGTTAAAATTCTCTCCAGAGTGCTGAAATGAAAATGCACTCCTCATCAGATTAGATCTGTCTACAGTTATGTGATAAAAAGCACTCACTCTCTGTAATTGAACACCACAGATAGTTTTTCATAAAAGCTTTGATGGACATCAAATTTAATCTGAAGGATACAGAGCCAAAGTTTTCTGCAAAATCTGGTCCGATTTTCTGCCTTTGAGGCTCTGTAATTCTTCTTTCTCATCTGAAGAGGGCAAACCTCAGACTGAGCAGATAAGTTTTTTTTTATTTTCTTCAAACAATGAGGTTATGCTGCAGATATTTGTTCTCCAATGGGAACGCTATTGATTAGCTCAAATGTCTGTCTGGCTATGGGATTTGTCAGCACTTTCATGCTACAGTTTTCTTTCAGACATCTGTCCTTACTTGTAAAGCCAAGAAAGTTTTAATTTAAATGTACTTGGCTCCCCTCATAAATTTCAGAAATGGCACAAAAGATTTTAAATATTAATTCCACTCAGCTTCATTGAAAAAGGCCCTTTAAAGATGAGAAATCACCTCATTTGTGAAAATAGACATCTCTGAAGAAAGTATATTCTGTTAATCGCATTGGGGAAGCTTTTAATAATGTTTCAAGTTGTTTTGATTTATGTACTGTATATCCCATCTGAATTTTTAGTCATTTTGTATCTATTGTGCATTGAGATTTTATTATTAACTTAAAAATAAAATGCTACTTAAAACATGACACACAAAGAGTAGTTATTGCCTTTTTGGAAAGATGACTGTGCTGTACTGTTGGCACACTGTAGAAGACCAAGCTTCAGATAAAGCAGGTTCATCATGATGAGCAGAGGCGGCTGAAATCAATGGACTCCATTGAGCTTAATGGGATAATGATTTATCTTGAACAAACTGATAATCATACTAATACTGAGAATTCAATTTATTATTTCATTAGAAGTGCCTGTGGTAAAACCCTACTGTCAAGCTGGTATCCTGATACAGTGGTGTCAGTATTAAGTGCAGTTGTTTGTGAGTGTCTCGGTCTAATGACTTCTTAAGGTAATTGATGAAACACTGTATGAGGTTTAGCTTAGTTTGGCATCTAGAAGGGAGGCTGAATTCAGCCTGTGCTATAGTTCAAAGCAGAACAATAGGTCCTCACACTCACTGCCAAGCTCTTGGTCTGGCATGTTACCATATATATCATGAAGCAAGACAGGATATAATGAAAACAGACAGATTGCCTGAGCCATGACCTTCAGAGTACACTTGAGCTCACTTCACTCAGCAAGCAGTGCGTTCAGAAGAGTTCCTCTCTCCATCTCAGACGCATCCTTTTTGCATCTAGTGTGCTCACATGTTTTTATAGAATACTGTTTATGTAACACTGGCTTCAGGCTGTAGAGAAACAATTTACACAAGACTTGTTTAAGAAAACTACAATGCAAAATAATTACCCGCTTTGTGTCTGCCGCTGTCAAGGCAAACTGAATGACATTAAAGTATGAGCACCGGGTAGCTTCGGCACAGGCACTCTTCATCCTCCTCTGACAGACTGAGAGAGTTCTCTGGAAGGCTTTGAGGTTGTTTTTTTTTTTTTTTTTTTTGCCACTAGCATTCTCTCAACACGACCTGATAAGACCCTATTCATCGTCTCTCTCTTCATTAGCCAGCCAGGGGCTGGGGCCTGTCACACCATCACTGAGACCTCAGATGTGCTGTTGTCTAAATGTGCTGCTGACAGAGCTCAGCAGCAGCTCCTTGTCTGACTTTAGCAGGTTTCTGTTGGAGCTAACAAAGACATTATTATTTTTAAGAATGACCTGTGCCTGCATGTACAGTATGCACACATGCATGTGTACATTTGTGTCTATGCTTGTTTATGTACATTACAGGAGGATACTGCTGTATTACATTACATGGCATTTATTGATCTCTGTTTGCAATAGAAGTTGATTCTAAATTGGTTCAAGCTAGCATAGCATCAATTTGAATCATACAAACATTTTTATTTTTTTCCAGCTGCATGCTGGGCTTTGAATTGTGGGCCTAAGAGAGCTGCATCATCTGACACCTTTGTGGTTTCTCCTGACAGAGAAGACTTATTTATGTCTGTCATCCTCTGTGCACCCTCTCTGAAGGCCTATGCAACAAACCACAGAGGCTGCAAAACTCTTGACACTGCAAAGCCCTCACTTATTTTTGATTGGCAGCAGCCAGCCTCCAATTTCCGTGTCTTTGCCACCATGAAATCTGGTTCTTAACAGGTTTTTCAAATGTTTGATGTAGAGATTTAACGGTTGTATTATGAGTCTACAACTAGTGGCAACTAATGTTCCAGTCTGTGCCCTTGAACCTAGTAGTGGCTCTGTGGATATAATTTGATTTTGAAAACATGATTTAAAATTTGTTTTCTTCTAATGTTGATTTTATAGCAGTGTGAAAAACTGTGATAGTAATATCGTACATTTTTGCGGCATCAGTGTGTTACCGTTATACTGTATGAACTTGTAGATGTCATAGATGCTGATATTAGTATATTTCAAACAGTGGATTTGTTAAAACTGTTTCACCTCCACTAATAATGGTGTTACAAAAGGGCTCCAAGATGACACACTGAATAACTGAACTGAATAGTAAAATTGATCTCACAGTCCATACCTCGGTCTACTATTCATCTTGGGGTTGCAATTCCAGGAGGTCTTTTGAGAAGAAAATTAAAAAGAAAATTAAAAGAATTTCAATTAAAGTGATTTGCTGAATTGGAGGGAAAATGGCAGTGATGTGGAAAAGACTTTTAATCTTGGTGAACCACCTCTTGTTCCATTAAGCTCATATCCCCTTCTTATCTCACTAATCATTCCTCCCAATGCCAGGAGTCTTGGTGATTTTTAATCAACCCATTATGTCCTGATTCAGTCCACCAGGACTGGCAGGCACGCCATACGCTCATGAAGTGGGCTGGAAACAATCAAAGTACAATCAGGCTCTCGTAATAATGCTACAGGCCAGTTAGCTGGAGAAAAATTACACATGAATTGCCCAGTGTAGGTTTTGGGAGGTCAGAAAGCCTGCAGTCTGAGCAGAAAAATAAAAATTCTACCTGCACAAGTCATCGCTCTTAAGCCATTTGCATTATTACAATATTGTTACTGGAAGATTATCAGTGCTAGAGAGGCTGTGGTGAATCATTGTGGTGAGTGAAAAGGACATGACTGCGAGAAACACAAAGATAAACCCCAGCTAAAATTTGTCTTAAGTGTAACACTGTAACTATAAAACAATAGTTTATTGAGTGATATAGGAAAGAACAGAACAAATAATAGTGTAGAAGAGGAGAAAAGGTGGCTGTTGTTACTGGCTGACGGTCTGGAGAAAGTGTTTATCGGGGCGGACTGAAACAATAATTCAGGCCAGGAATTTGACTCCTTTCCAGGCCATGGTGTTCACACAAACCATTTGATCGTTAATTTTGTAGGTTAATCCTATTTCTTGATGTGATGGGTACCAGACTAGTTATAAATCTGGCTACTATGTTATTGTGGGAGGACAGTTATAGAGGTTACAAAATAGAACAATTTGGTACAGTTTTCAAGGCATGCTGTGGCTATTGGTGAGCCCTCAGAATCTCACTAGGAATAAACCAGTCACAGGATGTAGCATACAAATGTACAAGGCTAGACATACACTTTTTAAAAAGAGAATTACCTCAAATGTTTAAATGATTTTTATATTCAAGCATCAACACACAAACACTCTCTCTAAAATACATAAGCTACAACAATTTACACATGTAAAAAGTTTTAGATTACAATGTTCACTCTCTGGTTTCCATAAAGCAAACAGCTCAAAAATCAAAGCATCTATAACTAGTGCCGGTAAGTCCATAGTCTAGATTTACTGTTTCTTTTACTGTATTAGTTGAAAAATATTTCTTTTAATGTCATTTTACCACTGTGTTGCACTCATTACTATGATATAAGTCCTCCACTAAGATGTAGGACGTGCAAACTGTGACTGACCTGGTCCCAGAGGCGGAAGCTTGAGTACCCGCCACAGGCACAGGGAGAACATGCAAACTCAGCACAGAAATGGCTGACACAGAGAGACAGACGAGCATACACACCCACACTATCTATATTATTATTATTATTGTTGTTATTATTATTAAGGCAAACTGACCCCAGGCCACCAGGAAATGCCCTGGTGCTCCCAATGGGCTGTCCACTGATGTTTATAATAGTTTAGAAACAGAAAAAGAAGAGTCCTGTACTGTAAATATAGATAATTTTGGCATTGAATTCACAGAATTACAAGGTGCTGAAATGCAGGGTTATTATTGGTGGTATAGCCACTGCACCCTCTGTTTGCCAGTTTACTGTACTATTAATTTTCAGCATCCCCACCTCTGTGCATGGTCTGATCTCCTGTTTTGATCTGTGTGTGTGGCCCAGCACACTTCAACCTCTACTTCCTACAGTAACAAGCTAAATACATCCTTTGTTTTATTCATTCAGCTCTTGTCCCAGCAGGTTTGGATGTGCATTCAGCATGTTCGATTGCTCTAACTTCAACGGATAAGTGTGGCAAACTTTGAAAGGCTTTAGGTGGCGCACACTGTCTTGCCAGCACAAGTGAGGACACAGACCCACTTTTGGTTTTAGAACTTGGTAATTAAGGAAGTGTTTAATGAAAATAAAGGCAGTGCTTATTCAGGTCATACAGGAAAAGATAAAGCTGTCCATGAGATGACTCAAAGCAAGTGTTCTCACTTCATCAACCTTCAGCAGCTATCTTAATGAAGTGCGAGTGTGTATATTCATGTGTGCACAATATGTAGCTCATAACTTTAAAATAAATGCCCTTAAGAGATTTTGGCCAAGGCTCTCAAGAAAACTAGTAATTTTCTTCTATATTATTTTCTTGGGACTAAACTTTGTTGAAGTTTCTGAACTCCAGTACTTCTAAGTAATGGCCAAATAATATGCTCTGTAGAGCCATGCATAACCTCTGATTCTTTCACTAGTTTGTTTACGCTGAGCTCAAGAAGCTTGTCACTAGTTTGTTTACGCTGAGCTCAAGGAGCTTCTATAAAAGCTGAGATTTCATGGGCATACCTGTAGTAGGACAACAATAAATGTTGGGACTGTTAGAAAGCACATTTAACCCTCTCACTTGTAGTGTTGAGGTGCTAGTTTCATAGCTACTGTTCTTCATGAATGCGTGTTTATCTTATGAGTAAAACTGCTTGTGAACACATTACATACAATTTATTTGTAGATTCAGAAATGATCTGCTGATACATTTGACAAGGCCATTAAACTGCTACAGTGATTGAGGTAATCATGCATACAGTGTTTAACCATGTGGTGAACCAAGCTGCTGATTTGTTGTGCCACATATTGAGATGTTTTTTGAGCTGTGTTAAGAAGTGATGCTGCACCTTTTGTCAATATTCACGCTTCTCAATTGATTCTCCACTATCCCATCCAATCAGCTATCTTGACTTTCATTTGTAATTAAAGCTATCTAGATGCAAATCAGAGAAAGTCAGAGGGCATATTGTACTATATGCATATCAAGTCTCGCTATTCAGGGACCCATCATATTTTTAATTTTTGTTTCAAAGTAATACAACATGTACATGTCCATGTACACACAATTGCACTCAAAGCCCATTTACTTTATTGTCAGGAGTTATAGCAGTGATTAAGTCTTAATGTAAATTGCAAATGTTATTACTTTTCTATGTTAATATTATGTTTTTCATTTTCATATGAAGTAATGTTCATGTAAACATCTTGGAGGAGCTTTCATGTTTATCTTCTTGTATCTTTATTACGATAAATATTATCAGTATTAACTATGTTTTTGTACCGCTCCTCTTTCGGATAAGGACAATGGATTTACCTCATCAGCCCATGTTCACCTCGAGGGGCCTATAGGAAAAACTATTTACATGTTGTTTTATTTCAAAAGAAAGTAATCTCAGTGCAGCATTCAATATCTCATGGCTCTGAGGTTGTCATTTTATTTTATATACATACTTTGTATGCCCATAAACTTACTCATCCATTTAATAGCATTCAGTGGGCAATATGGGCTTTAGCCATTTTCTGAGCACTTATATGTTTTGTAAGCGATCAAATACAACAGTTTTCCTGTATGCGTGAGCAGAGTGGTGATGTATGGGCAGCATGATGACATTATGA